>NC_073392.1:30392355-30767355 GCF_028641065.1 Leucoraja erinaceus
CTGGCTTATGAAGATGAAAATGATTTATTTTGTTGTTTTCAATATTATTTGCGTGTTAGTATGTTAAAATTACCGAAAATAATCCTTCACTAACTTTGAATCATGGAGTGATACAGCACGGAAACAGATGCTTCAACCTAATTTATCCATGCCCACTAAAATGCCCCATCTAAGCAAGTTCCATTTGGCCACATTTGGTCTATATCCCTTTAAACCACAGAAGGCAGTGGAGGCCAATTCACTGGATGTTTTCAAGGGAGTTAGATTTAGCTCTTAAGGCTAAAGAAATCAAGGGATATGGGGAAAAAGGAGGAACGGGGTATTGATTTTGGATGATCAGCCATGATCATATTGAATGGCGGTGCTGGCTTGAAGGGTCGAATGGTCTACTCCTGCACCTACTTTCTATGTTTCTATAGGCAGAAGAAGGGTCCCAACCTGCTGAGTTACTCCAGCATATTATGTCTATCTATCTTTGGTAAAAATCGGCATCAGCCATTCATTTTTATTACATTATTCCCTCTAAACCTTTCCTATGTATGTATCTGTATTCTTCTTTTAAATGGTGTTGTAGTACCTACCTCAACTACCTCCTCTGGCAGCTCACTCCATACATCCACTACCCTCTGAGTAAAAAGGTTGCTCCTCAGGTTCTTATCAATTCTTTCCCCTCTCACCTTAAATCTATGTTCTCAGGTTCTTGATTCCTCGACACTGGGTAAAAAACTCTGTGCTTTCACCCTATCTATTCCCTTCATGATTTGATTTGATTTGAATAAATAGTGCCATATAAAAATTGGAAAGGACAGGTTTAGATGGATATTGGAAAAGGCAGGCAGTTGGAACTAGTGCATCTCGGACAGGTTGGTCAGTGTGGGCAAGTTGGGCCGAAAGGCCTGTTTCCACGCTGTATGACTCTATGACTCTATAATTGTTGGGCCAAGGCATCACCAGCTGTCAGAACCATCCTATGAGTGCAGCAGGCTGTGAAGTTCTAGGTCACACCACACTGCTAGATATGGGCGTCAAATGGAGAACGGATCGCGGGTCAATGTTGGAAACAACAGCATAGTCCACATTGAGGTGGCAATGGAAAACCTGTCCCATTATATCTGGAGTTATCCAAGAGATGTGTGAAGTACAGATCTTCCATTCAACATCATGTTTTAGGTGAGTGCGCATTGAAAATCAGCTTAGATATAAACCCAAAATGTAATTAGCCACAGAAGGTTAAAATAATCCACTTTTACTTGCAATTAAACACCTTCCAGTGCATTCAAATGTTTGATTAAATTGGCTAATTGCAGCTCATATTGCAGAGAACTCCAGTGAAAAACACATTGTAATGTACAGATCTTTTCCAATCCTGTTTTAAACCTCATATATTGATTTATGATCCATAATTTCTACAAAAATGCGTAATTTTTGATAGTCATAGCGTCATAGTCATACAGCATGGAAACAACCCCTTGGACCCATCTTGCCCACATGAAACAATATGCCCGATCCACACAAGTCCCACCTGCCTTTGGCACACTTCCCTCTAAACCTATCCGACCCCTGTGCCTGTCCAAATTGTTCTTAAACTTTGTGATAGTACCATTTTCATCAGTCCTCAGGCAGTTTGTTCCTTACACCTACCATCCTTTGTGTAAAAAAAAAAAATGCCCCCTCAGGTTCCTATTAAATCTTTCCCCCCTATTCACAAGAATTCTATCCTGAAACTACTTTTGTGAAGACTTTGTAAAATGTTCTGAAGTTTTTTGCTATAACAGTTCTTAAGCTTTATGAAAAAGGACACAAAGTGATGGAGTAACTCAATGGGTCAGGCAGCATCTCTAAAGAACATGGATAGGTGACATTTCGGGTCGGGACCTTCTTCAGACCGATCTTTGTTGCCCTTACTGCCATTTCAACCATACTAGATCTCTGTCCCCCTCCCCACCACCCCTCCCTTGTACGACCCCTCACACCCCTCCCTCCCCTCTCAGGCCTCAACATCTACCCCACAGTATCTCCCCGATCAGTCCCATTCTGAACCGAGCCCTGATCCCTGACATCAAAACACTGCTAAGCCCTATGGGTTGGTATAAACAAGACTGTTAAATACGACAAGAATCCAAAGAATAAACAACCTGCAAAAGGACATAATGAAGATAAATAACACGGTAAATGCAAGCAATTGAGGGGAGGAGGGGTACTACCGAGTCCGCGATGGTATAAAGTGTACACCTTTGAGAATCATAAGATTGTCAAGACTTTAAGCCCAATTTGCCATATCTACAAGTACCTCTAATTATAGGGATATTATACTATATCCACCTATAATTCAAAGCCTAGAGGGCCTGTCCCACTTGGGCGACATTTTCGGTGACAATGGTTTAACTGTTGATAATCACTATTTTGAGCGGTCCCCACTTCCAGCTGATGATACAGTTTAAACACAGTATATATATATATACTAGACCAAGTGCAGACCCGTTGGGTCTGGGTCCCCGAACGTGCTTCAGACCCCGAGTACGGGGGGGGGGGGGGGGGGGGAAGAATGAAGGGGGGGGAGGAGGAAGGGGGGGGGAGGGGAGGGGAGAGGAGGGGGGAGGGGAGGGGAGGGGGGGAGGGATCGTTCTTACAATATGAGAAAAACATCGCAATGAATTGCAGCCGAGGAAGTCATCTGTCAAGGACATAGGCTGTGGACTGCGTTCTGTGCCGTCTCTCTGTAACTTAAGACATCCTCTTGTTTTCTAATATTTATACTGATCTTCTACCAGTTGGCATCATTTCCATGTGTAATTTTGCGACTACATTGATAAGGCCATGTATATGGCTTTACCCAACTAGGTCAATGTGGGCCTTAACATAATCATGATAAGGTTACTGTGGATTAACATTTAACAATGGTTAACATTTCTTGGAACAGGAGGATCATACTTTTACTTTACTTTATACTGTAGACTTTAGTGATACAGCGAGGAAACAGGCACTTCGTACTACCGAGTCCGCGCCGATCAGCGATCACCCTGTACGCTAGCACTATCCTATACTCTCGGGACAATTTATATTTGCTGCTGAAGCCAATTAATCTACAAATCTGCACGTCTTTGGAGTGTGGGAGGAAACCCGAGCACCCGGAGTAAACCCACGCGGTCACAGGGAGAATGTACAAACTCTATACGTAGAGCAACCCAAGGTCAGGATTGAATCCGGGTCTCTGGCGCTGTAAGGCAGCAACTTTACCACTGCACCACAGTGCCTCCCACAAGATTGCCATGGTCAGTATTTAAAAGACACTTGAACTAGTACATGGATAGGAAAGGTTTAGAGAGTTATGGGCCAAATGTGGGCAAATGGATCTAGCTTAGATGGTGCATCCTGGTCAACATGGACGAGTAGGGCCAAACGGCCTTGTTCCATTCTGTACGACTATGACTCTATTGCATCTCTTAATAGTGTGAAGATGATGGACATAGTGCATTGGTCAGAAGTTTATCTGGATTAACAGGGCAGCACAGTGGTGCAGCCGGTAATGATGCTGCTTCACAGTTCCAGAGATCCAGGTTCAATCCTGGCCTTGGGCGTGCATGGTCTGTGTGGAGTTTGCACCTTGGCCTCAGGTGCCGACTGTGTGAGGTTTACACATTCTCCCTTTGGCCACGTGGGTTCCCTCTGGATGCTCCTGTTTTCGCCCACTTCGAAAAGTTGTGCGGGTGTATAGGTTAATTGGCCTCTGTAAATTGCCCCTGGTGTGCAGTGGGTGGATGCGAAAGTGGGATGACTTAGAACTAGTGTGAATGGGTGACCAATGGTCCCGTGGACCTGGTGGACTGAGGCGGCTGATTCCATGCTGTGCCATTCAATCAATCAATCAATCAATCAGTGAGCTTTTGAAACAAAGTCAGCTTTTCCTATTATGTTATTCCCTTTTTCTGCTATTCTGGAAAATTGAGGTCAGTAATAAGCCTTTTGAAGAGGGACCCCGACCCAGAATGGTGACCGTCCATTCCTTCCGCAGATACTGTCTGACCCTTTTAAGTTCTTCCAGCAGTTTGTGTTCTGGTCAAGCTACCAGCATTTGCAGTTCCTTATGTCCCAATCAGCCTTTTCAGCTAGAATAGTGAACATCCATCTTAATCTGAGTTCAGGACGGAACTGCAGATGCTGGTTCCGTCCTAAAGATAGACACAAAAGGCTGGAGTAACTCAGCGGGACAGGCAGCATCTCTGGAGAGAAGAAATGGGTGACGTTTCGGGTCGAGACCCTTCTTCAGACTGAAAGTCAGGGGATAGCAAATAATCTGAGTTTAGTTTATTGTCGCATGTACTGAGGTCGAGTGCTGTTGTTGCGTGCCAACCCTTCAGCGGAAAGCCAATACATGATTATAATGGAGCGATCCAGATTTGTGTTGCAGGGGATGACATGAATAACTTGAATAACGTTTAGTGCAAGATAAAGTCCAGTAAAGTCCAATCGAAGATAACCTGAGGGTCCCCAATGCGGTAGATAGTGGCTCAGGACTGTTCTCTAGTTGTGGTAGGAAGGTTCCGATGCATGAAAAGCTGGGAAAAAACTGTTCCTTCTTCTTGCGTATGGCGTGCACAGCCTAAAGTTCAGGACAACTTGTTCTATTTGATCTTACTTGATTGTGCGCGCCAGGTTGATTGCATTCGTTGAAACAGGGCGGGACCACGTGAAGGTTGCAATCTCCCAACCCGGAAAAAACTGTTCCTGAATCTGGAGGAGTGTGTTTTCACACTTCTATACATTTTGCCCAAGGGGAGAGGGGAGAAGAGGGAGTGGCTGGGGCGCAACTTATCCTTGATTATGCTGGTGGCCGTGCCGAGGCAGTGCAAGGTGTAAATGAAGTCAATGGAAGGGAGGTTGGTTTGTGTGATGGTGTGTGCTGTGTCTACAATTCTCTGCAAGGTCTCGAGGTCTTGGTTGGAGCTGTTCCCAAACCATGCCGTGTTGCACCTCGATGAAATACCTTCTAACTGAATCAAAAATAAGAACAGAAAATGATGGAAATATTCAGTAATTCAGGCAGCATCTGTGGGAAGAGAAACAAGGTTGACGTTTCAAGGCAAAGATCCTTCATCAGAACTTCCAGTGCTATCCCTGATTCTCTTCCTACAGATACGGGCTAATCTAGTGACTTCTTCCAGTATTTTCTGTAGTTACTGTGGGGCGGCACAGTGGCGCAGTGGTAGAGTTGCTGCCTTACAGCGCTTGCAGCACCAGTGAACCGGGTTCAATCCCAACTGCGGCTGCTGTCAGTTACGGAGTTTGTACGTTCTCCCCGTGACCTGTGTGGGTTTTCTCTGAGATCTTCCGTTTCCACCCACACTACAAAGTTGTACAGGTTTGTAGGTTAATTGGATTGGTATATGTGTAGGATAGCTTTAATGTGCGTGGATCGCTGGTTGGTACAGGCTCGGTGGGCCGAAGCGCCTGTTTCCGCGCTGTATCTCTAAACTAAACTAAACTACGCAAAAGGACATATTTCAGATACCAACTCAACCACTGCACATTTCTAACAAGGTAATGTTAAAAACTCAATGTAAGCTGAGCCCCTGGAAAAGCCTTAGTTGTAGAATCAATGTCTTAGGTAAAATCCAAGAAGTTATATTTATACACGTCAATTAACTTTAATATTTCAATAAATTTATGAGTCATCACCAGTTGCTTCTAAATCCTGTATGAACTGTGCTCTTTAGATCAATATTGACACTGTCTGGTAAAATGTTTGCAAACACTATTGGTTAAATAATTGATTTGCTGTTGCCTTACTCATGCCTATATTTTTTTTCACGCTCGGAATTACAATTGCTAGGCCACAGAACAGAGGCAAGAGCTTCATTTCTAAAGGCTCTTTGAAAGTACCATATTGTTCATTCCCTCAAGAAACTGTGCCCTGAAGATGGGATGGTAAACAAACCTATTTCTGTGCGCAGAGTACACAGTGAGTGAATATTTGAGATGGTGCATTGTCTGAGAAACTTAGAAGGGCCAGCTACATAAATACTTTTAAGGCAGAGGTGAATAGGTTCTTCATTAGTACGAGTGTCAGGGGTTATGAAGGCAGGAGAATAGGGATGAGAGGGAAAGATAGATCGGCCATGATTGAATGGCATAGACAATGGGCTGAATGGCCTAATTCTATGACATGAACTGATGAACTGATGAACATAAACACCATGCCTACAACAGCAGATGAGAAGCTGTGGATCCTGTGGCAAGTGATGCCCTAAAGCCTTTCCACCATTTATAAGGCAGTAGCGCAGCGGTAGAGTTGTTGCCTTACAGCGCCTGAAACCCTGGTTCGATCCCGACTATGGGAGCTGTCTGTTTTGGAGTTTGCACATTTTCCCCGTGAATGTGTAAGTTTTCTCTGGGTGCTTCGGTTTCCTCCCACACTCCAAGGACGTACAGGTTTGTAGGTTAATTGGCTTCAGAAAAAGTTGCAAGTTGTCCCTAGTGTGTAGCATAGTATTAGTGTGCGGTGATCACTCGTCAGCGGGGACAGACTCAGTGGGCCGAAGGGCCTGTTTCCGCACTGTATCTCTAAACTAAACTCAACTAAATTTGGAACGTGATAGGAAAACTCTACATCCCATTGAAGGAAAAGTGGAAGAAATAAAATGTGTTTGATTAGAATTAGTGTCAATGGTTACCAGAATGATGCTACAGAAAGAGACTGGACAGACTTGGACTGTTTTCTCTGGAACGCAGGAGATAATGCATGGATCCGATAGAGCTACATAAAATTATAGGAGGCATAGATAAGGTAAACAGTCAGAACCTTTTTTAATAAGCTTCAGTAAAAAATTGTAAGATTGTTCCTAGTATGTGCAGGATAGTGCTAGTGTACAGGGATCACTGGTCAACGCGAACTCGGTGGGCTAAAGGGCCTATTTCCGTGCTGTATCTAAGCTAATGATAGACACAAAATGCTGGAGTAACTCAGCGGGACATGAAGCATCTCTGGAGAGAAGGAATGGGTGACGTTTCGGGTCGAGACTCTTCTTCAGCCTGAAAGGCACGGGAAAGAGAAACAAGATATATAGATGATGACGTAGAGAGATATAGAACAAATTAAGGAAAGATATACAAAAAAGTAACAATGATAAAGGAACCAGGTCACTGTTAGCTGTAGCGAGGTGAGAACAAAAAGCTGGTAAGACTTGGATGTGGGAGGCATGGAGAGAGAGGGAATGCAGGAGCACTTGAAGTTAGAGAAATCTATATTCATACCCCTGGGTTGCAAGCTGCGCATGTAAAATATGAGATGCTGTTTGGATTATTGACACCAATATTTATTAATACTTAATAGTAGAACATTTCTGCAACATACACTGCAATGTATTAAATATTACTTGTATGGAATACTGTAAATCCATATTTAAATCCTTTGCATATAAAATATTTATTTATTGTTTTTACAATACCAGAATCTGGGAGTACACAGAAAACTGAACAGTGACCTTTAGTTTTAGTTTTAGTTTAGAGATGGAACAGTGTGGAAACAGGCCCTTTGGCCCACCAATCCGCACCAACCATCGATCACTCATACGCCAGTTCTATGTCATTGCATTTTCGCATCCGACACACTAGACGCAATTAATCTCCAAAGCACGTATTTGTAATGTGGGAAGAAACCAGAGCGCCCGGAGAAAACCCTCACAGTCACACGGAGAACGTGCAGGGTTCGTAGAGACGAGCACCTGATAGGACCCAGTCTCCGGCACAGTGAGGCATCTCATTCAGCGCCACCGTGCTGCCCGACGGTACATTGAAGACCCGCTTCCATTTGTGTCTCTCTAGGACTCGCTCTTTTTGACTGTCAGACCCACTATTCATTGCCTCTACTCTGAAATGTGGAGCCGTTAGCCATTGTCACCAATATTTAAAAAAAAGGGGCAATAAATAAAAAAAGTTAAAAAATAAATAAATAAATAAATAAATGGATGGATGAATAAATGAATAAATAAATAAATAAATAGATAAATAGCACAGCTTTCCAGCCCTTATCTCATTGGCCACGCTCGGCTGCACACTGGTGTCAATCTGGTGGACTCTTCCATCGTCCTCTCGTCATGGGGGTGGGGGATTGGGAGGGGCCTCACAAGTGAAATAGCCTAGGGCCTCTCTTCATCTAAATCCGGCCCTGACCACAGCGACTCTCCCATTCCTCACTGTGATGGAAGGCAAAAAAGGTTCAAACTTCTTCCCTTCTTTGTTCTCCCACAGTCGGGGCAATCGAACCTTCCGTTGTCGGGGCGATCTTGGCTCCCGCAACCGGTGTTCTAGCCCTCCGCATTGGGGCGATCAAGCTCCCGCATCGGGGGGGGGGGGGGGCTCTCAGCTCCCTGCGCCGATCAGTGATCGGACTCCCAACTCGGGGCTGGTCGAACCTCCTGCGGCTTGGAGCTTCCCGACATCAGTCTCTACCCGAGACTGCGAGCTCCTTGTTGACGTTGAAATCGTCAGGCTACGGTTGGAGCGTTGATCCCAACCAAGCAATAGACTCCGATGGGAAGTCCATGGCTCCGTGGTCGGGCACAAAGTCAGTCTTGAGCAAGGTCGCCAGCTCCATGATATTAGGCCGCAGAGCAACCGGAGATACGATCCAGAAAACAATCGCATCTCCGGCAAAGTTAGAGATTGGAAAAAAGTTTCCCCTGACCCCCTACACCCCCCACACCCCACACACCCCCCCCCATCCTCCACCCCCCACCCACCCCCCCCCCCCCCCCATCCCCCATACCCCCCACCCCCCACATAAAAAAAAACCAGAGAACACTAAAAACATATTCTTCAACATGTACTTAAATAACAAAATAGGATAGACAGACATTGCCTTTGCTGTTACATATAACATTTTATTTCCTGCTTAGGGCAACAATTGGCAATATAGCAGTGACTTATGCTCTCTACTTACTGCAATTCACACAGGCGCATGAAATTTGTAATTACGCAGTATAAAACGGCATGGAAAAATTAATAAACCGTTGTTCACACCCAATTAAACTGACAATCTCCCGTACAAAATCGAAAGCTTGATTTGTGTATCTTGCTATTGGAGTAACCTCCATTCAATATCAATGACTATCATGTGCTGGATACCAGTTCTCACAGTGACAAACACAGGAAGAACAATGTGTAAGAAGGAACTGCAGATGCATGTTTAAACCGAAGATAGACGCAAAGTGCTGGAGTAACTCAGCGGGACAGGCAGCATCCCTGAAGAGAAGGAATGGATGATGCTTCGGGTCAAGACCCTTCTTCTGGGATTCAAAGAAGATCACGAGAAACTAAGAAAACATATTTGTATTTTTTTAAATTCCAATAAACCTTAAATTAACTTGTTCAAAATGTGGCATTGGGATTGGCTTTCTTGATTAAACATTTAGCTTGTGTGTTTGTTAACATGTAGCTAGCTTATTACTGAAAATGAAGTTAGTTATGGTCTTAGTTTAGAGATAGAGCATGGAAACAGGCCCTTTGGCTCATCGAGTCCGTGCCGACCAATGATCACCCTTATGCTTGTTCTATCCTACATTGGGCCAATTTACAGAAGCCAATTAACCTACAAACCGATACATCTTTGGAGAATGGGAGGAAACCTGAGCACCCGGAGAAAACCCACGCAGTCACAGGAAGAATGTACAAACTACATACAGACAGCAACCGTAGCAAGTGGAGTCAGGGTGATATGGTGAGAAGGCAAGAACGGGCTACTGATTGTGGATGATCAGCCATGATCAGAGTGAATGGCGGTGCTGGCTCGAAGGGCTGAATGGCCTATTCCTGAACCTATTGTCTATTGTCTATTGTAGTCAGGATTGAACCCGGGTCTCTGGTGCTGTGAGGCGGCAATTCTACCATTGCTCCACCGGGCCGCCATCAGTTAGTCTACTGGTAGAGCAGTGAGCACCTTTCTGGTTACTACATTAGCAGTCGAGAGGTTGAGCAGGCTAGGACTTCATTCATTGGAGTGCAGGAGGATGAGGGTTGATCTTATAGTGGTGTATAAAACCATGCGAGGAATAGATCCTGTACAGGTTTGTAGGTTAATTGGCTTTGGAAAAATTCTAAATTGTCTCTAGTGTGTATGATAGTGCTGGTGTACATGGTGATCACTGGTTCGACACAGAGTCGGTGGGCCGAAGAGCCGGATTCCACGCTGTATCTCTAAAGTCTACAATCCAAAGATGTGCGGGTTTGTAGGTTAATTGACTTCTGTAAATTGCACCTAGTGTGTGGGATGCAAACGTGGGATAGCATAGAACCAGTGATGGATGGTCGGCATGGTCTTGGTGGGCCAAGAGGCCTGTTTCCACTGTATCTCTACACACTAAGCTAAACTTTGCTCTATCTAAGAGCTGCAAACCATTCGGTCCTTCTAAGTTAAACGGAAACCATCCAGACTTGTAATAAAACATTAATGTGTGCTCTGCAATAAAAAATAGCCAGACAACTAATCACTGAAAAATAGCCGGGTTCTTGCTGCATCTTTCATGAAGGTGACAACATTGCCTCTGGGTTCTCCTTGTATGAATGTAGTTTGCACATTCTGCCCTTGACTGTGTGCTTTTCCCTCAGCTGATCTAGTTTCTTCTTGATCCTTAAGGTGCTGTAGGTCAATTATAGGTGTTGTATGTTACCTCTTGGTACAGGTGGGTGGCAGGAAACTCTAGGGGGAGAAGAGCAAATGGGCCTGCGAGACTGAGTTGCAGGTTAGAGGGGAAAAAAGAAGACAGCTGATTGATGGGATTGTTCCGCTGGCATTAGACTTTAGAAACACAGCGCAGAAACAGGTCCTTCGGCCCACCGAGTCCGTGCCACACGAGGGACAATTTACAATTTACAGAAGCTAATGAACCTGCAAACCTGTACGTCTTTGGAGAGTGGGAGGAAACCGAAGAACCCGGAGGAAACCCCACACAGGTCACAGGGAGAACGTGCAAACTCTGTACAGACAGCACCCGTAGTTAGGATCGAAACTAGGCCTATGGCGTTGTAAGGCAGAACTCTACTGCTGCGCCACCGTGCTGCACAAATTGTGACCTCATCTACATTCTAAAGTCTAAAGTGGAGGGATACGGAGCTCAAAGAGGGTTAAGGGAACTCGGAATAGAGAGAGGGTGAATCTGCAAACCAAGGATTGAGATCCTTTATGAAACAAGTCTTTCTTATCTTTCTTACCCACAACTGCAAGAATATAAAAGATTAATACACCTCTAACATCCATAATATCAAAAGTCTGGTCACATTTAACCATCTTGACCAGCTTTAAAGGACATGTTCAATTGCTGGCATGCTTGACGCTAGGCTTCTGAATCTACTCTGATCTCCATCCTCAGTGATTGATTTCCAGAGGGACAGAGGAAACTATTTATTGATGTCCTCAAATCCTCATTGAGAGAATATAACATTGGTCATAGCAATGGAAACAGACCCGTCGGCCCAACTTGCCCACAATAACCAAGATGCCCCATCTACACTAGTGCCACCTGCCCAAGTTTTACCCATATCCCTCTCAGCCTTTCCTGTCCAAGTCCCTGTCCAAATGTTTTTTAAATGTTATTATAGTACCTCCTCTGTCAGCTTGTTCCATGCACCCATCTGTGTGAAACATTCTCCCTAGCCTACGAGAAACCCTAGCTAAGGATCACTGAGACTGGTGGAGATGCCGGCTGGGAGGACACTGAATGCTTTGAGTCTTTCTGGTGGGAGCACCAAGAGGCCAAATGGAGGGAGCCTACAATAATCCAAACTACCAACCCCCATCCCTCTCCTTCCTGTGAAGCACCACTTTATTTTAGTTTAGACATACTGTGTGGAAACAGGCCCTTCAGCCCTTCGAGTCCGCGCTGACCAGCAATCACCCCTGCGCTAGTTCTTGGTTCTTGGTTTCTTGGTCCTCCAAAATATTCCAAATGGAATTTAAACTGGAGGTGGTGAAGGGAGAGCTTAAGCCAGAAAGGGTTATTGGGAAGAAAGAGCTACTTTAAATTTAGTTGCATCTGGTTGGGTAACTATAGTTGGGTGGAGATTATTCCATGCTTTAATTGTGCGGGGGAAGAACGAATTGCTGTATACATCTGTCTTTGTAGCTGGGATCACAAATTGGATCGAATGCCCTCGTCTGCTCCTAATTGGTTTGGGTTTGGTGTAGGTCTTGTAGTCTATGTCGAGCTGACCATTTAACATTTTGTAAAACAGGTCAAACAGTGAGCTTCACATCTGTCTTGGAGAGGGTTCCACCCCAGAGAATTCAGAAGTTTGGTGACACTCGCTTCTCTCTCATAGGTGTTAGTAACAAATCAAGCTGCTAGTTCTTTAGTTTAGTTTATTTTAGAGATACAGCGAGGAAACAGATCCTCCGGCCCATTGAGCCCACACCAATCAGCGATCCCCGCACACTAGCAAAATCCTACACACTTCGGACAACTTAGAATTTATTACCAAAGCCAATTAAGCTACAAACCTGTAGGACTTTGGAGTGTGGGAGGAAACCGGAGCACCCGGAGAAAACCCACATGGTCACAGGGAGAATGTACTGGAGGAACTCACGATATGTTCATGCTTACAACACACATGGACTGGCTTCCAGATGGGAAGGCTGCACTGGATAGTTTGCCAATTCCTACAGAGTGCAGGCAGTAATTACATGCTACAAGGTCACCCTCATTATACAACAGAAACTCTTACATTTGTCAAAAAAATCTGGTCGAGATGGCGCACCAGGAGACACCTTCAACTTCATAATCACCGTAATTCCTAGCATTTGGGAACATGCATTAATGTAAATGAAGTCATTGTGCCACACTTCACTCTTTCAAGTATAGTATTGTCACAGGCAATTTTGTTATATAAAGATGAAAGCCTCTCATTAAGGCTTCTAACGTGTCATTATCAACTTAATGAACACTATTGACCCTGCCCCTGCTGTGACAGTGGTGTGTGCATCTCCCACTTTATCTATGTAAAGTAACAAAGTGAATCAGATAATGTGACACTAAGCCATTAACTCCTAATTTCTTCTGGCCCTACCACATACCTTGCAATGAACAGTGGAGGTTGTGGCACAGATAGATATCATTCAGCCTACTGTGTCCATGATGGGCATAAGGATAATTTACCCAGACACATAGAATTGCAGATGCTGGTTTACCAAAAAAGTGCTGGAGTAACTCAGCAGGTCAGGCAGCATCTCTGGAAAACATGGATAGCCAACGTTTTGGGCCAAGACCTTTCTTCATACTGATTGTACTGGGGATGGGTGGGGGGAGGTGAAAGCTGGAAGAGAAGTAGGGTGGAACAAAGCCTGGTGAGCGATAGGTGGATACAGGTGAGGGGTTTTTTTTGGTTAGCAGATGGATGGACAAAGGCCAGAAATAATAAGACAAAAATGTGAGATAAGGAGGTAAGGATAGAAGAGGTCTGCCTGTATTATTGAGATGTAGAAACAACAAACTATAGATGCTGGTTTATACCAAAGATAGACAAAAAGTGTTGGAGTAACTCAACGGGTCAGGCAGCATCTCTGGAGCAAAAAATATGGGTGACGTTTTGGGTCGGGCCCCTTCATTAGATCTGAAGCCTCAAGGAGGGTCGACCTGAAATGTCACACATCCTTTTTCTCCAGAGATGGTGCCTGTCCCGCTGAGTTACCCCAGCACTCCTTGGGCGTGTTTTCAATCGGGTGTGTTCTCAATTCATGGAGCTGTCCATTCACCAAACTCAGAGACTTCAGTACGACCAATAGATTGGGGTGGACCCAAGTAGCCACAGTGCCACAGTGCAGCATGAGCATATCACTGTGAAGGTAGGGTGGGTAACCCTCTGTTGACTGGGGTAAGGCATCTGAGCTCGACAAGAAAGGATTGGTTCTGACCTTTCTTTCATTTATCCTGCAATCACCTGGGATTTGAAAATTGAGAGGAGATCTCTTTGGAAAAAGTCTGACAGGGCTAGATGCAAATGAAGGAAGGAACTGCAGATGTTGGTTTAAACCGAAGAGACACAAAATGCCGGAGTGACTCAGCGGGTCAGGCAGCAACTCTGGAGAAAATAAATAGGTGACGTTTTGGGTCAAGGCACTGCTTCGGACTGCGATTCAGCAGAAAGGGAAATGAGAGATATAGGCAGTGATGTAGAGAGATTAAAAAAATGAATGAAAGATATGCAAAAGGAAACAATGATCAAGGAAAGATGGAGCCCACAATGGTCCATTGTTGGCTGTGGGCTAGCTGATAATGAGTTGTGCAGATAGTGAAACTCACCAGGATGACAGTGAAACTAGTACAGTGATTAGAGTGGGGGAGGGATGGAGTGAGAGGGGATGCAAGGGTTCATGTATATAAGGGAAGCACCACATATGTCGCTTGGGCATCTTACAACCCAGTGGTACGCCGATCGATTTCTCTAACTTCAAGTAACCCTTGTACCGACAAGAATTAAGGGAGTGGGGGGGGGGACCCAGCGTGGGGCCACCTGCTGTCACGTGTGGAGGCGTGCAGTAGGTAACACTGTTCGGTGAACTTTTGCAACTTTGTCAGTGCCAGACACTTGATGATCCTTGTGCATCGCCTAGGTGAGATCTGCTGTGTGATTCTACTGGGTTGTGTGCAAAACGAAGCATTTCACTGCACCGAGGCACTTACATGTGTCAATCAAATGTGATTGAATCATTGTGTGAGATGCACACAAAACTATTGAGGATCTAAGGGCAGAGACAGTTCATTGACGGTGGATTGAGGGCATCTTCCATGAATTTGCTGGGAAATGGGGTAATTGTAACACATTTTGGGTGGATAATAAAAACGTCAATGGGTATCGGGCTGAAGAAAAGTAATTGAGGATCAGAACCTGTTTGAAAGTGAAGAGTTCCCAAACCACGACAAGATATTGGGAGTGGTGGAAGCTAAAGAACAAACAATACGAAGATGCAACAGTATTTGTGTGAGAAGAAGGAAGATGAGCAAATGACAAGTTGGCTTAATGGCACCTCAATGAGTTGGGTGTAAAAAATATTATTTGCTATTATATAATGTTTTTAGTTTAGAGATACAGAGTGGAAACAGGACCACCAGCGCCAACCACAATCACCCCATACACTAGCTCCATGTTACTGCAGTATCATATCCTGCACACTAGGGGCAATTTACAAAGCCAATTAACCTACAAACCTGCACTCTTTGGAATGAGGGAGAAAATCGTCGCAGCCGGAGAAATTCCGCACAGTCACAAGGAGAACTTACATACTCCGCACAGACAGCACCTGAGATCATAGAAACATAGAAACATAGAAAGTAGGTGCGAGAGCAGACCACCAGGTCCATCGAGCCTGCACCGCCATTCGCTCATGGCTGAACACTAAACAGACACACTTACCCACAAACAGTAGACACAAGACACAGAACACAAGACACTACCCTCCCCTTTTTACCGCTATCACCCCTCTCCTCCCCAAGAACCTCGTGATCTCCTGGGGGAGGCAAAAAACCGGATAAAAACCCAGGTCCAATTCGGGAAAAAAATCCGGGAAATTCCTCTCCGACCCCAATCTAGGCGATCGACACTTGTCCAGGAGATCACTCAGGTCTTACTATACTAACCATACCTAGGTCCATATCCCTGCCCTCTCCCCGTAGCCCCTTATCCCCTTGGCAGCTAAAAAACCATCTATTTTAGTCTTAAATATATTTAAAGTTTCTGCTTCCACTGCTCCCTGGGGCAGTGAATTCCATAAATTAACCACCCTCTGGGTGAAGGAGTTCTTCCTCATCTCAGTTTTAAAAGAGCCCCCCCTTATTCTGCAACTATGTCCCCTAGTTCTAGTTTCCCCGATCATTGGGAACATCCTCGGTGCATCCACCCGATCAAGGCCCCTCACGATCTTATATGTTTCAATGAGATCGCCTCTCATTCTTCTAAACTCCAAAGAGTAGAGTTCCAGCCTACTTAACCTTTCCTCATATGTCAATCCCCTCATTGCAGGAATTAATCTTGTAAACCTTCGCTGCACTGCCTCCAGGGCTAGTACATCCTTTCTTAAGTATGGACCCCAGAACTGTACACAGTATTCCAAATGTGGTCTCACTAATACTGTGTACAGCTGCAGCAAGACCTCCGTGTTTTTATACTCAATCCCCCTAGCAATAAAGGCCCAAACTCCATTGGCCTTCCTGATTGCTTGCTGCACCTGCATACTAACTTTCAGTGATTCATGTACTAATACCCCTAGATCCCTTTGCGTTGCATTACAACGCAGCTCCTCCTCATTTAGAAAATAACTTGCCCTATCATTTTTTTTCCCAAAGTGAATGACTTCACATTTATTAGTATTAAATTTCATCTGCCAAGTTGTTGCCCACTCACCTAGCTTATCTATATCCTTTTGCAGACTCTTCCTATCCTCCTCATCCCCTACTTTTCCTCCCATTTTTGTATCGTCCGCAAATTTTGATATATTACACTTGGTTCCCTCCTCCAAATCATTTATATAAATTGTGAACAACTGGGGTCCCAGCACCGACCCTTGCGGAACCCCGCTAGTTACCGGTTGCCATCCCGAGTATGAACCATTTATCCCCACTCTCTGCTTCCTATTTGTTAGCCAATCCTCTACCCATGCTAATATATTACCCCCAATCCCATAATTTTTTATTTTTAGCAATAGTCTCTTATGTGGCACCTTGTCAAAAGCCTTTTGGAAGTCCAAGTATACCACATCCACCGGTTCCCCTTTATCCACCCGGGTTGTTACTTCCTCAAAGAATTCGAGCAGATTCGTTAAACAGGACTTCCCCTTCACAAAACCATGTTGGTTCTGTCCGATGAAGTCATGTTTATCCAAGTGCCCCGTTAGTGTTTCTTTAATAATTGTCTCTAACATTTTACCCACCACCGATGTTAGACTAACCGGTCTATAGTTACCCGCCTTCTGTTTACTTCCTTTTTTAAATATAGGTGTTACATTGGCCATTTTCCAATCCACTGGGACCGTTCCTGCCTCCAGGGAGTTTTGGAAAATTATCACCAATGCATCCACAATCCCCACCGCTATCTCCCTCAAGACCCTTGGATGTAATCCATCAGGCCCAGGGGATTTATCCTCCTTCAGTCTCATTAATTTCCCTAATACCACCTCCTTGGTGATCTTAATAGTATTTAGCTCCTCCATTCCTACCGCCCCCTGTTTATCCAGCGTTGGAATATTTTTTGTGTCTTCTATGGTGAAGACTGATACAAAATCAAGATCATGTTCGAACCTGGGTCTCTGGCACTGACAATAATTTGTAAGACTGCAAATCTATTGCTGTACCGCTGTGCTGCCCTTGTCCCATTGTTTCAAACAATTTTTGTCCCAACTCTGAAAAAAAGATACGCTATAACTTGCAATCTTCGCCAAATAGGAGAAAAATCTGACGACAAGAAATGCTATAATAATTTCCTTCCTTTTAACCTGGTCAAGACCCAGAATGGAATTTTACCAAGTGAATTAGTAGATGCTGTCGTCACATGCTGCACGAGGTACAGAATGTGATTTTTGATTTAACCTTCACTTAAAGATGCAATGTACTTGGAATGATAATGACCTACATTTATTGATGTAAAAGCTTGCCAAATTATTGTCAGCTTCCTCTGGTATAGTTTATATAATCATTGCCCAGAGCAGGCGAATGGAGAACCAGAGGACATAGTTTTAAGGTGAGGGGAGAAAGATTTAATAGGAATCGGAGGTGTAACTTTTTCACGCCAAGGGTGGTAGGTGTATAGAACATGCTGCCGGACGAGATCGTTGAGGCAGGGACTATCACAATGTTTACGAACCATTTAGACAGATACATGGATAGGACAGGATTAGAGGGGTATGGGCCAAATGCAGGCAGGTGGGACAAGTGTAGATGGGACACGTTGACCAGTGTGGGCAAGTTAGGCCGAAGGGTGTGTGTCTACACTGTAAGACTCTGACTCTATGACTCTAATACCAAGCTGAATAAACTTTAAACTAGACTCACTAGACTGAGAATTTCCTACTTGACTGGATGGACCATACAGCAAGTTGAGAGGCGGTGGGGTCTTTTTCCTAATCAATATGTCACGATGCTGTGGCGGTCACATGGTGGTCCTTGTCAGTTTCTACTCTGTACACCTGGAATACGTAATGGTTAAGTGTCGTCCCTACCCATTCCTTCTATCCAGAGATGCTGCCTGTCCCGCTGAGTTACTCCAGCATTTTGTGTTTATCTAAGCTATAGACGTTTGCAGTGAAATGTATAAGAACCACGTGTGAATGAGCCGCACATCCTCTACGCACGTTCTTGATGAGGCTGAATATCCCAGTGGTGCACCGTCAAGATCAAGAACGCCGGATGACGACTTATCCTGCAAATGGTGTCAGGGTTGATTGTAATTTTTCCAAAGATCAATCAAGAAAGTGGGTCATATTGTATATTAGGAATCAGAGATGTAATGAGAGGACATTAAATGCAACAGTGAAAGATTATTATTAGACCACATCTTTTTTATATATTTAATGGATGAATTGGGGAATTTGTGGCAGGAATAAAACCATTAAATATTTTATGATTTTAAGATGATTTTTTTTCAACCAATTGATTTCCAAAGCATAAAATGTCTGGTATATCTAGTGGATGTCGGAATGGAACTGGTATGGCGTACTTTGTTTTACTTCCTGAGGTTCTATCCTGTCTATCATTCATATGAAGAAAGACTGGATAGACTCAGCTTGTACACGCTAGAATTTAGAAGATTGAGGGGGGATCTTATAAAAACTTACAACATTCTTAAGGGGTAGGACAGGCTAGATGCAGGGAGAATGTTACCGATGTTGGGGAAGTCTATAATAAGGGGTCACAGTTTAAGGATAAGGGGGAAATCAATTAGGACCGAGATAAGAAAAAACATTTTTCACACAGAGAGTGGTGAATCTCTGGCATTCTCTGCCACAGAAGGTAGTTGAGGCCAGTTCATTGGCTATATTTAAGATGGTTAGATGTGGCCCTTGTGGCTAAAGGGATCAGGGGGTATGGAGAGAAGGCAGGTACAGGATACTGAGCTGGATGATCAGCCATGATCATATCGAATGGCAGTGCAGGCTCGAAGGGCCAAATGGCCTACTCCTGTACCTATTTTCTATGTTCCTTGGAATCATCATCTCCAAGGACCTTAAATGGGGGGCTACCATCGACTCCACAGTCAAAAAGGCCCAATAAAGGATGTACCTCCTGCGGCAGCTGAGGAAACACAATCTGCCACAGGCAATGATGGTCCAATTCCATACTGGCATCGTAGAGTCTGTCCTCACCTTCTCCATCATGGTCTGGTTTGGCTCAGCCACCAAGCACGACATCCGGAGGCTGCACCGAATCGCTCGATCAGCTGAGATGGTTGTTGGCTGCAACCTTCCCCCCATTGACAAACTGTACACTGCAAGGGCCAGGAAACCAGCGGGTAAGATCATCTCTGACTCCTCTCACCCTGGCCTCAAACTCTTTGAAGCACTTCCCTCTGGAAGGCGACTCCGGACTGTCAAAGCTGCCACAGCCAGACATAAAAACAGCTTTTTTTCCATGAGCAGTTGCTCTACTCATAACCAAAAGTCTGTAGCCTCATTTTCCTCTGGTATTTTATTTCATTCACATGTTTTCAATCTATAATGTTTTATTCTTAACGTTTTAATGTTTTATGTTTTATTCTTAATAAATTACAGTACGTCGTGGTGTTACTTAATTACTTGATTTAACTCTAGCCTTGATTTATCATTCACTTTGTCCTATTTGCTTCTCCTTCACCGTCTCTTCGAGTTGTTTTCATCTGAAGAAGGGACCTGACCCAAAACATCATCTATCCATGTTCTCCAGAGATGCTGCCTTGACTCCATGTGTCCATTTTTGTGAACAGGCAACCGCAGTTCCTTGCTTGAACTTACTGAAGAACTTACCTGTTCTGATACATCCTATCCATGATGGCGCAAGGTGACTCTCTGCGTGTTGGTCACAGAAGTGAATTTGCAATCACGCATTACAATCACTCCATTTTTTTTACACCTCCACTCCAATTCTCTTTATTCTGTATCTGTACACAGTGGATGGCTTGATTGTAATCATGTATAACCTTTCCACTGATTGCTTAGCACACAACAAATGCTTTTCACTATACCTTGGTACATGTGGCAATAAACTAAACTTAACTAAATAAACAGGAAGATGTAAGGTGCCAGAAATTGTTCATTAAATATTGCGACACAAAGTCTGCAACATGCCCACAAACGCTCTTTACGCCCACTGATTATTATTAACAGAAAAGATAAAGAAAATGTCTGGGTTGGAAAGAGATTAGAAAATATAAAATACAAAAATAGCTGTTAGAAATACACCATTAAAAAAAATATGCTTCATACTTCTCGTTTGTTCCTTTTTCTTTAAATATTCCTTTATGAAATCATGAGGGCACTATTTAAACAATCAATGGTGACATGTCAGAAGGAGGCACAGTGCCGCAGCGGTAGAGTTGCTGCCTCTCATGCCAGAGACCAGGGTTCGATCCCAATCATGGGTGCTGTCTTTACGGAGTTTGTACATTCTCACTGTGACTGCGTGGGTTTCCTCTGGTTTTCTCCCACATTCCAAAGGCGTACGGATTTGTCGATTAATTGGCTTCGGTAAGAATTGTAAATTGTCCCAAGTGTGTAGGATAGTGCTAGTGTACGTGGATCGCTGGTTGGCGAGGGTGGGACAAAGAGCCGTTTCCACATTGCATCTCTAAACTAAACTAAACTGAACTGAACTTAACTAAGACAGATGATTTGATTTCCCACAAGTAGGTTTGTAATGATCATCAAGTTGTTTCTGTAAATACGCTCTTCTTAAGCTTACCGTCCTAGTCTAGTTCAGTAAAAAAACACTGACTCAAGCACTGGACCAACTAAACTTTATTTTTAGAAAGAACAGCAAATTCCCCGAGACGATACCTAAATTACCGTAGGTTCGATCCTTGTCTCTGCCTGGCCAAGCCCTTCAGCCTCATGCAAGCAGACACTTGCATGAGTCTAAGTGTCTGCTTGCATGACACTAGCCCCATTTAAACCGATCGAAAATGGAGCTACCTTTTATAGGTCCACGAATCTTGAGGGGCCGAACTACATAGGGGTGGTCCCCTTACAATCCAACCAAACATATCAATTACATCAAAACCTTATTGACAGTTCCCCAATCAAATTACAGAGCATCTAAACAATGTTTCTTACAGAAGCTTCTGGAAGGAAGCTAATCAACTGAATAATGCAACATTTACCCTGGAACACAAAACAATTCTGCTGGGGTTTAACAATTTGGCCAATCAACAAACAACAGAGTAACTGTCTTGCAACATTATTTACATTCTTTACAATTCCTTTGCAGCAATCCAATCATATCAATGCATTTAAGTTTATTTACAGGGTTATAATATATATTATCAATTGAGGGGAAATGAGGAGAACACCTGGATCTTTCACCATCCTGCATATCAATCTGAGGCTCAGACTGGTCAGCGTCATCCACAGCCTGTAATTTTGCACTTTGTAATTTTGTAATTAAGCAATTCTGACAAATGCAGGGATTCTCCATTTTATAGTAGACAATAGACAATAGGTGCAGGAGTAGGCCATTTGGCCCTTCAAGCCAGCACCGCCATTCAATGTGATCATGGCTGATCATCCCCAATCAGTACCCCGTTCCTGCCTTCTCCCCATTTCCTCTGACTCCGCTATTTTTAAGAGCCCTATCTAGCTCTCTCTAGATAGCATCCAGAGAACCTGTCTCCAACGCCCTATGAGGCAGAGAATTCCACAGACTCACCACTCTCTGTGAGAAAAAGTGTTTCCTCATTTCCGTTCTAAATGGCTTACTCCTTATTCTTAAACTGTGTTCTGGACTACCCTTATTCTTAAACTGTGGTTCTGGACTACCCCAACATCAGGAACATGTTTCCTACCTCTAGCGTGTCCAAGCCCTTAACAATCTTATATGTTTCAATGAGAATCCCTCTCATCCTTCTAAACTCCAGAGTGTACAAGCCCAGCTGCTCCATTCTCTCAGCATATGACAGTCCCGCCATCCCGGGAATTAATCTTGTAAACCTACGCTGCACTCCCTCAATAGCAAGAATGTCCTTCCTCAATTTAGGGGACCAAAACTGCACACATACGCCAGGTGTGGTCTCACTAGGGCTCTGTACAACTGCAGAAGGACCTCTTTGCTCCTTTATTCGATTCCTCTTGTTATAAAGGCCAACATGCCATTAGCTTTCTTCACTGCCTGCTGTACCCGCATGCTTACTTTCAAAGACTGATGTACAAGGACCCCCAGATCCCGTTGTACTTCCCCTTTTCCCAACTTGACGCCATTTAGATAGTAATCTGCCTTCCTGTTTTTGCTACCAAAGTGGATAACCTCACATTTATCCACATTAAACTTCATCTGCCATGCACCTGCCCACTCCCTCAACCTGTCCAGTCACCCTGCATTCTCATAGCATCCTCCTCACAATTCACACTGCCACCCAGCGTTGTGTCATCTGCAAATTTGCTAATGTTACTTTGAATCCCTTCATCCAAATCATTGATGTATATTGTAAATAGCTGCGGTCCCAGCACCGAGCCTTGCGGTACCCCACTAGTCACTGCCTGCCATTCTGAAAGGGACCCATTAATCCCTACTCTTTGTTTCATCTGTCAACCACATCTCTATCCATGTCAGCACTCTACCCCCAATACCTTGTGCCCTAATTTTGCTCACTAATCTCCTATGTGGGACTTTAGCAAATGCTATGTGATGTGGTTAATATCTTTAATGTGGTTAATATTAACATTTCCTGGCCAGCATTACTGGTACAGGTGCACAACCTTTTATCCGACAGCCTTGGGACCAGACACTTTTCGTAATTTGGAATTTGTCGGTCTTCGGAATGGAAATTTTTTAGCGTAGATTTTAATGGCTGGCTCAGTGGTAGAGTGCCCGGCTCATATCCGCAAGGTCGCGAGTTTGCGCCTTGATCCCGGCAGTTCCTCGGTCGCGAGTTTGAGTCTTCAGTGTAGTTTTTTTCTTGCAGAATAAATGTCTGTATGAAATGCAGTGTGTTGAATGAATTCCTGAATTTGTAAATGTGACCGCAGCATTGAATCACCTCCCGCACTCATGTCACCCTAGCGGGGCTACATGCCCTAAGGCGGCCTAAGGCGACATTTTCACACTCTTATATCCGTGTGCAGCAGAGGCGACGTGCGTTTGGCGCCAAACGTGAGCTTTGGTGTGCAGACGACATCCTGGAAAAAATGTCTGGTTTCTTCCAGGTAGGCGATATACCCTCCCGGGCAATATACCCTCCACTTCTCTTTTATGAAGGGGATTTAGTTCCCCTTTCTTCCAGGACCGACCCGAGGTTCCGCTGTCACCTCTGCGGGCCACCCTCGGTGAACGCTCACTCAACTTTGTCTTGGGATTCCTACTCTCCCGCGCAATGTACCCTCACCTCTTTTATGAATGGGGATTTAGTTCCCCTTTCGTCGAGGACCGACCGGAGGTTCCGCTGTCACCTCTGCGGGCCGCCCTCGGTGAACGTCCTGTCTCCCTGTCCCTGGGATAGCAGGGGGCGATCAAACAGCACAATACCCCCCTCCCCCCCTCCAACTCCAGAGGAATCCGCTCCCCGATGGGCCGCTACGGCGACAAGTGGCAGTTCGCCCACAGCCCGAGAACAAGACGCACCTTGCGCACCAGCAGCAGCTGCCCCTCTGGAGTTGGAGCGGGGCTGGACTGGAGTTGCTGATCTGGGATCTCCGTGCTTGCAGTGGGCCTGGGGGTCGGTGTCCCGATGAGGGGGCACAGCTCGGGCTGTGGGCGAACTGCCACGTCGCCGTAGCGGCCCATCGGGGAGCGGATTCTGGTGGTCCCGATGTCTCCCGCTAGTTTGCAGTTTTCCTCTGGAGTTGGAGCGGGGCTGGGCTGCTGCTGGCTGTGGGTCTCTGGGATCTCCGTGCTTGCAGTGGGACTGGGGGTCGGTGTCCCGTTGGTCCTGATGTCTCCAGTGACTGGCATTGCCGACGTGAAGACAGTGCAAAGCCCCCGCGCCGGTGCAATGGGCGGGGAGCTGGAGAGGGGAGGGAAGGGGTCACACACATGGCCTGGAAGCAGAGGGGTGTAGGTGGGGTGAAACTGAAGGGAGCGACAATCTGCTGCTCCCTGCCCGCTGAGTTAAAACGTTCCCACGCAAGACTCACGATACACTGTCTATCGTGAGGGCAGACAGCAGCATATTGTCAATTATTAACCCTCCCGCGCAATATATCCTCACCTTCTCTTTTATGAATGGGGATTTAGTTCCCCTTTCTTCGAGGACCAACCGGAGGTTCCGCTGTCACCTCTGCGGGCCGCCCTCCGTGAACGTTTTCAAGGACCTTTTTTCAAGGACTGAAAAAATGTCGCTATTCGGAGGTTTTCGTTATTTGGATCTTCGGATAAAAGGTTGTGCACCTGTACTAGCTTTTGTTTAAAAAAAAAGTCAAATGTATTTAATTAACTGAATTGAAATATCCCAGCTACCCAAATGGGACTTGAATCCATATATTCTCAAGTTCCCGACCAAAACATTGTCTATCCATTTCACTCTACAGATGATGCCTAATTCTCTGAGTTCTTCCAGCTGTTTGTTTCTCTGCTCAAGATTCGAGCATCTGCAGTCTCTCGTGTATTCCAGATCGTTAACCTACTTCTTTGGATTAATGACCCAGGAACATAACCATGGTTGTGCTGTTGTGCAGTTCCTTCTCTTTGAAGCCTCAGAGAGACCTGCTACCTCTTAGTGACAATTAAAGAGGACTGGGTAACTTTACAGTGGGAAATCTGCTTTATACACAGCCACACTCACACGCATACACACGCACACACGCACACACACCAGACAAAATATAGATACACACACAACAAAATATAGACACATACACACCAGACAAAATAAACACATACATGCACAGCCATACACACAGGCAGACACACGCACACAAATACACAGACATACACATCAGAAAAAATATAGACAAACACACATGCGCTCACACACGCATGCACGCATGCACGCACACACAGGCACGGATATGTATGCACACATACGCACAAATGCACACACATTCACGCACCCACTCCCATCCACATACATGCACACTCATCGACAATGCAGATGAACACTCACACTCACACATTCCTATTTAAGATATAGGAATTTTGACTGCAATTAATTTAAAAAGTCGCGTTGCAGAGAAGGGATTCTGGGGAGCATATTTATTGTAAATATAATTGCGGTTCAGAGGAAGTTTAAACACTGGAGGAAAAATAATCAGCTGTGTCTGTCCAGAGTGACAGAACCGTGACGCATACAGGAGAAGCTGGTAATTGTTGGTGCAATGACAACATCACCACCTCCACTAGTGCCTTCATACCCAGCTGTTTAGCTCGCCTGACACATGGATAAAAGTATA
Organism: Leucoraja erinaceus; assembly: GCF_028641065.1. NCBI lineage: Eukaryota > Metazoa > Chordata > Chondrichthyes > Rajiformes > Rajidae > Leucoraja > Leucoraja erinaceus. The sequence continues at coordinate 30,417,902 of NC_073392.1, forward strand.
GTCTTCAACCTCATCATTATAAAACCCACAGAGGCTGCAAATGTTTTTTCAGGTTCCAAAGTAATCAGCAAGGATACTGGAATCGGAATATGATGATTTTGTTCACCACTTAAACGCCACCATCAAGCGAATCTGGCCTGTTAGTCAAGAGAGTGTAACTGAAGTGTTGGCAGAACTTAGTGGGCGGCATCTTTAATCTAGGCTCGCCACCATCCTGATGTCCCACATCAACAGGTTCAGGAACAAAATGTGTAGGAAGGTACGGCAGGCGCTGGTTTATACCGAAGATAGACCCAAAATGTGGCCAAATGCCCCGTGAAGCAATATCATTCCTTGTTCACATCAAGTTCACAGAGTAAAGTGTACTCATGCAGTAATGATAAATTCCTTAAATAAGAAGATACAAGGAACTGCAGATGCCGGGTTACAAACCAAAAAGACACAAAGTGCTGGAGTAACTGGGTGGGTCAGGCACAAGGGTCCAGATCCACAATGTTGCCTCTCCATGCTCGGCCTGATGCTGCCAGTTATTGTAAACAGCATCCTTGTGTCTTGACACCATTTTGTTAACCAAAGGTCTCAGAATAATGTGGGGGAAATTATCTGAAGTTAGGTCAGTTCAGATGGCACTGCACAGCAGTGCAGGTTTAAAGGAATAAATGTTATCTTCTTATCCTCACAGGTATGTTCCTATGGTTGCTTTAGCTTTTCTTGAGTTACAGACTACAATCCATTCTGCTGATTTGAAGAACCTTTCTCCATTGTCTTGGAAATACTCCCGCGTACATTCACGTATGCTTATGACATCTCCGGAGTGCAGCCTCTTTTAGTTTTAAGAGCATAAGAGATCATCTGAAGGTATCCGAGGTACTCCAGCTCTTTGTAGGATGGCACAGTGGTGCAGTGGTAGAGTAATGCCCCTGTTCCACTTAGGAAACCCGAACGGAAACCCCTGGAGACTTTGCGTCCCACCCAAGGTTTCCGTGTGGTTCCCGGAGGTTTTTGTCAGTCTCCCTACCTGCAACCTCCGGCAACCACCTGCAACCTCCGGGAACCGCACGGAAACCTTGAGTCTCCAGAGTCTCCAGAGGTTTCTGTTCAGGTGTCCTAAGTGGGACAGGGGCATTACTGCCTTACAGTGCCAGAGACACAGGTTTGATCCAAACCATGGGTGCTGTCTGTATGGATGGTACGTTCTCCCTGCGACTGCGTGGGTTTTCTCCGGGTGCTCCGGTTTCCTCCCACATTCCAAAGATGTGCAGGTTTGTAGGTAAATTGGCTTCTGTAAATTTTCCCTCGCGCGTAGGATATAACTAGTGTACGTATGATCACTGGTCGGCACGGACATGGTGGGCTGAAGGGCCTGTTTCCACACTGTATCCCTAAACTAAACATCAGTGATGTTCTTATTGAGTGGCAGAGTCGGCGCGAGGCTCCAATATGTTTTTATATTAAACAGGAGCAGGATTAGGTGATATGGCTGTTGATGCTGATTAGCTTTTTAGTAACCTCTGGTACGATTCAATCTGGACCTCATCGCCACTTTGCTGCTGGTTCCACACAACCCTTAATTCTCTCATCCTATCCAAACCTGTCTACATCAACCTTCAATATATTCAATGACTTCACCTCCACTGCTCTTGATCCAAAGAACCAACCTTATGAATCTTACACAGAACAGTACAGTACAGGAACAGGCCCTTCAACCCACAATGCCACTGATGAACAAGTTGGCAAGTTAAAGTCATTTTATCTGCCTATGTGTGATCCATATCCCGCCATTTCCTGCATATCCATGTGCCTATCTACAAGTCTATCAAATGCCACTATCGGATCTGCCTCAACCACCACCCCTGGCAGTGTGATCCAGGCACACACTATAAAAAAAACCTGATCCTGCACACCTTTAAACTTTTTCCTTCTCAGTTTAGTTTAGTTTAGTTGGTACATATAGGTACCAATGACATAGGAAAAAAAAGGGAAGAGGTCCTGAAGGGAGGATTTAGGGAGTTGGGAGGAGAGTTAAGAAAAAGGACCAAAAAGGTAACAATCTCAGGATTACTGCCTGTGCCACGCGACAGTGAGAGTAGGAATGGAGCGAGGTGGAGGATAAATGCGTGGCTGAAAGACTGGTGCAGAGGGCAGGGATTCAAGTTCCTGGATCATTGGGACTTCTTTTGGGGAAGGTGGGACCTGTACAGAAAGGATGGGTTGCACTTGAACCCGAGGGGGACCAATATCCTAGCGGGGAAATTTGCAAAGGCAGCTGGGGAGACTTTAAACTAGAATGGTTGGGGCGAGGGACTCAAATAGCGAAAGGTAGTAGACAGAATGGGAGGCAGGAAGCAGAAATGGGAAGCACTCGGACACAAGAGGAGAAAGGAAAAAAAGGAAATAAACAGAGAATAAGAGACGGGGGTTTTCTTAAATGTGCATATTTTAATGCTAGGAGCATTGTAAGAAAGGTGGATGAGCTTAGAGTCTGGATAGACACCTGGAAGTATGATGTTGTGGCGATCAGTGAAACGTGGTTGCAGGAGGGCTGTGATTGGAAACTAAATATTCCAGGATTTCGTTGCTTCAGGTGTGATAGAATTGGAGGGGCAAGAGGTGGAGGTGTTGCATTGCTAGTCAGGGAAGGTATTACAGCAGTGCTTTGGCAGGATAGATTGGAGGGCTCATCTAGGGAGGCTATTTGGGTGGAATTGAGAAGTGGGAAAGGTGTAGCAACACTTATAGGGGTGTATTATAGACCGCCAAACGGGGAACGAGAATTGGAAGAGCAAATATGTAAGGAGATAGCAGAGATTAGTAGTAAGCACAAGGTAGTGATTGTGGGAGATTTCAACTTTCCACACATAGACTGGGGAAACACATTCTGTAAATGGGCTGGATGGGTTGGAGTTTGTAAAATGTGTGCAGGATAGTTTTTTGCAGCAATACATAGAGGTACCTACTAGAGGAGGGGCAGTGCTGGACCTCCTGTTAGGAAATGAGACTGGACAGGTGGCGGAGGTATGCGTTGGGGAGCACTTCGGGTCCAGTGATCACAATACCATTAGTTTCAATATAACTATGGAGAGGGTCAGAACTGGACCTAGGGTTGAGATTTTTGATTGGAGAAAGGCTAACTTTGACGCGATGCGAGATGATTTAAAAGGAGTGAACTGGGACATTTTGTTTTATGGGAAAGATGTAGAAGAGAAATGGAGGACATTTAAAGGGGAAATTTTAAGAGTACAGAATCTTTATGTTCCTGTTCGGTTGAAAGGAAACAGTAAAAATTGGAAAGAGCCCTGGTTTTCAAGGGAAATTGGACATCTTGTTCGGAAAAAGAGGGAGATCTACAATAATTATAGGCAGCATGAAGTAAATGAGGTGCTTGAGGAGTATAAGGAATGTAAAAAGAATCTTAAGAAAGAAATTAGAAAAGCTAAAAGAAGATATGAGGTTGCTTTGGCAAGTAAGGTGAAAGTCAATCCAAAGGGTTTCTACAGCTATATTAATAGCAAAAGGATAAGGAGGGATAAAATTGGTCCATTGGAGAGACAGAGTGGACAGCTATCTGCAGAGCCAAAAGAGATGGGGGAGATATTGAACAATTTTTTTTCTTCGGTATTCACCAAGGAGAAGGATATTGAATTATGTGAGGTAAGGGAAACTAGTAGAGTAGCTATGGATACTATGAGGTTCAAAGTAAAAGAAGTACTGACACTTTTGAAAAATATAAAAGTGGATAAGTCTCCAGGTCCTGACAGGATATTCCCTAGGACATTGAGGGAAGTTAGTGTAGAAATAGCCGGGGCTATGACAGAAATATTTCAAATGTCATTAGAAACGGGAATAGTCCCCGAGGATTGGCGTACTGCGCATGTTGTTCCATTGTTTAAAAAGGGTTCTAAGAGTAAACCTAGCAATTATAGACCTGTTAGTTTGACTTCAGTGGTGGGCAAATTAATGGAAAAGATACTTAGAGACAATATATATAAGCATCTAGATAAACAGGGTCTGATTAGGAACAGTCAACATGGATTTGTGCCTGGAAGGTCATGTTTGACTAATCTTCTTGAATTTTTTGAAGAGGTTACTAGGGAAATTGACGAGGGTAAAGCAGTGGATGTTGTCTATATGGACTTTAGTAAGGCCTTTGACAAGGTTCCTCATGGAAGGTTGGTTAAGAAGGTTCAACTGTTGGGTATAAATGCAGGAATAGCAAGATGGATTCAACAGTGGCTGAATGGGAGAAGCCAGAGGGTAATGGTGGATGGCTGTTTATCGGGTTGGAGGCAGGTGACTAGTGGGGTGCCTCAGGGATCTGTGTTGGGTCCTTTGTTGTTTGTCATGTACATCAATGATCTGGATGAAGGTGTGGTAAATTGGATTAGTAAGTATGCAGATGATACCAAGATAGGGGGTGTTGTGGATAATGAAGAGGATTTCCAAAGTCTACAGAGTGATTTAGGCCATTTGGAAAATGGGCTGAAAGATGGCAGATGGAGTTTAATGCTGATAAATGTGAGGTGCTACACCTTGGCAGGACAAATCAAAATAGGACGTACATGGTAAATGGTAGGGAATTGAAGAATACAGTTGAACAGAGGGATCTGGGTATAACCGTGCATAGTTCCTTGAAGGTGGAATCTCATATAGATAGGGTGGTAAAGAAAGCTTTTGGTATGCTAGCCTTTATAAATCAGAGCATTGAGTATAGAAGCTGGGATGTAATGTTAAAATTGTACAAGGCATTGGTGAGACCAAATCTGGAGTATGGTGTACAATTTTGGTCGCCAAATTATAGGAAGGATGTCAACAAAATAGAGAGAGTACAGAGGAGATTTACTAGAATGTTGCCTGGGTTACAAGTTACAGAGATAGGTTGAATAAGTTAGGTCTTTATTCTCTGGAGCGCAGAAGGTTAAGGGGGGACCTGATAGAGGTCTTTAAAATGATGAGAGGGATAGACAGAGTTGATGTGGACAAGCTTTTCCCTTTGAGAATAGGGAAGATTCAAACAAGAGGACATGACTTCAGAATTAAGGGACAGAAGTTTAGGGGTAATATGAGGGGGAACTTCTTTACGCAGAGAGTGGTGGCGGTGTGGAATGAGCTCCCAGTGGAAGTGGTGGAGGCAGGTTCATTGGTATCATTTAAAAATAAATTGGATAGGCATATGGATGAGAAGGGAATGGAGGGTTATGGTACGAGTGCAGGCAGGTGGGACTAAGGGGTACAAAATTTGTTCGGCATGGACTTGTAGGGCCGAGATGGCCTGTTTCCGTGCTGTAATTGTTATATGGTTATATGGTTAGTTCAGTTTCACCTGTACGGAGGTACAGTGAAAAGCTTTTTTTGTTGCATGCTATCTTCACCTTGGAAACACAATTCAGTGCAAGTAGATGTCACCTTAAATAAGGAGACCAACTCTATGCAAAGTACTCCAGATATGATCTCACCATAGCACCTCAAATAGTATATTCATATAGTCATGAATTCAGATAGTACAGACACAGGCCCTTTGGCCCACTTCATTCATGGCGACCAATTGAAGCAGGACTTCCCCACATCGTTCACCTTGGAGTAAGTCCACCGTTGCATCTGCCTTCCTGATTGCTTGCAATGCTTGGACGATAGCTTTCTATGTTTCATCTTGGCTGATGAACCCAATCGAAACCGAACCCACTGCTGGTCATGGTCCAACTCCAGCATAACGGAACATCAGGTAATTCCCTCGATCCCATCCTTTACAAACCCAGCGGTAACGACATTTAAATACAAAGTCCTGCTGCACCACAGAAAGTCAGACACATCCGCAAGTGGTTGCAAGTGTTATTTTCTAAGCTGTTGTCTGCTGGGGCAACAGCATTAGTGAAAAAAACAACAAGAAGCTGGTCAAACTGGTTAAACAAGCTAGCTCAGTGCTGGAGGGGAGAGTAGACTCTGGGATGGATGTGCTTGAGAGGCATATGAGGCACAAGGTGCAGGTCATCCTGAAAAACCCCGGGCATCCCCTCCATGTAATTCTGGAGAGTCAAAAGAGCACTCGGAACAACAACCAGCTCCTCTCCCTGCCCTGTAGAACGGAGCGGTTCAGGAGATCCTTCACCCCTGCAGCCATTAGATTTTATAATTCGGACCGCTAGGCTGTAGGGGGGTGCATTTTTGCAATTTTTAATTTTTAATTGTTAATTATTGGTCTTTTTAAGTATTTTTTGCTCTCAGGTAGTGTCCACAGTGTATTCTATGTATGTTCTGTCTGCGTTCGTTTTGAATCTGTGGGTTTGTTGGTTGGGGGCTTCTGGACATCTGAATTTCCCTGAGGGGATCAATAAAGTATTTATTAATTATTATTATTATTATTATTAAGTCAGATAGTGGATTTCTCCAAACCGACTGGTTCATTTTTTCAGAAACAAAGAACTGCGGATACGGGTTTATATCAGAGAGTTACTCAGCGGGCCAGGCAGCATCTCTGGAGATAAAGGATGGGTGACGTTTGGGGCGTCCAGAGATGCTGCCTGACCCGCTGAGTTACTCCAGCACTTTGAGTCTAAGTTTGCTCCGTTTTCTACCCAAATTTGATGCCTTTGCCAAGTGATGCTCTGGAAGGAGTGGAGAGGAAGATCCACTGAAGAGACATAGAACAATTAACCATCATGGGTGATTCAGTGCTAAAACTTGGTGCAAACCGAAGTATTTGGTAAACATGTTTGGTTAAAAAATGTTGGCTTGGTGCCTTTGTTGACATTATGCAATGCAAATTCAAAAGCCACTCGTGGTAATTGTAGGGAAAGAACATTGCTTTCATGGCAACCTTCAATTTGAGACCTGCTTAACTGCATGCTAATATCTGTTATTGCCTGTATATCAAATACAGCTGAAATAATAACAGGCTTCTTGCAGTGCAGAGCACTCCAATGAGTCTATGTTCTGCAAATTATGTTTAGCCTGCTCCTTAAATTAAATCACTAGCAAAAAAAAATAAATAAGATGTAGACAAGGTGTTCAACATCGTTTCATCTTCTCTAACTACAGTAACTTAATTCAAGAATTCAGCCAAAGCTGTGGTTTCAGTGACTCTGCATGGAGTTGGTGTAAGTTCTGTGTAAGATTTGCTGCTGCTTTGCATAGAACTTTAGAGATACAGCATGGAAACAGGCCCTTCGGCCCACTGAGTCCACGCCGACCTGCGAGCACCTCATACACAAACACTATCCTATACACACTAGGGAGAATTTATCATTTTTACCGAAGCCAATTAACCTACAAACCTGCACGTCTTTGAAGTGTGGGAGGAAACCAGAGCACCTGGAGAAAACCCACCTGGTTACTGGGGAACGTACAAACTCTGTACAGACACCGCCCGTAGTCAGGATCGAACCCAGATCTCTGGCGCTGTAAGGCAGCAACTCTACCCCTCGGCCACTGTGCCGCCCTTGTGTTTTGCACAATTCAGGCTCAGAAGTGAAAAGACTGGGATTTAAGTACTTACAAGACACTGACCAAAAGCACAAATTTCTTTGGGTAGCCTACCTGGTAACATGCTCCCAGGGCCCCATTAGTTATAGATTTAATATTTTGTTCACATACATATCGAACATTGGACAGCATAGCACCAGAACAGGCCCTTCGGCCCACAATGTCTGTGCCGAACATGATGCCAAGACCAACTCTTGTCTGCCTGGACATGATCCATATCCCTCTAAAAACACAAAAAATTGCAGTAACTCAGCAGGACAGGCAGCATCTCTGGAGAGGAGTCAGACTTTAGACTAAGCCGAAGGGTCTTGACCCGAAACGTCACCCATTCCATCTGCAGAGATGCTGCCTGTCCTGCTGAGTTACTCCAGCTTTTTGTGTCGGTCTTCGGTCTAAACCAGCATCTGCAGTTCCTTCCTACACATCCATATCCCTCTATTCTCGGCAAATACATGTGGCTATCCAAAAGTCTCTTAAATGTCATTATTGTATCTGTTTCAACCACCACCTCCAGCAACACGTTCCAGGCACTCACTCCCGTTGTGTAAAAAACTCACCGTGCACATCTCCTTTAAACTTTCCCCCTCTTACATCAAAGCTATTCCCACTAGTGTCAGAATTCCCTACTACCTCCGGCGTTCCAGAGAAAATATTCTAAGTCTGTCCAACCTCTCCCTGTAGCTGATACACCTGAATCCAGGCAGTATTCTGGTACATTGGGGTGGGGTCTGAAACATTATCTATCCATTTCCCTCCACAAATGCTGCCTGGCCTGCTGAATTCCTCCAGCAGTTTGTGCTTTGCTCAGGACTCCAGCATCTGCAGTCTCTTGTGTCTCATGTGCAACCTTTTCCTATTGGCGTTCTAATCTTCAAACATATTTCACCCTCTCTGCTTTCTCTATATTCTGATCACAACGCCCTTTGTTTAATTCATACATGGGCACTCCCGATAACACAAGCAATTACTCCTCATGCTTAATTGGGCTCCAATTAAGTGATTTACAAAATCAGTGGGCAATTAAGTCATAAAAAAGTCAGACAGACTAATAATGTCAATCACCTTCTCGACAGAATATTATCTATATGACAACCTCAAGATTTATTTTAATTTTATTTTAACTCTTGAATTAATGTATTAGCTGAATTTGAATTCCCCAGCCCACTATGTTAGGATTTGTACTCCAACTGGGAAACCATTAGTCCGATCCTTTCGATTATCAATCTAAGAAACGCAAAGTAGTGAAGTAATTAGCCTTGGTTTAGTTTAGAGATACAGCGTGGAAACAAGCCCTTCGAGTCTGCGCCGACCAGCGATCACCCCTACCATAGTTCCATCCTACACACTAGAGACAATTTACAGAGGCCAAGTAACCTACAAACCTGCACGTCTTTGGGATATGGGATATGGGAGAAAACCAATTTGGTCACAGGGAGAACATGCAAACTCCGTATAGACAGGATCCCAAATCAGGATCGAACAAGGGTCACCGACGATGTAGGGCAGCAACTCTATCGCTGCGCCACTGTACCACCCTATGTGGTTGGATAAAGTCAATGTGGAGAGGATGTTTCCACTAGTGAGAGTTGAGGACCAGATGCCATAGTCTCAGAATAAAAAGACGTACCTTTAGAAAGGAGATGAGGAAGAATTTCTTTAGTCAGAGGATGGTGAATCTGTGTAATTCATTGCCACTGACACCTGGGGTATCCAAGTCAGTGGATATTTTTAAGGCGGAGATTGACGGATTCTTGATTAGTACGGGTGTCAGGGGTTATGGGGAGAAAGCAGGAGAATGGGGTTGAGAGGGAAAGATAAATCAGCCATGATTGAATGCCGGAGTAGAGTTCATGGGCCGAATGGCCAAATTCTGCTCCTAGAACTTATGAATTTATGAACTTATGATATGGATCAAGCGCAGCGTGTGCGGACGTGGCGTGGAAGGACGAGATGCCGAAGCGAAGAAGTGGAAGCCAAATAACAGAATGGAAACAACGGCGAAAAGCCAACTAACCGAACGGACACAATGCCGAAAAGCCAACGCACCGAACGGATGCAAGGCTGAAAAGCCAAATAACGGACATGACGTCGCAGGGGGGCGGGACTTGTGAGCGATTGGTCCAGACCCCCGTGTCTATCGCATCACTGGCCAGGGGAGACGGCAGGGTGGGAGTCATTTTCCCACACAAGACCACCCGGGGTTGGAGGGTGACTGGGCACTCTGAACCCGAGCACCAAGGTGTAGGCGGCCGAAGGAGCGCATCCCTCAGGACAGCCCCACACTCTCCCCCTGGGGTGGGCGCTGTCCGGCCACGGCTGCCTTCCGCCTTGTCTCCTCCATGTGGCCGCACTGTGACGGGCTGTGGGTCGGCAGCGCACACACACACGGGGCCGGGTGGAGCGGGGCCGCGGCTCCGGGTAGCGGACACATGGGGACGAAAACCTGGCAATGTCCCCGTCAGCTGCAGCGGAGTTGGGTACAGTCTGGTCCCTCCGCCCACCCAGAGTCACCGCGATGCACCGCCACCAGCACCCGACTCCCACACCGGGGTGATTCACCCTCTAAACCCCCAGACCCCAACCCACACAAGGGGAGATACACCCCCCCCCCCCCCCGGCCGTGGGGACATTTGGAATTTATTTTGGAGCTGGGGGTCCACAAAAGTTGGAAGAATTCTGCTTACTGGGAATAAAGACCCGAGGCAGCGCAACGCGGACATTTCCCATCTCTCGGGTGTGCACGCTAACAATAACTCACTCCAATTCATGCACACGCAAGAGTGATCGTATTTTATGCACGGGCAACGCATAATGCTGAAGGGTCTCGACACGAAACGTCACCCATTGCTTCACTCCAGAGATGCTGCATGACCCGCTGAGTTACTCCAGCTTTTTCTGTCTATCTTCAATTTCAGAGTTAAATAAAAAAACACAGAGTGCTGGAGGAACTCAGCGGGCTAGGCGGCATCTGTGGAGGGAATGGATTAGGAGTTGTTTTGGGCCAGGGTTCTTCTTCAATAGGAAGGAACTGCAGATGATTCCAGGAATGCCAAGAGGGAGAGCCACTTATTATGGCTCTCAGTGCCCCTGGCCGCCTGTCCCCGCGGCTGGGAGGGGGGGGGGGGGGGGGGTGAATCACCCGGTGTGTGGGTGTGTGGGTCGGGTGCTGGTGGCGGTGCATCGCGGTCAGTGACTCTGGGTGGGCGTAGGGACCAGACTGTTGATGGGGACGTTGCTGAGTTTTCGTCCCCGTGTTTCCGCTGCCCGGAGCTGTGGCCCCACTCCACCCGGCCCCGTGAGGTTATCCACTTTGGTGGCAAAAACAGGAAAGCAGACTATTATCTAAATGGTGGCCGATTAGGAAAAGGGGAGATGCAACGAGACCTGGATGTCATGGTACACCAGTCATTGAAAGTAGGCATGCAGGTGCAGCAGGCAGTGAAGAAAGCGAATGGTATGTTAGCTTTGATAGCAAAAGGATTTGAGTATAGGAGCAGGGAGGTTCTACTGCAGTTGTACAGGGTCTTGGTGAGACCACACCTGGAGTATTGCGTACAGTTTTGGTCTCCAAATCTGAGGAAGGACGTTATTGCCATAGAGGGAGTACAGAGAAGGTTCACCAGACTGATTCCTGGGATGTCAGGACTTTCATATGAACAAAGACTGGATAGACTCGGCTTATATTCACTAGAATTTAGGAGATTGAGGGGGGGATCTTATAGAGACTTACAAAATTCTTAAGGGGTTGGACAGGCTAAATGCAGGAAGATTGTTCCCGATGTTGGGGAAGACCAGGACAAGGGGTCACAGCTTAAGGATAAGGGGGAAATCCTTTAAGACCGAGATGAGAAAAACATTTTTCACATAGAGTGGTGAATCTCTGGAACTCTCTGCCACAGAAGGTAGTCGAGGCCAGTTCATTGGCTATATTTAAGCGGGAGTTAGATGTGGCCCTGGTGGCTAAAGGGATCAGGGGGTATGGAGAGAAGGCAGGTACGGGATACCGCGTTGGATGATAAGCCACGATCATATTGGATGGCGGTGCAGGCTCGAAGGGCCGAATGGCCTACTCCTGCACCTATTTTCTATGTATCTATGTGTGAGTGTGCGCTGCCAACCCACAGCCCGTAACACTGCTGCCGCACGGGGGAGATGAAGCCGGACAGCGCTGACCCGATGGATGCGCTCCTTCGGTCGCTTACACCTTGGTGCTCGGGTACCGAGTGCCCAGTCACCCTCCACCCCCGTGCGGTCTTGTGTGGGAAAGTTACCCCCACCCACCCATCTCCCCCAGCCAGTGATGTGATGGACGCGGGGGTCTGAACCAATCGCTGACAAGTCCCACCCACCCGGTGACGTCATGTCCGTTATTTGGCTTTTCGGCGTTTCGTCCATTCTGTGAGTTGGCCTTTAGGCGTTGTGCCCTTTCATATTTTGCTTTTCGGCGACATGCGCTTTCAGTTATTTGGCTTTTAGGCGTCGTTTCCGTCCGGGTATTTGACTTCCACTTCTTCGCTTCGGCTTCTCGTCCTTCCACGCCACGTCCGCGAACCCATGCGCAGGCAATTAGATTAGTTTAACTTTGCATCATTGTTGGCCCGGACATTGTGGGCTGAAGGACCTGTTCTTGTGTTGTGCTGCTGTATATCTGATGTTTTGCTGTTTTTTAAGGGGTTACGTTTGCCTGCATAGATAGTCCCAACTTTGCTGCCCAGAGATAGTCGGAGGAGATTCTTAGCGAGTGGCAAATGCATTTTCAGCTGCGGAGAGAGTATGTGGAGCAACTCTGACATCCTTCGCTCACAGCCACAGAACTACAACCGAGTGATTTGATTAAATGTTGGCGGATCTTTGCAGACTGACACACACACACACAGCTGACAACCCACTGGTAATGGTCAGACCTTTGCTTCCCTGAGCATGTGGCTGAATCATCCAACTCTCATGGGAGGTGAGAGCACTTTTAGTACCCACACAATAAGCAATTACACATACCAGCGTACGTTAGGCAAACAAACCACTCACACCCCACTAAGCAAACCTTTCCTCTTAATTGGTAACTGCATGAGGCACTAAAACGGATGGAAAGCATCCAACTCTCTCCTCTGTCTGTCACAATGAGGATGCACAGCTGCAAGTAGTTTTCTCGGAGATAAGAAATGCAACTTCCAGAGGCTGTACAAACAACGATTTGTGGATGGTGGTTTATAAAAATGACACAAAGTGCCGGAGTAACTCAACAGGTCAGGCTGTATCGCTGGAGAACATGGAAAGGTGACGTTTCAGGCCGGGACCCTTCTTCAGACTCTGAGGCTGCACGTTTGTGAGATATCCACCCACTCGCCAGCCTCCTGCCACTTTTGCGGGCTGGAAGATTCTGTGTGTATATGGAGTGTGTGAGGTTGCAGCCACTGTTCCATTATCTAAAGGGGCTGCACCTTGCCTTCTGACTGCACTTCTCACCCACCATCCTCATCTTCGGACGCACTGTGCATAGGGGAGAGGGTAGGGACGAGGATGTCCTGGTTGGGTTGCTCCTGGGCCTGGCCAAGCTGGCCATCCGCGTGTCACGGCGCCAGGCGGACGAGGGTTCTGCCCGAGCCGGCCTCCTGCCGCTTTTCCGGGGATACATCCGCACCCGGGTGGTACTGTCCGTGGGTGCCCTGGGGGATTTCCGTGACCGCTGGGCACCGCGCGGGGGTTGAATGCATCCTTGACAAGGATTGTAACATAGTTTATTTAGTATACTTGTTTGTCTTGTATTATGGTGGTGGGTTCTGTTTAGTTTTATTGTATTGTAAATATTATTTTTAATAATTGAATACATTTTTTGATTAAGTAAAAAACAAAACAAAAAAAAAAAATGTCAGCGCCCCATTGTTATAAAACAAAACAGAAAACGATGCAAGTACTCAGCAGGCCAGACAGCATCTGTGGAGAGGAAACCAAACGGTAATGTTTCAGATCAATTACTTTTCGTCAGGACATCAGGGGGAGTGCCACATTGTCAGAAGATATGACATTAAACTAGGGACACAAAGTGCTGGAGTAACTCAGCGGGTCAGGCAGCCCCTCTGGAGAAAGGACGCAAAGTGCTGGAGTAACGCAGCGAGCCTGTCAGTGCCCAGGACAGAAAGGTCTATTTTATTCGGGACCCTTCTTCATTTCTTTGTTTGCTCTATCAAAAGCTGGTCCCATGACAAAATGGCCAACTGGCCGCCTTCTGTGTTACAGCAGTTCTATGATCCCATTCCATTAGGAAAGGCAGAAATGTTCCTTGTGATTAATGTTGCAAGACAAACCTCTTTGAATCTGCTCGTTGGACTTGAGGCACACTTCCAGCTGTCTGTACTCTGCTTTGGGCTTTGATGGCTGATGCTAATGATGATTGCTGCAAGCCAGCTAGCATTAACAGATGCCGACTGAAGTCGATTCCTATTAGTATCTCGGCTGTCCTGAGTGCGTATCCTGCCAAGGGTGTCAGGTGAGCAGAATGTTCGCTTCACCAGCAATCGTTCTCAGAGCAGAACAGGGGCCGAACATTGGAAGGAGGAAGCTAGCCTGACTGTACGGACACAGGAGAGAATGCAGATGCTGGAATCTAGAGTAAAAAAAACAAAGTGCTGGAGGTCCTCGGCATCAACTGTAAATGGGTTCGGGTCTCATTTGTTTGTTCTGTTGGCCGTTTAGTTTACAGGGCATAGCGGCAGAGCTGCTGCCTCACAGCACCAGAGACCCGGGTTCGATCCTGATTGTGGGTGTTGCCTGTCTGGAGTTTGCATGTTCTCCCTGTGTCCCCGTGGGTTTTCTCCAGGTGCCCGCTCACATCCCAAAGACTTGCAGGTTTGTAGGCTAATTGGCTTCGGTAAATTGTCCCCAGTGTGCAGGATAGAACTAGTGATAGTGGTCAGTGCGAACTTGGTGGACCAAAGGGCCTATTTCTGCATTGTATCTCTAAGCTACCTCTAAACTAGTTTAATTAGATATAGAAGGAATGAGCTTTCAGAGGAAGTAATTGAGGCAGGTACTATAACGCATTTAAAACACATTTGGACAGGTACATTGATAGGAAAGGTTTAAGGGATATGGGCCAAACGCAGGCAGGTGGAACTAGAGGTGGCTGTGTCTGAGGAAGGGTTTTGGCTCGAAACGTTTCCTATTCCCTTCGCTCCATAGATGCTGCCTCACCCGCTGAGTTTCTCCAGCATTTTTGTCTACCTCCAGGTGGAACTAGTGTTGATGGGGCATTTTGATCAGCATGATCAGCATGGACTAGTTGGGCCTTTGCTGCATTACTCCATCACTGCATGCCAGCCATTGATCACCTATTCACACTGGCTCTATGTTATGCCACTCTCTCATCCTCCGCCTACACACTAGGGGACAATCTGCAGAGGCCAATTGACCTACAAACCCACAGGTCTTTGGGATGTGGGAGAGAGACCAAAACATCCACGGAGTTTGCCCGTTCTCCGTGTGACCGCGTGGGTTTCCTCCTGGCGCTCTGGTTTCCTCCCACATTCCAAAGACGTGCAGGTTTCTAGATAAATTGAAAGATGTCTGGAAATTGTCCCTAGTGTGTTGGATAGTTCTATTGTACGGCTGGTCGGCATGGACTCGGTGGGCCGAAGAGCCTGTTTCCACACTGTATCACTCAAACTAAAAGTAAAACTAAAACCTAGTACTACATTCTGATGCAGTAAGAGACACAAATAAGAATGAACAAAAAAGACAAAGGTCAGTTAACTGATCAAACACAACATGTACCCACAGGGTGAATCTGGAAGGATGCAGTTGAGGCTTCGGTAAAATTGTAAATTGTCCCTAGTGTGTAGGATAGTGCTAGTTTATGAGGTGATCTCTGGTCGGCACGGACTCAGTGGGTCGAAGGTGCTGTTTCTGCACTTCATCTATTAAGTCTGAGGTACTTCAGAGTACTAAAAACACATCTCTTTGAAGAATGCTACAATCAGCATTGTCCCATATTAATGATTTTCATGTTCCTGGATGGGCCATGACAGGAAAATATTGATTGATCAAGTGAAAGAACCAAAATATGGGTACGGTATAGCTTTCAATGTCGCAGATGTGAAGCTACTGAGATTACCCAGAACTAGGGGCCACAGTTTAAGAATAAGGGGTAGGCCATTTAGAACGGAGATGAGTAAAAACTTTTTCGCCGAGAGAGTTATGAACCTGTGGAATTCTCTGCCTCAGAAGGCAGTGGAGGCCAATTCTCTGAATGCTTTCAAGAGAGAATTAGATAGAGCTCTTAAAGATAGCGGAGTCAGGGGATATGGGGAGAAGGCAGGAACGAGGTATCGATTGTGGATGATCAGCCATGATCAGAGTGAATGGCAGTGCTGGCTCGAGGGGCCGAATGGCCTACTCCTGCACCTATTGTCTAATCAGCCTCAGGGCAGCATTTCCGATCACAGGCGTGTATGTGCGTGCCTGCATGTGCATCTCACCAAGGTTTAGTAACATATTTTTGCAATCCTTATTGTCAAGATGGAAGTGATCAATGTTTATTTTGGAAGATCAGAACATAAGGAGGTTTGGATGAGTAGCAGTCTTGCTGGAAGTCTGGTCTGGCAGATTTCCCTCAAGTCATGAGCCCTGTGCACAAATATAATCTCTTAAACACTGAAAGATTTGCCAGCGATTTATCTTTCACAACAACTACCAAAGGATGCTGAATCTCTCTCTCTCTCTCTCTCTCTCTCTTGGCCACCTCCTCCAATGCCAAACTGACATCGGAACTGTGCCATGTCCAAACATGAAAGAGAGGAAAAGTGTGTTTTTTTTAATATAGAGACAGAACAAACTGCAGTGATGGAATTTTGAGGAAAACACGAAGTACTGGAGGTACTCAGAGGGTCAGGCAGCTTCTCGGGAGGCAATGGATAAGACTCGAGAAAATTGGATACGAAAATTAGACTCTTCAGTCAGAAGAAGGGTCCCGACCCAAAGCATCCCAGTTCATTGCTTCTAGAGATGTTACCTAACCCATTGTGTTACCCCAGCAATTTGTGTTTTGCCCATTTTGTTAATACGTGCCTTTGAGCACTATTAGTTCCCTGGAATATGCTTCAATGGCTCAATGATGCTTTTGTTATCACATGTACGAAATGCAAACGCACACTATTTTCTTACAAACAGTCCAGTAGAGTATTGCAATACCCAAGCACATCCCCGGTTAGCAAATTGTATAGAAAGTCTACTGCTTCCGTGTGCAAGAGGCGCGATGTTTTGGCGCCATTTTAAGAGCCCAGTTCACGCCCTAGATATTATGAGCGGTGCTTGTTCCAGGCGAGGCCCAGGCTACTGTGGGCCTCCAGCCGTTGCCTTCCCTTGGACATGCGGGTCGACCTGTGAACCGTCCACCTTTGTGCCCGGGGGTAGTCTCCCGCAAGCGACCACGAGGGCGCGGTAGGCCACACCCCGGTACCCTCTCCTCTCCTGTGGCCTCGCTCCTCGCCCGTCGCATCCGTCATCTTGCCGGCTCCATCCTCAACAAACAATCTTTCTTTGTATTTAACTGCCTGAATATCATTCAAGAAACTCATCTGAGTCACGGCATTTTATCTTTCAACCTCTCTGGAAAATGTAACTTCCTCCTTTTGGTGGCACGGTAGAGTTGCTGCATTACAGCACCGGAGACCCTGGTTCAATCCTGACTTCGGGCTCTGGCCGTACAGAGTTTGTACGTTTTCCCCGTGACCTGCGTGGGTTTTCTCCGGGTGCTCTGATTTTGTCCCACGCTCCAAAGACGTACAGGTTTATAGGTCAATTGGCTTCGGTAAAATTGAAAACTGTCCCTACCGTGTGTAGGATAGTGTTCGTGTACGGGGATCACTGGTCAGTGCGGACTCGGTGGGCCGAAGGGCCTGTTTCTGCGATGTATCTCTAAACCAAACTAAACACGGCATGTGTGGTATTATAGGCTGCTATTGTCTCACTGCCAGTGACAGAGCTCACATTTCGAAGACGCACTTCCTCCAATTCTGTTGGCAGCTTGTTCATTTGGGAGAAGAACAGTTGGTTGTTCCATTTGTCTCGGCAAGAAGAAGGTGAGGCCACTTCTAATTAATGCAACGTGCTGCCAGAAAAGTGTTAGTCAGTGTGTTTGCTAATGGAATCTACTTGCCAACGTTACTGTTAGGGCTAACAAGGAAGTGTTTAGTTCTGCTCCTTTAGGTTGAGGATTTATCTGGGCCAGCTGTCAGGAAGTTTCTCAGCCAGATCCTCAAGTTCTGAATTCTTGTAGCTCCTTGTATCTCCTTAAATCTGTTCATGTACCACCTCCCCTGACTCCATCCCGGGACCCCGACAATCCTTTCAGATAAGGCAGAGGTTTCATTTTCAGTGTTTTAGATTAGTGATGCAGCGCGGAAACAGGCCCTTCGGCCCATCGAGTCCGCGCCGACCAGCGTTCCCCGCGCACTAGCACTATGCACTCTCCTCCGCACACTAGGGACAATTTTACCAATTAACCTGCAAACCTCTACGTCTTTGGAGTGTACTTGTACTTACCTTTAGACTTTAGGCTTTACATCAGAGATATAGTGTGGAAACAGGACCTTCGGCCCACTGAGTCTGTGCCGACCAGTGATCTCCCTGTACACTAGCACTATCCTACACACTAGGGATTATTTTAACGAAGTCAATTAACCTAAAAACTTGCACGTCTTTGGAATGCGGGAGGAAACCGGAGCACCCGGGGAAAACCCACACGTCATAGGGAGAAAGTACAAAATCTGTACAGACAACATTCCTAGTCAGGATTAAGTCGGGTCTCTGGAGCTGTAAGGCAGCAGCTCTGTCACTGCGCCACCATGCTGCCACTCTCTCTCCTCTCCCCCATCCTAGTCATCCTGCAAGTTCCCCTTCTCTGACCTCTGACCTCTGACCTGACCTCCATTGTTCCCGGTGTGGTCTCCGATATATCGGCGAGATCAAGTGTAGACTTGGCGATTGTTTCGCTGAACACACGCTCAGTCTGCCTTGGTCTGCGTGATCTTCCGCTTGCAAAACACTGTAACTCCCCTTTCAATTCCCACACTGACCTTTCTGCCCTGGGCCTCCTCCACTGTCAGAGCGAGGCCCAGCGCAAATTCGAGGAACAGCACCTCATATTTCACTTGGGCTGCTTTTAACCCAGGGGTATGAACGTTGATTTCTCTAATTTCAAGTAACTCCTACATTCCCTCCCCTGTCCTCTCTCCCCCTCCCCCACCCTGGTCATCCTACCAGTTCCACTGTTCACATCCTTGTATCCCCCTTGTTATCACACATTCCCAAGCCACCAGTGAGCCATTATGGACTCCACCATTCCTGAGGTCATCTGATGCCGGCCCTGATTTGTGGTGGCCTTTTCTCACCTCCAGTTTATTTCACCCCACCCTCCATCCCCCACCCTTCCCTCCACCTCTACTTTCACTCTGAAGAACCTGAAACTTCACTTTATATTTTTCTCCATAAATGCTGCCTGTCCCGCTGAGTTACTGAATGCACCATATTTTTTGAATGAGATGTTTTGCTTCTGGAGAACAGAACACCATACCTTCGAGTCAAGTTTAAATATCATTTACCCTCCACACAATATACTTTGACCTCAGTCCCAAACATTATTTTTGCATCAGTGGTTCGTAAGACCATAAGAACACACGAAAAAAGGAGCAGGCTTCACTATATTCAGGTCTGAGAACTATATCCTGCACTCTGCATCTTCCCCTTTGCTCTACCTACTGTGGATTCATTTGCTTCAATAAAATTATAAATTGTCACTAGTGTGTAGGATGGTGTTAGTGAATGGGTGATCGCAGGTCGGCATGGACCTGGTGGGATAAAGGGCCTCTTTCCACAACTGTATCTTGAAAAACCTCAGTTTTAATTAATCGTCCCTTTTGTTTTGTACCTCTTATTTCCAAAATCACCCTTATCATAAGATATAGACGCAAAATGCTGAAGTAACTCAGCGGGACAGGCAGCATCTCTGGAGGGAAGGAATGGGTGACGTTTCGGGTTGGTTCTTCAGACTGAAGAAAGCTTCTCTCTGGAGATGTTGTCTGTCCCACTGAGTTACTCCAGCATTTGGTGTCTATCTTTGGTCTATCTTCCTACACTTATCAAGAGAGTGTCCTCAGAGGTCATAATAGGATGACAGGGTCTTCTTTGACTTGGACTGATCCCATTTTGAATTCTTATAGTTGACACAGAAGAATCTATAAAGGCTAAGGTGACAAGTCAGGTGAAACAATGCAACAGTTATATTTTTGGCGTAAATATTTGACTTTTTTAATGATTTAAAAAAAAAATATATTTTGCTGTATTTCGCATTTTGAATGTACCTTTAGAAAGGAAATGAGGAGGAATTTCCTTAGTCAGAGGGTGGTGAATCTGTGGAATTCATTGCCATAGATGTCTGTGGAGATCATAAAATCATATGGTCATAAGATCATAAGGGATAGGAGTAGATTTAGGCCATTAAGTCTACTCCGCCATTCAATCATGGCTGATCTATCTCTTCCTCCTAACCTCATTCTCCTACCTTCTCCCCATAACCTCTGACACCCATACTAATCACAAAACTATCCATCTCGGCCTTAAATATATCCACTGACTTTGCCTCAACCGCCTTCTGTAGCAAACAATTCCACAGATTCACCACCTTCTGATTAAAGAAATGTAACCTCATCTCCTTCCTAAAAGAACATCCTTTAATTCTGTCGCTATGACCTCTAGTTTTAGACACACCCAATAGTGGAATCATCCTCTCCACATCCACTCTATCCAAACCTTTCACTATTTTGGACGTTTCAATGAGGTCCCTCTTCATTCTTCTAAACTCCAGCGAATATAGTTCCAGTGCTGTCAAACACTCATCATATATTAACCTACTCATTCCTGGGATCATTCATGTAAACCTCCTCTGGACTCTCTCCAGAGCCAGCACATCCTTCCTCAGGGTGCCCAAAATTGCTCACAATATTCCAAATACGGCCTTACCAGCGCCTTATAGAGCCTCAGCATTACATCCCTGTTTTTGTATACAAGCTATCTTGAATGTTAGCATTGCGTTTGCTTTCTTTACTACTGATTCGATTTGCAGATTAACTTTTGGGGAATCCTGCACCAGCACTCCCAAGTCTCTTTGTACCTCCGATTTCTGGATTCTTTCCCCATTTAGAAAATAATCTACACCTCCTACTACCAAAATGCATGACTCCACACTTAGCTACACTATATTACATCTGCCGTCAATGGACATTTTTAAGGCAGATTGACAGATTCTTGATTTCGTACGGGTGTCAGGGTTAATGGGGAGAAGGGAGGAGAATGGGGTTGGGAGGGAAAGATAGATCAGCCATGATTGAATAGCGGAGTAGACTTAATGGGCCGAATGGCCTAATTCTGCTCATATAATGTAACAACTTATGAACTTATGAAAGCAATTGATGAATGGACCAAATTGCTTCTCATTCTGCTGTAGTATGTAATCTTTTTGTATGCTTCATCTTTCCCCTGTCCTGAAAATCACAAGCAGAACTGAAGAATAATTTCAATAAAGAGGCCTTCATTGCAATTTATTGCAAATTCTATTTACACGATCCAATTTTAAATCAGATTTGATATGTGGTGTATTCTTCTCACATGGATGGCAATTAGCTGTAGGAATCATCTTGTGAACTGCAGTTTACTTTCATATTCCTAGGTTATGTGATTATCACTGACACATGGATTTTATAAAAGAAACATTGGATTACATACACAAAAATCTAAAAAATACGTTAATTTCTGTCATTTCAAGTACAGCATGAACCATATCAAAAAGAATTATTCAGTAATCAAAAGCAGACATTTACCATGTTTGCATGCAGTAATGTTACAGTAAATCTAAAACAGTTGTTTAAACTAACAAATAGGTTCTGCATGAACAGTGCAAGATCAGCATGGAAACAGGTGCTTCTGCATGCGCAGATTGATCTCGTCTCCTGCCAGTCAGCGCTGCATGGATTAGTCACTTCTCCTGTCACTCCTCGGGACAGTCTGCCCCCTCCTGCGCCATCGCGTCTTTACTGGAGCTGAGGATGGCCGGTGGACGTTTCCAACCGGACTTTCGGAGGGACCCGAAGCAGCCCAGCCCAGCCCCAAGCAGCGCAGCCCCAAGCAGCAGCTCCGCCCTGCCCCAAGCAGCAGCCCAGTGTCAAAAACCTGACCCAGCCAAGCCCAGCCCAACGCAGTGTGGGAGACCCAGCCCAGGGTCGGAGATGCCGACGTCGCCAAACGGAAAGTGGAGACTCTGATCTTGGTGGAGGAGAACGACCATTGCACCACCAATTCCAGCCACTACCCTCTGGTCCTCCTTGCCGGCTCCTCCCGCCTACCCCGTGATGCCCCCCTCTCCCCAATGGCTCTACCCCGTCTTTTCTCATGCTCCCCTGCCCCCCAACACCCCTCTTCCCCGTCAACCCCCCGCCCATAGCCCACTACCCTCACCCCCCCCACCCACACACCACCCCTCGCCCCCCCACACACACCCCCCCCCCACACACACCCTCCCCACACACCACCCCCACACAACACACACCCCACCCACACACACACCCCCCGCCCACACACACACCCCCCCCCCCACACACACCCCACACCCTCACCACACCCCACCCCCCCACCCACACACACACACACACACCCACACAACCCCCCCCACACCCCCCCCACACACCCCACAGATTTTCACCCTCTCTCATTTTTAATTTTAAAGAAAATGCAATTGCACTAACATTTTTTTATTCTTTAATGTGGTGTAGGTGCACATTTTAGAGAACAATTAAAAGTAAATCATGTTGCTGTGGCTTTGGAATCATGTATGTGCTTGGTTTGGCTGGCAGGTTCTTCACCAGTAGGACATTTGCTGCCAAGGACAGTGTCCTGGGATAGCAACATTGTAGTGGGTAGGGCTACAATCCCATTATCACATCATAGCTGGTAACTACCAGTGCAGATTGGAAGAAATCTTTCTCTAAGTGGGATTTTGTAAAGTTAAAATGTGAATAACATCAAGCTGAATTAAATCATAAAAACACACCACAAGACAATTGTGAGTAAGGTGCTTCAAAAATTGTAGCGCTATCATGTACCGTTTTGCCGTAATTCAGGGCATGAATCAATCACACACAGACAGACAGGCAGACTCACTAACAAACAAGATGAAAGTTTTAGTAATATATTGATAGATAGATATTCTTTCTACTGACTGGATAGCATGCAACAAAAAAGCTTTTCACTGTACCTCGGTACATATGACACTAAATTAAACTAAACAAAACAAAACTAAACTAAAATAATGTAAAAATAAGTAAACACAACTGCTATCTGATGAAACATAGAAACATAGAAATTAGGTGCAGGAGTAGGTGCAAGAGTAGGTGCAGGAGTAGGCCATTCGGCCCTTCGAGCCTGCACCGCCATTCAATATGATCATGGCTGATCATCCAACTCAGTATCCTGTTCCTGCCCTCTCTCCATACCCCCTGATCCCTTTAGCCACAAGGGCCACATCTAACTCCTTCTTAAATATAGCCAATGAACTGGCCTCAACTACCTTCCGCGGCAGAGAATTCCAGAGATTCACCACTCTCCGTGTGAAAAAAGTTTTCCTCATCTCGGTCCTAAATGATTTCCCCCTTATCCTTAAACTGTGACCCCTTTTTCTGGACTTCCCCAACATCGGGAACAATCTTCCTGCATCTAGCCTGTCCAACCCCTTAAGAATTTTGTAAGTTTCTATAAGATCCCCACTCAATCTTCTAAATTCTAGCGAGTACAAACCGAGTCTATCCAGTCTTTCTTCATATGAAAGTCCTGACATCCCAGGAATCAGTCTGGTGAACCTTCTCTGTACTCCCTCTATGGCAAGAATGTCTTTCCTCAGATTAGGAGACCAAAACTGTACGCAATACTCCAGTAATGAAGGATCCCGACCTGATGCTTCGCCTATTCCATGTTCTCCTGAGATGCTGCCCGACCTGCTGAGTTGCCCCAGCACTTTGTGTCCTTTTCTGACAAACTGTACAGCTTGTTTGCAGGACCACTGTAAACATTGGAGGTTTGAAATAACTGAATACATAATACCTTTAAAAAGCATCTGCTGACTTCCAAGTATAAAAGCTGAGCGACAAAATGTGATTTTGAAAGAATTGGCTCCTACGTTGAGGTTGAGGATTATCTTCAGTTTTCATTTCAATGCAACGTGAAAACATTTGGGGAATTTGCATCTTTTATCAAGCACCACCTTCAGTGCTAAAATGCATCAAAATATTGGCAGCTGTTGCCGAGTTTATGACAGAGAAAATAATCCTTCATTGCCTGCGCAGTATTTACAATTGATTTTTTTTTTTGTTCCTATTTCATGTTGACCGAAATGGAAAGAATATAAATGGAAGATAGACACAAGGTGCTGGAGTCACTCAGCGGGTCAGGCAGCTTCTCTGGGGAGAAAAAGGATGGGTGACGTTTCGGGATTGAGACCATTTTCTGAAGAAGATTCTTGACTCGAAACGTCATCTATCCATGTTCTCCAGAGATGCTGCCTGATCCGCTGAGTTACGCCAGCACTTTGGGCCTTTGGACTTTTGAAGAAAAGTCCCGACCTGAAAGGTCACCCATCCTTTTCCTCCAGAGATGCTGCCTGACCTGTTGAGTTACTCCAGCATCTCGTGTCTATCTTCGGTGTAAACCAGCAGTTTCTTTCTACACAGAATATAAATGGTACTTGTTGTGCTGAAGCTGATCCATCCCAACTTCCAAACAGCTGGGGCAAGAGTTTCCCTTTGCTTGTCTTTGGAGAGGACTGCACTAAATACCACCATAAAAACAGCACAACGGGACAAAACACAATTAGAGACAATAATTTTAAACAACCTAAGGGCGACACTGGTACACAGCACCAGATACTCAGTTTTAATCCAGTCCTCGGGTGCTGTCTGCGTGGAGTTTGCACGTTCTCCCTGTGGCCGCGTGTGTTTCGTCCAGGTGCTCCAGTTTCCTCCCACATCCCAAAGACCAGTGGGTTTGCAGGTTAATTGGCCTCTGTAAATTGCCCTCGTATGTAGGGTGTGGGAGAGAAAGTGCGACAACGTTGAATTGTGAATATAAAATTAATGTAATGGTCAGGATTGTTTGATGTGTTTGCCAGAGGAGGTGATTGAGGCAAGTAGTATTGCAATATTTATGAAACATTTAGATGGGTGCATGGATAGGATAGATTGAGCGGGATATGTGCCAAATGCAAGCAGGTGGGAATAGTGTAGATGGGACATGTGGGCAAGGTGGGCCGAAGGGCTTGTTTCCATGCTGTATCCCTCTATGACTCTATCTGATTTGTTTTGTATCGACAGTATGTATATAGTTAGACCAGTCTAATTGCCCATCAATAGTGAGCAAACAACAAGTTACTGGAGGGTGGGCTAGCATCTGTGTAGGGTAAGAACCCACCTTCTATCTCAGGTCCTCTCACTCCACAGATGCCGCCTGACCCGCTGAGTTTCTCTAGTGCTTTGTTTCTCACTCAAGATTTCTGCTTCTGTCATTCTTTTTGTGAAAGATAGTACAGAATATTGCTGAGAATTTTGCACTCTGTATCTTTCCCATTGCTCTACCTATTGTACGAGTTCAGCTCGATTATATTCAAGTATAGTATTATCTCATTTGATCGGATTGCGGGCAAATTAAAGCTTTTCACTGTACCACGGTACACGTGACATTAATAAACTTAAATCTAAAGCTGGAATCATCCTGTCAATGACGATCCCTATATCGATGCTGAAGAACTCGGCAAGGATATTGTCATTGAATGTCAACAGTTGGTGAGTTTAAAATAGTCATTTAAAAAAAAGTTTTTTTTTAAAGATATTCAGTGTTGAAACAGGTCCTTCGGCCCACCGCATCGACCATTGATCACCCTGTAGACAAGCATTATACTACACACTAGGGGCAATTTACAAGTTTTTAAAGTGTCAATTAACTGAAGGAAATTAACCAGCAAACCGGTACATCTTTGGAGTGTGAGAGGAAACTAGAGCACCCGGAGAAAACAAGAGCACCCAGAGAAAACCCACGCTGAAACAGGGAGAATGTAAAACCTCTGTACAGACAGCATCCGTAGTCAGGATCGAACCTAAGTCTCCGGCACTGTAATGCCCCTGTCCCACTTAGGAAACCTGAACGGAAACCTCAGGAGACTTTGCGCCCCACCCTCGGTTTCCGTGCGGTTCCCGGAGGTTGCAGGTGGTTGCCGGAGGTTGCAGGTAGTGGAAGCAGGTAGGGAGACTGACAAAAACCTCCGGGAACTGCTCGGAAACCTTGGGTGGGCACAAAGTCTCCAGAGGTTTCCGTTCCGGTTTCCTAAGTGGGACAGGGGCATAAGGCAGCAACTCTACCATTGCACCACTGTACCGTCCAACAATTTAAATAGTTTTGAGACTGGCTGGCATTGCATTAACTATTTTGATGGCCCCAAAGGAGTTGAATTGTGGAGAGCAGATGTGTAGTGGATGGATTTCAATGCAAGCAAGTGCAAGCTATCTAGTTTGTGTCTGAAGAAGGGTCCTCACCAAAAACATCCCGTATCCATGTCATCCAGAGATGCTCCGTGACTCGCTGAGTTTGTTTAGTTTAGTTTAGAGATACAGCATGGAAACAAGCCCTTTGACCCACCGAGTCCGCGCCAACCAATAATCACCCGTACACTAATTCTATGTTGCCCCAGTTTTGCATCCTACAAACTGGGGGCAATTTACAGAAACCAATTAACCTACAAACGTATTCATCTTTAGTATGTAGAAGGAAAACGGAGCTTCCAGAGAAAACTGATGCGGTCACAGGGAGAACGTGCAAACTCCTTAGAGACAGCACTTTGTTTCTTTTTTTTGTAAACCAGTATCTTTCCAGTTCCCTGTTTCAACCTATCGAGTTTGATGCGAATATAGATTAAGATTAGTATGACGAATATGAAGAAATACTTATAATGCTAGAAGTCCAGACAGATTTGATGCTGCCTGACCAGCTGAGTATTTCCATCTCATTCTTTTTGTTTCAGATTTTCAGCCTCTGCAGGTATTTTTTTTTTTTTTTTTTAAAGGTCTCTGGCAGGTGCAACACTTACACTGACACATGCCAACCAAGGTCACCAAATATGGGGCCACCTCTACACACAACAGCCAAGAGTTTACAAATGGGACTTTACAGGAGAAGCCCTTTCTGGAATATCAAAGGCACATCGAGCCATGTTTGCCTGTGTTCCCTGTAAATACTGGTGGTGAGTTCTGTGGTATTATGCAATAATAGTGTAAGGCTGAGCAGAGGGGCACTAGGACCCTGTGTGCCAGAAGCTAGGCTCCAGTAACCGGATGTGACTGGAACCCAGGGTGTGGGCAGTTAGGGAGTTGCCTGGGCTTGCACACGAGGTTGCTGCTGTTGTACAGATTAAAGGTATACTCTGTTTACGTCGTCGTACGAGCCTTATTACAAGCATAACCCGACATGGTGTCAGAACTGGGAGACTTGTAAGCAAGAAAATAATTAAAGAAGAAGAAGACGGTGTATCGTTTTGGCGGGAAATAGGAGAGGAGCCGGCAGATATGGCTCAACCTACACCAACTGCTACGTTCACAATACAACCTCCAGAGCCATTCGATTTTACCAAGCCTCAAGAATGGGAGCGTTGGATCAGGAGATTCGACCGCTTCAGGCTTGCAAGCAATTTAAAAGCGACGTCGGCAGAAAACCAGGTGAACACGTTAGTGTATTGCATGGGCGATGAAGGAGATGATGTGCTAAAGGGGCTAACGCTAACTGCAGATGAGAGGAGGGTGTACACGGATGTCAAGGCAGGCTTTGATGCATTTTTTGTACCTAAAAAGAATGTAATCTACGAAAGAGCCAAGTTCAATCAGCGTGTGCAACTGCCAGGAGAAACGGTGGATTCCTTCATCACTGCTCTATACGGATTAGCTGAACACTGCAACTATGGACAGTTACAGAACGAGCTGATCCGCGACAGGTTAGTGGTGGGGCTGAGAAACGTCTCATTGTCAGAAAAGCTACAGCTAGACAGAGACCTAACCCTTGAAACTGCTATAACAAAGACAAGGCAGTCTGAAGAAGTTAGACGACAGCGGTCTGACTTAAGAGGAGAAAATAGCGGTGCTAGCAAGTGCTCAAATGTTGATGCTGTGCATGCTAAAAGCTACAGAAAACCCAAATTTCCCTCAAAGCCTCAGCCACAAGCACAAACACCAGGCAAAAATAAATTTAATACACAGCCACAGCCAGGTTCAAAGGCCTGCTATAGATGTGGAAAAATGCCCTCGCATGGAAAATTGGAATGCCCTGCTAAAGATGCTGTGTGTCACAACTGTGGCAAAAAGGGACATTATGGCAAAGTGTGCAGAAACAGTGCAAAATCTCTCAATGCTGTCACTACAGAGGAAGAAGAGAGCTTTTTCCTGGGATCCGTGGATGCTGGAAAAGACCCGTGGACGGTGCAGCTACAAGTGAGACAAAAAAAAAGTGTGCTTTAAAATAGACACTGATGCTGATGTCACCGCCATGCCAGCGGAGGTGTACCATGACATTACAGGGGGGCATGATGTGAAGCGCCTGGCAGTGTCGACACGCCCATTGTTTGGGCCAGGGGGCAATGCACTCTCTGTCCTGGGCGTAGCCAGAGAAACACTGCGCAGAGGCAACAAGACAGCCATAGAGAACATTTATGTAGTAAAAGACCTCCACACTGCACTGTTGGGAAGACCTGCCATAGAAAGGCTTCAGCTTGTGTGCAGGGTTGACGGCATCACCTTGGAATCAGTGAAACATCAATATCCGAAGCTGTGTAGCGGCTTGGGTCTTGTTCGGAGGCCATACTCAATTAAATTGAAGCCAGAGGCTGTGCCCTTCTCTCTCCACACGCCATGCAGAGTCCCTCTGCCGCTTATGGGAAAAGTGAAGGAGGAGATAGACCGTATGGAGAAGATGGGCGTAATCACCAAGATTGAGGAGCCGACTGATTGTTGTGCCGGGATGGTGGTGGTGCCGAAAAAAACAGGTGATGTTCGCATTTGTGTGGACTTCACAATGATGAATGGATCAGTATGCAGAGAAAAGTTTATCCTACCTTCTGTAGAGCACACTCTGGGCATGCTAGCTGGGGCAACAGTATTCAGCAAATTAGATGCCAACATGGGCTTTTGGCAAGTACCATTGACAAAAGAGTCTGCCAAATACACCACCTTCATCACGCCTTTTGGGCGCTACTATTTTAACCGTCTACCCTTTGGCATAGCATCAGCCCCTGAGCACTTTCAAAGGATGATGATGACAGAAGTGATCGGTGGCCTGGAGGGGGTACTGTGTCATATGGATGACATCCTGGTCTGGGGACAGACGCAGGAGGAGCATGATGTGCGGCTACATGCGGTGCTAGAGAAGGCACAAAAGGCCAGCATTACGCTCAACATGGACAAATGTGAGCTCACACGCCACACAGTCAGATTCCTGGGTCATGTGATTTCAGCAGATGGGGTGAAGCCAGATTCAGAGAAGACGGGAGCAGTACAAGAGGCACGGAGCGAGAAATCTGGAGCCACTAGTACCTGGGGAGGATGTGTGGATCACCGATGCACGAGTCCAGAGCAAAGTGCTATCTACACACAATACCCCTCGCTCTTATATCGTCCAGGTGCCTCAGGGCACACTGAGGAGGAACCGGCAGCACTTGGTGCCGCTGCAGACCAACAGTGAGGTAGTCGACGCTGATGAGCCACCGGTGGGAGAAGAGCCAGCTCCACCAGAGCCAGCTCCACCAGTGACAGCATCACCCAGCGGAGAGGGCCCCGCCACAGAGACTGTGCGGACTAGGTGTGGGCGAGAGGTTAGAAAGCCGAAGAGACTTGATTTGTGATTTATTGATCTGTTTTCTACAATAAAGAAAAAGAGAGAGTGAAATGTGATGTGAAATTGTTCTGTAAACCTGTTACATTTACCTGAAACCTGAAAGAATAGTTCACAGTATGGTAACGTGTAAGTTATTTTATTTCTATTTTGCATGCTTAGATCAGGGACAGGTCTTCCAGCAAAAGGGCAGAATAAACCCCTTAAGACCTGCAGAGACAAAGGTAGTCCACCCTTTGTTCTCAAAGAAAGGGAGATGTGGTATTATGCAATAATAGTGTAAGGCTGAGCAGAGGGGCACTAGGACCCTGTGTGCCAGAAGCCAGGCTCCAGTAACCGGATGTGACTGGAACCCAGGGTGTGGGCAGTTAGGGAGTTGCCTGGGCTTGCACACGAGGCTGCTGCTGTTGTACAGATTAAAGGTATACTCTGTTTACGTTGTCGTACGAGCCTTATTACAAGCATAACCCGACAAGTTCCACTAGGCCATCACAAGCTTGTCCAGTGTTCCAAGGTGGGTTAGTTATGGGGACATCGAATGTTGAGCAAGCCTGACACCAATTCCTGAGCATTTGGTTATAGAGACATAAAAGCCCTTCAGCCAAACATGCCCACACCGACCAACAACCAGCAAGTCCCACCTGCCTGCGTTTTTGCCCACATACCTCTAACCTATCCTACCATGTACCTGTCTAAATGTTTCATTTTGTTTGGTTTAAAGATACAGCGCAGAAACAGGCCTTTCAGCCCACCTAGTTTGTGCCGACCAGCGACTGGCCCTATCCTACACACTAGGGACAAATTACAATTTTCACCTAAGCCAATTACCCTACAAATCTGTAGGTTTTTGGAGTGTGAGCTGGAGCACCCGGGGAAAACCCACGCAGTCACAGGGAGAACCTACAAGACACCACCCGTAGTCAGGATCGAACTGAGGTCTCTTGTGCTCTAAGGCAGCAACTCAACTGCTGCGCCACCGTGCTGCCCATTTATGTTTCTTCAATGTTGTGATAGTACCTGCTCTAGGTTACACTGTAAAGAAATGCAGTAGGTATAATTGCACCAACGTTAGTACAGAAAGAGTTCACAGAACTGGAGAGGCTATGACAGATTGGTTACCATTGCAAAAGCCAACTATGTACTAAATGCCGGAACATTAAGATTTACACTGAAATAAACATTGTTTGTTGAAGAGAACATTTCTTACAAAATTCATTTGATTAATCTGTTCCAGAGGGGGATAGAAAATAAGCCTGCAAGCCGTTAAGAGTTTGTGAAGATTACATTTTTACGTACTAAATGGTGTGTTGCTCAACAATATCGAAATATTTTAGTTGTGATTTAACTTGTTTTGCGTATTTGCAGCACTCTTGATCTGATTATAAATAGAGCACTCGTCTTTGACTGCAGTCCCACATTATTCATTAGGATGGCTAGAAAGCACCGAGTTAATGCAAAACCCTGATGCAGTAATAATCGCTACAAAGGTTCAATTGGACAAGGCCACTACAAGTACCCTCTTACCACTGGTGCTCCAAGGAGTTGGAACCAGTATAAAACCTCTTGAGATGATTTTATCTCCAAAATTTTGTTTTTTAGTGATGCAAATGCAAGGAAGCGTCACTATGAGTGGAATAAAGGGTCAGGCACAGGGATTAGGCTGATTTATTTTGATTTAATTCATTCATTCTTGGTACGTGAACGTTGCAGGCCATTTTTAATCATGGAGTTGTATAGACATACAGCACGGAAACAGGCCCTTCGGCCCAACTCGTCTATGCCGACCAAGATGCCCCATCAAAGCAAGTCCCATTTTCCCACATTCCAGACTTTTGTAAGTCATAGGAGCAGAATTAGACCATTCGGCTCATTGAGTCTACACCGCTATTCAATCATGACTGATTTATCTTTCCCTCTCAACCTCATTCCCCTGCATCTCCCCGTGAGTTTCGATGCTCTTACTAATCAAGGACCTGTCAGTCTCTGCTTTCAAACCAACCTAACTAGAATTAATTCGGCAACAATCCCGTCCATCCTCTGTACCTTCCCAGCGCACATTTTGTAGGCAAATTTATTTAAATTAGTCTGTCACAACTTCGTCTGAAGAAGGGTCTTGACCAGTAGCTTCACCTATTACTTCTCTTTAGAGATGATGCCTGACCCGCTGAGTTACTCCAGCACTTTGTGTCTATCTTTGTCACTAATTTAGCACCTTTACGTCAGTCCAAATTGAATCATCGTCGACCGATAAAATAATTAAATAACTCTGCGGCATCACTTTTGCAGAATGCTAATGAGGTTTTGAACTGCAAAGAATATCTCTGCTTTATATTCTGAATTGCTGTTTCCGATCAATTGATTTACAATGTAAAATGGAATGACAAGCACTGAGTCGAACATGAGCACATGAGCCAATGCCTTCTTTAATGACATTTAGATTAGGTCATGAATTGGGTCAGAACATTTTCCTTTGAAAATTAAGTTCTGCAATTTCCTCTTTTGTAAAACACGGCGACTGCTTCACCAGTCACTGTCTGTCAGCGGTGTCACTCTGAGCTGTAACACCAGATAATGGCAGCTTTAACACTCTGAGGTCAAACGAATCTCAAAACGCTAAAAACTTTGCCAGCTTTAATAAGTATCAGTTTTGTTCACACCGTTCCTGGTTGCTAGAGAGGTGCTGATAAAATGTTGCAGGGGTTTTTAATTCGAGCAGCCCTTCCAGGTGAGACGGATGTTCACTGCATGTGGAGAGGATGGTTCCACTAGTGGGAGAGTCCAGGACCAGAGGCCATAGCTGAAGAATAAAAGGACGTAATGTTAGAAAGGAGACGAGGGGGAATTTCTTAAGGTAGTGAATCCGTGGAATTCATTGCCACAGACGGTGGTGGAGGCCAAATCATTGGATAATCTTAAGGCGGAGATTGATAGATTCTTGATTAGTACCGGTGTCAGGGGTTATGGGGAGAAGGCAGGAGAATGGGGCTGAGAGGGAAAGATAGATCAGCCTTGATTGAATGGTGGAATAGGCTTGATGGGCCGAATGGCCTACTTCTGCTCCAATAACCTATGAACTTATGAACGTGCACCTCTTCCAACCGGGTGTTCCAACCATCCAGTGCTGCTGATGGGGTCTCCTATACAGTTGCAAAACCAAGTGTAAACTTGGCGACCCTTTCACCGAACAGTTAGTCAAGGCCTACTGGATCTCCTGGTTACTAATCATTTTAACTTCCCATACTGACCTTCTTCTCCTGGACCTCCTCCATTGCCAGCGTGAGGCCACACACACCTATTGGAGGGACCGCACCTCATATTCCGCTTGGGTAGCTAACAGCCCAAAATTAAATTCTCCAATCTTGTAAACATTCCCACCCCCACCGCCACCTCTCGTGTTCCTGTGCACACACATTTCTCACTGTCTTTCCCCTCCTTCCCCCACCCCCTCTGTCCCCTTCCATCTGTATCCTTCTCTCTGGCTTTCATATATCTTGAGTTTTATGACTGTTGCCTGATCAATTTCCCTCCTTGGATGAATAAAGTTATATATTTCCATATCAAGTCAAGTCAAGTCAAGTTTATTTGTCACATACACATACGAGATGTGCAGTGAAATGAAAGTGGCAATGCTCGCGGACCTTTGTGCAAAAGACAAACAACAAAACAACCAAACAAATTATAAACACAATCATAACACACATATTCTTTTACATAATAAATAATGGAAGGAAAAACGTTCAGTAGAGTTAGTCCCTGGTGAGATAGGCGTTTACAGTCCGAATTGCCTCTGGGAAGAAACTCCTTCTCAACCTCTCCGTTCTCACCGCATGGCAACGGAGGCGTTTGCCTGACCGTAGCAGCTGGAACAGTCCGTTGCAGGGGTGGAAGGGGTCTCTCATGATTTTATTTGCTCTGGAGTTGCACCTCCTGTTGTATAGTTCCTGCAGGGGGGTGAGTGAAGTTCCCATAGTGCGTTCGGCCGAACGCACTACTCTCTGCAGAGCCTTCTTGTCCTTGGCAGAGCAATTCCCAAACCAGATGGTAATGTTCCCGGACAAGATGCTTTCCACCGCCGCTGCGTAGAAGCACTGGAGGATCCTCGGAGACACTCTGAATTTCCTCAATTGCGTGAGGTGGTAAAGGCGCTGCCTTGCCTTACTCACGAGTGCTGAGGCGTGTGATGCCCATGTCATATCCTCGGAGATGTGGACTCCCAGATATTTAAAACAGTTCACCCTATCCACAGGATCCCCATTTATCCTCAATGGAGTGTACGTCCTCGGATGATGTGCCCTCCTAAAGTCCATGATCAGCTCCTTCGTTTTTTTGATGTTCAGGAGGAGGCTGTTATCCTGGCACCTCTTTACACTGCATTCCCCTTCTCTCCTCACCTGCCACCCTTTTGTTGTGTTTTCATCTCTAGCCTTTGTCACTTATTCCACCCTTTAGAAGTGCCTGTTCCTGCGCTGTATCTCTAAAGCCTAAAGTTAGAGGGTCTGCAGTGATTGAAGACGTCAGCTCAATTACATCTTCTCAAGGGTAGTAAGAGCGAGGCACTAAATGTTGTCACATCCTGACTAATAATTTTTAGTGGTGTTGAAAAGCCCCCCAAAAAAACATGAACTTTGGGACAAAGTCAAACTTCTGAAAGTCCTGTTCTCTTATTAATTTTTGATGTGTATATTCAGTACCTGAATCACATTGTATTATTGATTGAGTAGGAAAATGACGCATGGAAACAGGCCCTACGGCTCACCGAGTCCACGCTGACTTTCGATCACCTGTTCACACTAGTACTTTGTTATCCCACTTTAGCTTCCACTCCATACACACTCGGGGCTATTTTACAGAGGTCAATTGATCGACAAAGCCGCACATCTTTGGGATGTGGGAGGAAACCGGAGCACCCGGAGGGAACCTATGTAGTCACAGGGAGAACGTACAAACTCCACACAGGCAGTGCCCGAGGTCAGGATCGAACCTGGGTCTCTGGTGCTGCAAAGCAGCAGCTCTAGCAGCTGCGCCACTGTGCCGTGTTATAACAAGATAATTGGTGGGCTTACTCACCATTAAGCCCCTGTCCCACTGTACGAGGTAATTCACGAGTTCTCCCGCGTTATCCCCTGATTCGAACTCGGAGAATGTCCGTAGCAGGTCCGTAGGAGTTTGTGGATGTCTCATAGCGGCTGGTAATGCTAACGGTAGGTACCCGAGACATCCGTTAAACTCGTGACGTTTTTTTCAACCCTGTAAAAAATGTCCACGTAGTGGCTCGTACCTTTTACTCGTACGAGCCGCTACGAGACATCCACTAACTCCTACGGACCCACTACGGACATTCTCCGAGTTCGAATCAGGGGAAAACTCGGGAGAACTCGTGAATTACCTCGTACAGTGGTACAGGGGCTTTAGGTTTTCTCGATATCTAAGCATGCTGAGCCTCATGCACTTTCTCCCTTCCTGTATTGAAACCCTCATGGTCTAACTAACCAATCCATTCTTTCAAAGGATTTGCAAAGCTGCGGATGGTATTTTGTCCCTTAAGTTTTATTTGATTCTAAAATGAACAGTGTATTCCGTGCAAGACTTTCTGACTGGTATAATCTTCCCCAGCCCTCATGTCCGGCTTGCTGGGTCTTCAACTTGATGTCCAAATGTAGTAAAACGCATACGAAAATCAAGACAGTGATGAGTGAGCTGCCTGCTCTTTTATTCTCTCTTTATCGTGTGTGCTGGGGGATTTAGCTCGGGAAGAGGCATGCTGCCAATGCTTTTCATGGGCTGACCCAGATATATTCGTCCTCTGGGAGCTGCTTATGGATAAGCCTGAATTTTCCAGTTTGATCCACACCCCATTTATGTGCCAGCTCTATTATCACCAGCCCAGCACGCTCTGCAGGGTTTAAGTATGCGGAAAGAAATACAAATAAAATTCATCAAAATTGCCTTGATTTGAGAGTTTTGTGCAGTTCGTATTGTGTTGGCATAAAGAGAAATGACTTTAGACTGGCCCTCCATTCTCAAATCCTTCACAAAAAGGTAATTATTGGTTGCTGGATGGCACGGTGACGCAATGGTAGAGTTGCTGCCTGCCATACTGCGCCAGAGACCCAGGTTCAATCCTGACTATGGGTGCAGTCTGTACGGAGTTTGTACGTTTTCCCTGTGACCGCGTGGTTTTTTCTGGGTGTACCGGATTCCTCCCTCACTCCAAAGACGTACAGGTTTACAGGTTAATTGGCTTCGGTAAAAATTGTAAATTGTCCCTAGTGTGTATGATAGTGCTAGTGGAGAAGGTGATCGCTGATCGACGTGGGCTCGGTGGGACGAAGGTCCTGTTTTTGCTCTGTATCTCTAAACATGAAAGTCTTAAAGTCTAAACTCTGATAATTATAGCTTTATTTTTCTCTCCGCTTAATTGCTGATTAGATACCATCCCCCCCCATTAGAATCAATATTGTAATGGAATGCAATTATATACGTTTGCATTTACTGATGGATGGGACAAGTTGGATGAATCTTGAGAGTTAGCTAGATAGAGCTCTCGGGGTTAGTGGAGTCAAGGGATATGGGGAGAAAACAGGCACGGGTTATTGATAGGGAACGATCAGCCATGATCACAATGAATGGCGGTGCTGGCTCGAAGGGCCGAATGGCCTCCTCTTACACCTATTTTCTATGTTTCTATGAAACTGAAACTCCTTCCCATGGTTGTGTGACCCTGGAATCAGAGGTCATAGATGCAAGATGAAATGACTTGCAAATTACCTCAGATTAATTAAACTGAATACAACACCATTCGGCCCATCGTGCCCCTGCCATCCCCTTGAAATACAAGGTAATCAGTCCAACTCCCCTTCCGAGTCCAGAAAATCATTTCAAACTTTTCAAACCAAGAAACTATCCAATTTCCTTGAGAAAGTATAAAGCTTTCTCCACCCTTTCAGGCATCACATTCTAATTAACCAACTTGAGTAAAATCATGTCTCCTTACTTTCTTTATGGTTGTTTTGTAACTTATTTTAAACTAGACTTAAAACTAAGAGCAAGGATAGGTTTTTTTAGCTTGAGGGCCATAAGGCTTTTGAATTCACAATGAAGTCCAGCGGTAGTAGCAGAAGCTAATTCTGAATTCCAAGGTTGGCCTGGTTCGGGAGATGTAGAGAGAAGCTAACGGGGTGAATAAATATCTTTGAGAAGTTAGTTAGCTGAACAGTAAAATCTTCTTCCATCAGTAAAAAGTCCTTCCAGAAGCCAGGGTACTGCCCGATGCACCTTTAGCGAGAGAGTTTAGAGAGATACAACATGGGAACAGGGTGTTCGGCCCATCGAGTCTGCACTGACCAATGATCACCATGTACACTAGCACTATCCTACTCACTGGGGACAATTTACAGAAGCCAATTAACCTACAAACCGACACGTCTGAAGTGTCGGAAGAAACCAGAGCGCCTGGAGAAAACCCACGCAATCACAGGGAGAACGCACAAACTATACAGCGGACATCTGTAAACAGGATTGAATGCAGGTCTCTGGCGCCGTAAGGCAGCAACTCTATCATTGCACCACCGTTCCCCCCCCTGGAGTTACTCTTGCACTTCGTGTCCATCTTTGGTATAAACCAGCTGTCTCCTGTTTCTAGATTGGTTGGACTTCACAGTAACTGTCACGAGAGAATAAGAAACATTAGGAGTGATGAATGGATGATAAACAAGAAAGAGAATCATAAATAAAAATGGAATGAAAGAAAGCACAGGGTAGATTGATATCAGGAGCAAAAATAAAAGGAGTGAGACTCATTGTTAATGCAGAGCAAAAGCAGTTTAGTTTCGTTTTTTTCAGTTTAGAGATACAGCATGGAAACTGGCCCTTCGGCCCATCATGTCTATGCCCACTAGTGATCACCCCGCACACTAACACGATCCTACACACCAGGGACAATTTAAATTTTTTACTGAAACCAATAAGCCTTCGATGGAGATGGAAATGGAGCACCCACACAGGCTACAGGAGAATGTACAAACTCCGTACAGACAGCGCCCGTGTTCAGGATTGAATCTGGCTCTCTGAGGCAGCAAATCTACCACTGCACCACCGTGCCGCAACAAAAGTGGCTCATCTGGGATTTGAACCCGGGAATAGACGCAAAAAGGTGTAGTAACTCAGCGGGACAGGCAGCGTCTCTGGAGAGAAGGAATGGGTCACCTGAAACGTCACCCATTCCTTCTCTCCAGAGATGCTGCCTCTCCCGCTGAGTTACTCCACATTTTTGTGTCTATCTTTGATTCAAACCAGCATCTGTAGTTCCTTCCTACACATTTGAACCCGGGACCTCTCTCACCCAAAGCGAGAATCATACCCCTAGACCAACGAGTCACTGCTTTAGCTAAAATCTTCACCAAAATTTATCTGAGGCCATTTCTCATGCGGGAATGCTGGAACGCAGCTTCCTCTTTTTTCAAAAACCTGGAATACTATCTCAGTTTCATCTTCGCTGAAGAGTTTATTTTCTGGGGGCACTGGTTTGTTAATGATAATGAGAACTTCCAGGCAATCGTTAAACATCTGAAATCAAGATCCTTTAATGCTCTGCAAGCATTTAGTGCCTTTCTTAATTGGTGTAAATGTATTTTGATGATTCAGATATAGTAAACACAAACTTTTTAAATACCAGTAAACTCACAGAAATGTTATGTGCATGTCACAGGAGCAGAATTGGGCCATTTGGCCCATCGGAGTCTCTTCCACCATTCAACCATGGCTGATCTATCTTTCCCTCTCTACCCCAAGCTGAGATTGATAGATTCTTGGTTAGTATGGGTGTCAGGGGTTGTGGGGTGAAGGCTGGATCACAAATCTATCAATCTCAGCTTTAAAGATATCCAATGATGACCTCCACAGCTGTCTGTGGCAATGAATTCTACAGATTCACCACCCTCTGACTAATGAAATTACTTCTCATCTAATTTCTAAAGGTACGTCCTTTTATTCTGAGGCGGTGGCTGATCTATCTTGCCCTTAATACCCTTCCCAGTCAAGAATCTGTCAGTATCTGTCTTAAAAATACCCAATGACTTGCCCTCCACAGCTCTCTGTGACAATGAATATATATTCGATATTAATAAGGGTTCTGTTAGGTTCTGCAGTGAAGGACCATAACTGCATTGTAGCGGGAGAAATCAGTGCTTAAATCATACTAAGGAGGGACCTAACACAGTACATAACAATAAATCTATGACAGGACTCGAGGGCATGAGTTATTTAAAAGACACTTGGACAGGTACATGGATAGGAAATGTTTGGAGCTAAATGGGCCAAATGTGGGCACATGGAATTAGCTCGGATGGGGCATCTTGGTCGGAATGGATGAGTTGGTCCAAAAAGCCTGATTCCGTGTTGTAAGACTCTATAACAATGTGCATCAAAATGAGGGACAAAGGTTCACACTTTTTTCATTCTCCTTTTCTGGTGTGTAGGATAGAACTAGTGTTGGTGGATGCGGGCTCGGTGGGCCAAAGGACCTGTTTCCACGCTCTATCTCAAAACAAATACCATAACAAGTAGACATGCAAACTCCACACAGGCAGCACACAAGGGGATGATTGAACCCAAGTTTCCAGTGCTGTGAGGCATTAGCTCCACCAGTTGGGCTATTGGTAAACAAATGTTCCAATGTTTGCCTCTGTCACAGCGTTCAAGAACGATATGCAAAACAGTCCCTTGCATATCCTTTCCAATTATCTCAGGACTACCCATACTTTCCATCAGTCCCACAAAACTATTACCTCAGTCCATTTGTCTTTGTTTTTATACTTTTTCACCTCTTTATTTTCCATCTACGCAAACTAACAGCCTTCCCCTTTGACCAGTCTTTTGTTAATCCAACCTAATTTGTTTTGGTTTGGAGTCACAATCCATTGGATTACTCTGCTCTTATGGGTTTAGGATGTTAAGTTTAGTTTAGTTTGGAGATACAGTGTGGAAACAGGCCCTTCGGCCCACCGGGTATGCACCGACCAGCGATCCCCGCACTTTAACACTATCCTACACGCACTAGGGCCAATTTTTACATTTACCAAGCCAACTAACCTACAAACCTGTATGTCTTTGGAGCGTAGGAGGAGACCGAAGATCTCGAAGAAAACCCACGCCGGTCACGGGGAGAACGTACAAATTCCGTACAGACAGCACTGGTGGCCAGGATCGAACCCGGGTCTCCAGCACTGCATTCGCTGTAAGGCGACAACTCTACCGCTGTGCCACCGTTGTCTTCAATATAAATACAAACTACTATTGTTTTGCACAGAATCTTTGATCAGCCAAAGAATCAGCCAACCAAATGTTTGAACAACAACAAAATAGAGCAAATCAGAGCCGGCACCGAATGGTGGAGCCCACAATGGTCCATTGTTGGCTGTGGAAGTCGATATCGAAAGGGATGTGAACAGTGGAACTGGAAGGTCTACTAGGGTGGAGGAGAGAAGGAGAGAGCGGGAATGCAAGGGCTGCTTGAAATGAGAGAAATCGACATCATAATCATACTTTATTAACCAAGTATATTTTGCAACATACGAGTCATTTTCATTTGCCATACAGGCATATCAATAAAAAGCAACAGATCACACAAAATACATTTTAACATAAACATCCACCAGAGTGATTCCTTCACATTCCTCACTGTGATGGAAGGCGAAAAAAAAGTTTAATCCCTCCCTTCATTGTCCTCCAGCATTCGGGGGCCTCTAACCTTCCGTTGATGTGACAATCTTACTCCCGTAGCCAGCGGCAGGCCTTCCTCGTCAGGGCGATCAAGCACCTGAATTGGGGAGTGGGGGGGGGGGGGGGGGGGGGAATCTTAGTTCCCCGCGCCGGGCGATCGGACCCCACGTCGGGGCTGGTTGAACGTCATGCGGCTTTTGGAGCTTCCCGCTGGCCTCAACCCGAGACTGCGAGCTCCCGATGGTGAAATCCACAGGCCGCGGTTGGAGCATCGATCCCAGGCACGGAATCGGCTCCGATGATAAGCCCACGCCCCGCAGTGGGTCTCAAAGTCAGTCCTGAGCAAGGCCTCCAGCTCCATGATGTTAGGCCGCAGAGCGACCGGAGATATGATCCGGAAAACAATCGCATCCCCGGCAAGGTAAGAGATAAAAAAAAAGTTTCCCCTGACCCCCCCCCCCCCCCCCCCCACCCCCCACATAAAACAACCCAAAGAACATTAACACATTATTTTAAAACACACTAAAAATAACAAAAAAAAAGATGAAAAGGACAGACAGACAGACAGACTGTTGGCGAGGCTGCCATCGAAGCGCCACCACTGGGTTGTAATCTGTCCAAGCGAAATATGAGGTGCTGCTCCTCCAATTTGTGTGTGGAGGAGGCCCAGGACAGACAGGTCAGGATGGGGATGGGAATGGGTATCATGTTTGGCAAACGGGAGATTGCATCGGCCAAGGCGGACTGAGCGTAGGTACTGTATGAAACAAGAACTCAATTCTATGTCAAAGTTTTCAAAGTTCTGTTTAGTTTCTGTTAGTTTAGAGATACAGCGTGGAAACAGGCCCTTTGCCCACCGAGTCCATGCCGACCAACGATCACCTGTACACTAGTTCAATCCGACACACACGGGACAATTTACAGAAGCCAATTAAACTACAAACCCACACGTGTTTGGAATGTGGAAGGAAACCGGAATGTGGAGAATGTGCTAACTCCACACACAGACAGCACCTGAGGTCAGGATCGACCGCAGATCTCTGGCGCTATGAGACAGCGGCTCCACCATCTGTGTCACTGTTCTCTTGTTTCTCTTTCGCCACAAGGGAAAATTCATATCGAGCAGCCAAAT
Organism: Leucoraja erinaceus; assembly: GCF_028641065.1. Lineage (NCBI taxonomy): Eukaryota > Metazoa > Chordata > Chondrichthyes > Rajiformes > Rajidae > Leucoraja > Leucoraja erinaceus. Next base: position 30,459,186 of record NC_073392.1, read on the forward strand.
GATTAAGCACAAAATATTACCCAGCCGCTCAAAACTCCAAGGAGAATCTTTTTTCTTAGAAATAATGGGGTAATAACACTGGAACATGCAAGAGACAGACTTTGCACCTTATATTACATTATTAATCAATATATATTTTACTGCACATGCACAAAAAAAATCTTCCAAGTAGCAACTGCTATTGTCATGGCAACAGATTTCAGCTCCGATGGTGCACATGTTTATAACAGAATTAGAGTACAACAGCCAATTACAGTAAATAAACATGTCATTCGTGATCCACTAAATGGCTTGCATGTAAATCCCGACAGCAAGCATGCCGTTGAAGTTCTTAGTAGGCAATCAATTCTAGAATGGCAATTTGTATGAGGGTGAAGTCACATGAGTGTGAAAAACGCTTTGTGTTTCATTGTATCTCTGAATTGTTGGCGTTGGGATGAAAAATCCAGAAAGGAGGGCAGAACGGAGGGTCTTGGAGTGATTGCATGAAATTACAGAGAGTTGTGGATGCAGCCCAAACAATCACACAAACCAATCCCTCTTCCATTGACACCATCTACACTCACGCTGCATCGGCAAGGCCACCAGCATAATCAAGGATGAGTCTCACCCATCATTCCTTCTTCTCCCCTCTCCCATCAGGCAAGAAAACACACACCTCCATATTCAGGAACTGTTTTTTCCCAGCTGTTATCAGGCAACTGAACCATCCTGTCAACAACTAAAGAGTGGTCCTGACCTTCCATCTATCTCATGAGAGACCCTCAGATGATCTTTAATCGGACTTTACTCCATTTTATCTTGCACTAAATGTTATTCCTGTAATCCTGCATCTGCACACGGTGGACGGCTTGATTGTAATCACGTGTAGTCTTTCTGCTGTCGGACGGCACGCGGCAAAAAAGATTTCCATTGTACCTTGGTACATGCGACAATAAACTAAACTAACACTAATTCCTTACGCCTCAGAATGATCCTATAAATACAAACATTCGGGGACAAAGTGGAACTTGTGTCTCCTCACTTAGACTCTATGACTCACACAAGAGAGTGTCTGTGCTGGAAGGCTGATGTTATGCATGCGAATAGTGTTACCACAAAGACTTGGTCATTCCTCAGCCCCAGTCATTCCTTCCCCTGCTCCTCTTGGGTAGAAGAAACAGAAACTTGAAAATGCCCAGCACCAGACTCAGGAACAACTTCTTCCCCTCTGTTATCAGGCTTCTGAGTGGTCCTTCCACAAGCTAGGTACTATTTGATTAACCTCGACCCCATTGAGGACATTGGACATTGTCTATGGAACTGATGAGCTACATTGCTGAGAACTGTATTCTGCACTGTATATCGTCCCCTCTGCTATCAAGCGTCTGAAGGGTCCGTCGATGCACGAGGGCACTGTCAAATTTGCCCCTGCCCCATTGTGTACATTAGACTTTGTCTATGGAACTGATGCTCTACAACACTAGAAGTATATTCTGCAATCTGTATCTTCTCTTTTGCGCTGCCTATTATTCTTGAGTTTGACGAGTTCATTTATGTATAGTATTATTTGATCTAATTGAATAGCATGCAAAACAAAGCTTTTCACTGTACTTCGCAACAAGTGACAATAATGAATCTAAATCTAAACCTAACCTGCTCAATTGCACTTTGGAATTCATTGCTGGGTTTTTGTTAGTTCTGCAAAGGATGTTAACATTGGTTTAATTGTCTTGGTAGTGAATAGAGAGGATCTGTGAACAAGGCATTATCAACAGCGCTACACAACAAATCTGTATAGTGCTAGAGAACCGGGTTCGATTCTGAGTACGGGTGCTGTCTGCACGGAGTGTGTACGTTCTCCCTGTGACCACGTGGGTTTTCTCCGGGTGCTCCGGTTTCCTCCCACACTCCAAAGATGTACAGGTCTGTAGATTAATTGCCTTTGGTAAAAATTATAAATTGTCCACAGAGTGTAGGAGATTGCTAGTGCATGGGTAAGGCTGGTCAGCGCGCAATCAGTGGGCCAAAGGGCCTGTTTCCATGCTGTATCTCTAAACTAAACTAAACCTGACTACTATCCAACACCATTTTAATTGCAAATGCGCATCAAACACGTTCTCCATTGTCATTCACTTTATGCTTTAGTTTTCCATTTAGAACACCAGACGCTTAGACAGCAACTCTACTGCAGTGCCACTGTGCTAACAAGTCATCGACCTTATCAATGCCTCTCATCTATCTCTAACATAAAACTCTGATCTTGGATGTGGATGTGGATGTGGATGTGTGTGTATGTGCGTGTGTGTGTGTGTTGGAGGTTGCAGGTGGTTGCCGGAGGTTGCAGGTAGCAGGAAACAGATAGGGAAACTGACAAAAACCTCCGGGAACCGCACGGAAACCTTGGGTGGGGCGCAAAGTCTCCAGAGGTTTCCGTTCAGGTTTCCTAAGTGGGACTGGGGCATTAGGGTCAAAAGTCAGAACCTTTCTTCCCCAAGGTAGATAAGTGAAAGAGGCCCTCAAAAGGGTTGATTACACATTGTACCTCTAATACTAAAACTAAAAACTAAAACTAATTTGACCCTTTTGAGTCCATGCCAGCTCCCAGGGTAACAATCCTCGATGTCGGATTCATTTTGTCCTGATCCTCCTGTAATTCTGCACCTTAGTCTCTAACACCCGTCTGCCGACTCCACTTTGGTTCTGTCAGCCATTCACATATACTGGGGGTAATTTACTGTAGCTAATTAAACTACCAACACATCGTCAGGGTGCAAGAAGAAGCACCCTTGTTCTTGTGAAAAATGTGCAAAGTCCACACAGACAACAGCTGAGGTCAGGATCGAAAGCTGGTCCCCAGAGCTGTGAGGCAGCAGTGTTAATGGTTGTGCGACCTGTCGCTTTATGCTCTGTCTGCCACGCTTAATATGGCTCTGGGGATGAGTCTAAAATGCACTTTAGAGCAAGCACTGTGTTCATAAACAAGGGCACACACATTTAGGAAAGGAAATGATAAAAGATTTAACCACTTGAGCTCAAATTGAATTCCCGGCTGGGAACCAAGCATCGGCAAGGCATGAAGCAAATCATTCCCGTCCCTACAGCACGATGCCTGGGTTATTTTGAGGAAAAGTAAATTGGCAATATTGAACGGCAGATCATTAGCCCTCATTATATCTTCAAATACTATTAATATCTCCTACAGGAATACTTTAGTATGGTGCTTATATACTGGACAGATCGACTAGATACGTAAATCTAAATCCCACGACAATGCATGGGAAGTTAAATTCAGTTAATTGATAAAACCAGGAATTAAAAGCCACTATGCTACAGCCATAAACTACACTACAGGTCGATTGTAAAAGACCTGCAGTTTCATGACAGCTCTTTAATGAAGGAAGAGCACAAGGAACGGCTGATGCTGGAATGTTGCAGCAACACCACTGTGCTGATCTTCCTGGCCCATGTGCTGTTGGAGGTTGTAGTGTTTAATAGCCTGATGGTTGTAGGGAAGAAGCTGATCCTGAACTTGGACGACACAGTTTTCAGGCCCTTACACCTTCTTCCTGAGGACGGAAGTGAAATGAAAGCATGGCCAGGGCGGTGTGGGTCTCCGATGATGCTGGCTGCCTTATTGATGCAGCGACTCTTGTAGATCCCTTGTGTGGTGGGGAAGTCAGCATGTGCGATAGACTGGGCAGTGCACTTTTATCCATCTTTTTAATTCCTGGGCATTCAAGTTGCCGAACGAGGCCGGGATGTAACCATTCAATGTGTGCTCTACTGTACATCTGTAGATGTTCAAGAGAGTATTGGTTGACTACCAAATCTTCTCAGGGAGTAGAGACATTGATGGGGTTTTTTATGATCGCATCGTGTGATGTGCTGGGTCCAAGACAGATCTTCAGAGGTGTGCACGCCCAGGAGTTTGAAGCTTTTGACTATCTCCACCATTGTCCTGTCAATGAAGATTGTTTGTAGATCCTCGTCATTCCTCTTCCCTAGTCCACAATCAGTTCCTTGGTCTTACTGACGTTGAGAGCACTGTTGCTGTTCTGGCACCATTTAGTCAGTCGACTGATCTCTCTCTTATACTCCAACTCCTTTAGTTTAGAGATACAGAGCGGAAACAGGCCCTTCGGCCCACTGAGTCCACGCCGACCATCGATCCCCTGTCCATACTAGTTCTTCGTTATCCCCACTTTCTCATCCACCTCCTACACACTAGGGGCAATGCACAGAGGCCAATTGACCTACAAACCCAAACGTCTTTGGGCTGAGGAAGGAAACCGGAGCACTCCCACGAAACCCACGTGGTCACAGCGAGAATATGCCGACTCCGTACTGACACTGCCCGAGGTCAGAATCAAACCCGGGTCTCTGGTGCTGTAAGGCAGCAACTCTACCGTTGCGCCACCGTGTCACCCACAAATCTATATCCTCATCTGACCTCAGGTAACACAGAGCATCTCCTGGGGTGGGGGTTGAACTCACATCGTTCTGAGGTGAGAATCCTTTGTAGCCACGGGCAACAGCATTAATTATGGCTGCTCTCTGGCCACTCCTAATGTGTCTTTCTCAGGAACACCATCAATGATGTGGAATGGATTAAAAATCAAGACCTGTGCATAACCTTTCCGCATAGTTTCAGTTTAGTTTATTGTCACGAGTACCGAGGTACAGTGAAAAACTTGTGTTGCATGCTAACCAGTCAGCAGAAAGACAATCCCTGATTACAATCAATCCATTTACAGTGTAAAGGTACACGATAAGGGAATAACGTTCAGTGCAAGGTAAAGCAAGCAAAGTCCGATGAAGGACAGTCTGAGGGTCATCAAAGAGGTAGATAGTAGTTCAGCACTGCTCTCTGGTTGTGGTAGGATGATTCAGTTGCCTGATAACAGCTGGGAATAAACTGTCCCTAAATCTGGTGCTGTGTGCTTTCACACTTCTATACCTTTTGCCTGATAGGAGAGGGGAGAAGAGAGAGACATAAACTTATCTTAACTCAGCTCATAGGAGAAGCATGAATGGATTAGCAAAAATAAACACCCCTGTGCAACACTGCATTACAGAGAGGATGATTGATTGCTAACCAATACAGTGTGTGAAGAATTGATAACAAATAAAAATACATTATAAAGATTGACAGTAATTTTCTATAACATGCGCGGTGGCAAATGTCCACAAATCAAAACTCCATCCAAAATGATTAATTTGCATCTTAGCTGCCCTGTTTCCCGATACAATGCGGCATCGAGCATAGCAGCAAATGATAAAAAGTCAGAGTAGAGATTGATTGTTTGACAAAACAATCTTTCATCACCAATTCCCCAATATTTGCATCAAAAGATCCTGAAATCAAAACAAATCTTGATTTCCATAGATCTTTTAATCCAATTTAAGAGTTGGGTTGTGCAGATATAAGGCAGCACATGTTGATGTAGAATAGCTTCTTATTATCATTACTTTAAATAAAAATTGCTGGAAAGAGGCAGCTTCAAAGGTGATTCTTAACTACAAGATTGAAATCAATGTTTTCAATTTCAGAATAGAAAGATGATGTCAAATTTCAACAATCTAGTGCCAAAGTTTTACATTCTCTCAATGTCAGATATAACAAACGCCTACTTATTGATGCAAGGCAAATTTATGTCATGCTTTATTTTCCAAACATGATTTTATAACTCCCTTACATATTTGCAACATTACTAATTACTATTACCTATTCTATTGTGCTAATTATAGATTTTCATAAGAAAGCATATAATTCAAATATTCACCTTTCAAAGAAACTGCTCTTTTACAATTGTCATTTAATTCAATATTTCTGTCAACTAATGTGCAATCTGCAGTTTCTCTGTGTGTAAAATGCTGCATCTTGACAGGCAGACCACAACAGACACTGGGTTGTAGCTGCTGGCTATAAAAAGCTGTGCATCCTTAAATGGCCAAGTTCCAGAAATGTTCTTGAATAAGAATTTGCATTTGTTTACTTTAGTTCTGAATACAGCATGGAAACAAGCCTTACAGCCCACCGAGTCCACGCTCACCATTAATCACCCGTTCATACTAGTTCTAGGATTTCCCTCTTTCTCATCCATTCCCGACACACTAATGGCAACTTACACAACCTACAAGCACAAATGTCTTTGGAGTGTGGGAGGAAACCGGAGCACTTGGTGAAAACCATGCGGTCACAGGGAGAACGTTCAAACTCCATGCAAGCAGCACATCGTCAGTATCGTACCAGGATCACTGGCGCTTTTAAAATTATTTCTATCTGGTCTTTCCTCAGCCTACAACACTTCAGAGAAAACAATCCAATTTGTCCATATCTGTTTATAGCTAATACCTCAAGTGCCCCCTAATGCCCACTAATGCCAACTAATACAGTCAATATCCTGGGGGCAAAAAATAGTAAGATTAAACGAGAACTTAACAGTTTGAAGTTTGATCTGTATTTTATGAGGAGTTACGATGAGGGATTACGTGAAGTACCCGTCCAGCACGCATGCGCGACATACTTCAAAGCAGCGGTGTGGAATCACAGACAGACACAGTTATTGAAATAAACATAGTAAAGAAAAGGAGAGCTTAGTTACCAGTTTGACCTCTATTATTGAGGGTGGGAGCGGAGGGCACGTAATCCCTCATCGTAACTCCTCATAAAATACAGATCAAACTTCAAACTGGTAAGTTCTCGTTTAATCTCACTATTTTACTTCGGAGTTACGTGAGTGGCTACGTGAAGATTTTAAAGCTCTGTGATTTCAAACCGTGTAACAGTTCATACTTCACTCACTGCCGAAGTCCTTGAGGGAGGAAGTGTGTTATCGTAATCAATCAAATGAATCAAATTGTTTGTAAAAAACAATAATGGTATTCATTAACAATAACAACAAAAGAAAATTGCTCCCCCGGGCTTAAATTATATATTTGCAGATTGGAATATTTTCTCTGCAAATTAAGCAGGTTTTGCCAACGGCTTATTGTAAAAAGTTCGGAACATTCTTTCCCCCGACCACCCCGCTGTAGCCAAGATGTGGTCTATTGGCACGTCCATTCTTTTGGCTGCCGAAGTGGATGCTGCCCTGGTGGAGTGAGATTTGTACATGTTAGTATTTATACCAGCAGCTTTCAGCACCTGCTTGAGCCACCTTGAAATGGTTTGGCTCGTCACCCGACCATAAGGTTTTTTGTGGCTGACCCATAAGGCTTTTTCACTCCCTCGATGGATTTTAGTTGTGTCTATATAGGACAGTAGGTGGGTCATGGCACATAACCGTGGTTCTGGTGGGTAAGACCGGAATTCCATGACTGGGTTAGATGTTCCTGGGCTGCTCTGTTTGACCAGTCCCTGGATAATAAATGAGACATGGTCTGGAGTTGTGATCATGTTGTTCAGTCGTAAAAGGTGAAGTGACTGGACCCTCTGTGCTGACACAAGTGCCATCAGCATGATCGTCTTGAGACTTAATTGTTTCAGGGTGAGGGACCTGGCTGGTGACCATCCCCGAGGTATGTCAGGACCACACTGACATCCCAGATATGGGTTTACCTAGGTCTGGGAGGTTAGAGTTGTATATCCCCCTCATGAGTTTTACCACCAGCGGGTGGGACCCCATGGCCTGTTGTCCTGGCGCCTGTGTTAAATAGGCAGACAGAGCACTTCTAGCTGTGTTGATGGCGCTGTAGCTGAATCCTTCATTGTGGTGAAGGGCTGCCAGGAACTCCAGTACATTGGTGACTGTTGAGGTCGAATAGGTGGTTCCTGTATCCAAACTGTATTTCTCCCACTTCTTGATACTAGATAAGTACTGTTTCCTTGTGAATACATGGTGGGATGCTGTCATGGTGTTGATGGTGTTTTCTGACAATCCCAGTCCCAGCAAGGGCCTTTTCAAAATCTGCAACACAGGAGTTTGATTTTATCATGGCATGGGTGGCTTATGCCAGATACTGGGTGGGTTAGCAATTCTGGGCTACTGGGAAAAGTCATTGGGGTCTCGACGATCATGTCGAGCAGTACTGGGAACCATGTAAGCCAGTCGGGTACTATCAAAATACCTGAAGCAGAGTCCATTTGTATTTTGCGTAGTACCCGACTGATGAGGCAGAAGGGAGGAAATGCATAAAATAAGTAATTTCCCCAGTCCAACGCGAACGCATCTACCGCTGCTGCCTCAGGGTCTGGTTCCCAAGCGACATACATAGGAACCTGGTGATTTAGTCTGAATGCAAATAGGTCAATATCTGGCGTGCCATATTGCTTGGTAATTTTAGCAAATACTTTGGGGTTTAACATCCATTCGGTGTTGTCATTGAATTTGCGTGACCTGGTGTTTGCCACTGTATTTAGCTTACCCAGCAGGTAAGTTGCTGATTGCCAAATATGTCTGTCGACACACCATTGCCAGATTGTGTTGACCAATTTGTCGCATGATATCGATTTTATGCCGCCCATATGGTTAATATAGGCCACCACCGTAGTATTGTCTATTTGTAACCGAACATGCGAGTGATGCATATTTGTTGAATATAACCATATAACCATATAACAATTACAGCACGGAAACAGGCCATCTCGGCCCTACAAGTTTTTTTTTTTTTTTTTTTTTTTTTTTTGAATATGCTTTTAATCCAGAAAATGCACCCAACATCTCTAGATAATTTATGCCCAGTGTAAGTAGTAATGATGACTCTGGATTAGTCCATCTACCACCTGTGCTGGACATGGAATTAGTTGCTCCCCAGCCTTGAGCACTGGCATCTGTTTGGATAACTAAAGTAGGGTTAACGATGATGGACCACTGTAGCTCTAATATTGTTTCAGTGGGTAATTTCATGATCCGGTCATAATGACCTGCATGTCATTTTAGTGCCTGCACTTTTGCTCTTTGTAAGTTTTGATAGTGCAAAGGTCCAAATTGTGTAGCTGGAAATGCTGCTACCATTTTCCCAATTACTCTTGCCACTTGTCGAATAGTTGGTCGATCGTTGACCATTAAATTGTTACATGTTTGTGCCAATTCAGCTGTTTTGTCTTTTGGCAAAGTTACAGACATGTGGACTGAGTTGTTTGTGAAGCCCAGATAGTCCATGGTTGTGAATGGCTTCAACTTAGATTTATCTGGATGTAAGACAAATCCCAAGGTTTCAAACAATTGTTTGGTAGCTGACACAGCTGATATAGCCAATTCCATGGTTTTGCCTACTATTAAGATATCATCAAGATATGCCATGACAATATGTTTTTGTCTTCTTAAAATTGCCAAGGCTGGCTTTAGTATCTGGTGAATAATCTTGGGCACTGATGTTAGCCCGTTAGGCAATTCTTTAAACTGCCATAGTTGCCCCATCCAGGTAAATTTCAGGTATCTGCGATGATCCTTATGAATGGGTACTGAATAGTAAGCATCTTTAAGGTCAATGCTTGCCATGAAGTATCCTTTGGAAATCAGTTGTTTGGCAGTTACAAATGTTTCCATTTTGAAATGTACATACTTAACAAACATATTTAGTGAAGTTAAGTCAATGATGATGTGACATCCACCATCTTTTTTAGTTTTAGTAAATATATTAGAGACAAATTCCAAGGGTTCATGTTTGGTTTTTTCAATGATACCCTTTGTGATTAGCCTCCCCAGTTCAGCTTGTCCCTCTCGTTTCTCTTTAACTGAGAGGGAAAAGACCCTTTGGGGTGAATGCTGAACTGGTGGCAAGTTTTCTAGTGTAAATTCTATTTTGTATCCACGAATGCTGTTGAGTATATACTTGTCATTCGTGATAGACTTCCATGCTTGTTCAAACAGGTGTAATCTCCCCCCTGTTAGTATAGCGCCCCTACTTTCTATATGCTGGTAGGAACCAGACCCACCTACCTCCATAGTTATGGGTGTTTCTTTTGCTTCTTCGTCGGATGATGAGTTTTCTGTGTTGTCTGACGTGTTGCTGTTGGTTGGGGGTGGCGCATTTTCCATGGGGTCCGCTCTGGGCCTTGGCCTAAAAAAGGCTTCCGGTGGTGATGTGCGGACCCCGAGCTTTCACCAGTCCCATAGGGTAGACGTCGACTGGTGGACGCGGTGGGGTACTGCCGCTTGGGTTTAGTGGCTTTGCTCATCCCGGGGCCTGCCCTCATGAGGCCGAATGTTTTGGAATCCTCCTCCATGATTTTAACTTTCTTGGTGAGGTCCTTGCCAAAGAGCAGGGTTTCTGGCTCCATGGTCGGCGTTTTGCACAAACCCGCGAATTTCGGGTTGAGGGCAGGTCTTATAATCTCCTTGCGGAGGTTGTTAATTTCAAAATTGAGTATTACACAGCAGTGCGAGTGAATCCTGCTGATTGGTGGTCATTTCTGTTCCATCCACAGAATGAGCAAACGAAGTGATGGCTGACATCAGGAGCCTGAGGATCCGCTGTAGTTTTAGCTCGTGATTGCGTATATTTGGGCCAGCGTGCTCCCAGATTTGGCTGTTGACAGCCGGCACGTTGAGCGAGGTGCAATTCTCAGGGGCCGAATATTGCTCGAAGACCTCATTAACCACCTGCTCCTGTAGGGGCTTGTTGGATAGGTCGTTAATGCTGGCCGCCAGTTTTGGCTCTAAAGGCCATCCTGCACGTGGAGCTGCCACGTAGCGGTCTACCGCACCCAGCAGCTCTTCCTGTTCCTGTACTCCCGACATCTTCGGCCAATGACCCCTCTTCTTGACCAGCCCAGCCCTAGTCGCCAAAGCTGCCCTCGGATGAGGGGGAAGCGATGGCCAGTGGGTGAGGCACTGTGGTGGGAGTGCCTGAACTCCCTTTGCGAGACTGGCCCTCTCAAAGCAAGTCTCACTGGAGCATACGCTCCTCGAGCCGCTCCATGCGGCTCAGGCGGCTGTCTCTGCCCCGAGCGGGCAATGAGACGTCCCCGTCCCCGTCCAAAGAATCGGAAACCACCGGCCGGTTGGCCTTCCGAGCGGCTTTACATCCAGCCCGCTGCTCAGGCTGCGCTAGCGGGACTGGGCTCGGCTCGGTGTCGTGGATGGCGGATCGCTGGGTTAGCGGTCCTACTGCCTCTTGCCCCCCACTGGTGGAACGCTCCTCCGTGGAGTCGAACGGGGGGGGGCAGACTTCGTGGAGAGTCTTGTTCTGTTCATTTTGTTCTGTTGGAACAAAGCAAAACTCTTCTTTTGCCAGAAAAAAAACGACCTCAGAATAAACTTACCTGACGGTCCGTCTTTTTTAAACTGTAGCGGGACGCCTGACTCCCGCTGCGTCGCTGTTGCACTGCGTGAACGCAATGTCGTGCATGTGTGCTGGACAGGTTCTTCACGTAGTCACTCACGTGACTCCGAAGTAAAATTATTCTGTCTAAATCGCTGTCCCAATTGCTGGGCCAAAAATGCTAGTATATCCATGTAGTTGTAAATGATGATGGCAAGTCAGCCTTTCTAAGATGGGGAGTGTACAGAGGCTTCACAGCACTTCACTTCACAGCATACCCAAGCTGTCGATATACAGTATTGTTGCCCCTTCAGGTTCAGCAAGGATTGATTCTGTTCCAACCGTTCGTACAGCCTGACGTAACTGCTAAAGGATTCCTGAGCATTCCAGTGAATGCACCCCTCAATTTACGACAGGGTCCAAACCATTAAGCCATACAGCGCACAATCAGACCCTTTGGCTGACCATTACATCCAACTAGCACAAAAGACAGTGCAATGATAAATAGCCCAGAGGGTTATTTGGGGCAGCAATGTGATGTAGCGGTAGAGCTGCGGCCTTGAGACTCCGGTTCAATCCTGACTACGGGTGTTGTCTGTATGTAGTTTGTACTTTCTCCCTGTGACCGCGTGGGTTTTCTCCAGGTGCACCAGTATCCTCCCACACTCCAAAGACATACACATTTGTAGGTTAATTGTAAATTGTCCCTAGTGTGTAGGATGGAGCTAGTGTACGGGGTGATCGCTAATCGGTGTGGACTTGGTGTGCGGAAGGACCTGTTTCCGCGCTGTATCTCTAAAGTCTAAAAGGTGCTGTCCACATTAGATGTGCCCCTTAACTGATCAAATAAACATAAAACTAAAGCTATATAAAAATTGTGAATCACTCTCTGGGGCTCTAAGTTTCATTTCACTCATTCTCTATTGAGAAATTGAGGGTTAATATACTTCTTGTAATCGATTAGTGCCTTGTAATCGTTCCCCGGGATCCAATGTACTGCAAATTTCTTTCTATGACCATTAAACACAGAGATAGTAAAAGCAATAATCAGCGTAAAATGATTAACCAACAAGTCTTAAATCATACTCTGCAGCGGCAGCAAGTTTAATGTTGCTGAGTAATTGTAAGACTAATTTTGGGTCCCTGAATCCCAAGGCAATATGTTTTTATTGGAATATGCCATCATTTACCATCAACAAATTGAGTTAATGCACCAATGTGTTGTTGACTTCAGCTGAATTTTACATTCTCTGGATTTATTCGTGTGCACTTCTCTACCAATAAAAACATTGCAGTCAGTAGCTTCATAAAGTCATACAGTGTAGAAACAGGCCCTTGGACCCAACGTTCCCACACCAACCAACACGTCCCATCTACACTAGCCGCACCTGCCTATGTTTAGACCATATCGCTCTAAATATGTGCTATCCATGTACCCGCCTAAATGTAGTGAAGGGTCGGGTAAATGAGTTGCATTCAAACATTTGAAAAAAAGAACTCAACAGGAGCAGCTTAGCTACAAGCAGAAGCTTGATGCTGCTTCCCATTCAAATCCAAAGAGTAAGGGGATTAATCTTTCCCTCAGGTCTTCTGGTGAGGTACTGAGGGAAGTTCTGCACTGTGGATGCCAAACTGGAAAATTCCATTGACACATCTTGCATGGCCGCTGTTAGTTGTTTCCAAGGTTTCAAGGTAAGTTTTTTGTCACGTGCACCGAGGTACAGTGAAAAGCTATTGTGTTGCGTGCTACCCAGTCAGCAAAAAGACTATACATGAATAGAACCAAGCCATCCATGATGTACATATACAGGATAAAGGGCAACACAACAGTAGAGCTGCTGCCTCACAGCGCCAGAGACCCGTCTTCAATACTGACTATGGGTGCTGCCTTTACCCACTTTGTACGTTCTCCCTGTGACCACGTGGGCTTTCTCCCGGTGCTCCGGTTTCCTTCCACACTCCAAAGACATGCAGGTTTGTAGGTTCATTGGCATTGGTTTTAAAAAGAAGTGGGCATAGTGTGTTGGATAGAACTAGTGAAACGGTGACCATTGGTCGACGTTGGAGTTGGAGGGCCACAGGGCCTGTTGCCACGCTGTATCTCTAAACCTAAACCTAAACAAGAGGTTCTGCACTGTGGATGTTCAACAGAAAAAAATCCATTGACACACCTTGCAAGGTCCACCTCAGGTGAAGTCTCCCCACCTCTCCTGTGTCTGGAGGGTTCTAATTACCTATAAAATGGTTGCTTTATGCACTCTTACTGCTGCCCATTTTGAAACTTTCTTCAAAGTTATGATAATGTTTTCCAATAAAAGACATACATATATTGGCAATGCCCTGTTGTAACCTAAAAAGTATTAACACATATTTTGTTGCACGCTCTTAGCTAAAAGGGCAACTGTTCACAAATGTCCTTATTTGCCACTGCAAGCTAACTAAACTATTGCAGTGGCGCCTGCTGGCGCACGCAGGTATCGAACCCGGCATTCAGAAGCCGCGGTCACGTGACTCGGGAGGAGCTGTTGTTTTTGCGCGGTTTCGCTTTCGTGCGGCAGTTGATCGACTGACCACCGTGGTGGCCAGACGCATGTGTATAGACCTGTTTGACCATAAAATGATTTCGTAATAAAGTCTGTTTAAATAAACTGGTCGTCGTCTCTGTACTGTTAAACCATTGTGGTAGACTGCAGTCCAGAGCCTGTTCCCTAGCAGTGCAAGAAGGATTCTGCAAATATAATTGCATTAAAATGTCATGAACAGTTATAATCATGGTAACCTATTAATATTTGCCCAGTTAAATGCAGAAAACCTGTAAACCTGTAGGGCTTTGAAGTGTGCAAAACCGGAGCACCCAGAGAAAACCCAAGCAGGCCCAGGGAGAACGTACAAGCTCCGTACAGACTGCACTCGTAGTCAGGATCGAACCCAGATCTCTGGTGCTGCAAGGTAGCAACACTACCAATATGCCACAATGCCAATTGTAGGAGGGGAAAGAAAGCTAGAAGAGAGGAGGGGCAGGACAACGCAAGGCAGGTAATAGCTGGCCACAGATGAGGCGGGTTTTGATAGACAGGTAGTTGGACAAAGGCCAATGATGAAAAAATAAGTGTGGACACAAAAGGATTGAAGAGATTCCAATTGTGAAGCCGGAAGAACTATTCTTGCTGAGAAACCATTGAAAAGGTAAGCTTGCTGACTGAGGTGCAATTGAGTTTTCGCAGAGTAATTTATGATTACTATATTAATCCTTCTGATTTTGTGATCTGGAGTTTACTTCCCTCAGAACAACAGCTAACATTTCCATTGCTTTTAAAATACAAATAAAATAAATAATTTTACCTTGTTCCATTAGCCCATATTTTACACCCAAACTTGATTTTGCTTTCTGTAAAATGCATAATAAGTTAAAATTAAACCATAAAATGAGGCCCACTGCACCGCATCTCATTTACACATTGTAACTTTCCATTTACACATCTCCATCCATCCCTCATGCATCAACCAGAGGCCAAACCTTCCAGTTCCAAAGTCCCAAATAAGCTTTACATCATGTAGCCTCTCAAGAATGGATGCACAGTGAGGCAGCGGTAGAGTTGCTGCCTCACAAAGACATACAGGTTTGTAGGTTAATTGGCTTTGGTAAAAAATTGTCATTGATATGTAGGATAGTGCCAGTATACGGTGTAATTGCTGATCAGCGCGGACTCGGTGGGCTAAAGGGCCTGTTTCCATGCTGTATCTCTAAAGTCTGAAGTGGAAAATAAATGGTAAAGTGGTATAAAACTACATTTTAACCTTGTCTGTTCCAAACCAAACACACCCTGGATGCATCACCGCTCTGCATAATCTCTTCAGCCAATCTGGCTGCTCACTTCAGTATTTCTTCAACTTTCATGTACTAAGGCTGTAAATTGCTCATTTCTAAGCTTCCCTCCAGTCTAGTTTCAGTACAAAACACTGAATCAAACACTTGAAACAACTAAATGTTATTTTAACAAAAGTGTATTACCTATCCCACTGCGGGATCGATCCTCGTATCTGCCTGTTCAAGCCCTCTAGGCCTCGCTCAGACCGGACACTCCAGAAGTTCACGCAGTCCCAAGTGCTCTCCCAGAAGGATCGAAAAGGGCTGGACCTCGTGGTAGCGGGACTATTATAGTAGTCAGCCGGGACCTTGAGGGGCCGAACCACATAGAGGTGGTCTCTTAATAACCCAATTACAGATATCGATTAACCCCATGCATAACAGACATTTCCCAAACCTAATAATACAGCAGCTCATACATTGTATAAGAAAGAAAGCTGTAGAAGGAAGCTAACAAGAACAAATATTGAAACATGTGCCCTGAGATTCAAACAATTTCTCCAAGGCTCAACAGTTCGACCAATCATCAATTGCAATATAATGTACACTGTTTACCATTAATGCTTTTGCAGCGACCCAATAGAAATGATGTTAGTTTGCAAAACCACTATACATGTTATCAATTTAAGAGAAACATGGAGAGCACCTGGACCCCTTACCATCCTGCATATCAGTCTGAGCCTAGACTGGCTGGCGCCAGTCAAAGCCTGTAAAGTTCAGCTGACAAGGGTTAAACAATTGCAGGGATCCTCAATTTTATGGTGTCTTTAATTTAGCCAATATTAACATGGCAACCAAAATTCATAAATCCCCTCATACTATTGATTTATAAAATGGTAGGATTATGGCGGCTCTGGGGCCTAAAATTGACCTTTTAACACATCCTATCATCTGCTCTACTTCTCTAACTGTCAGCAAACGTTGCCCTGGTTGCTTCCATCCTCAGATCAAGACTTCCTGATCGCTAATCCCTGTGATAACTTCCTTCCCTTTAACTAATTACTTTTTGATTTGATATCTCTCCAGTGCCTTGCACTCCTCAGCGGTGAATTCAATCTGACACAGCACAGCACAATTTCCCAAATGATATAAATCTTTGCCCGCCACAATTCTTCTGTGAGCTTTGTCTATTTAATGTTACATAACGAGCCAGCTCCCTTTCGAGTGATCATTGTGCAGCATGATCTCTCTACGAGGGCTATCAACTGTAAACCATCAACTCTGTTTAACTCATTCAATTAATAACTGCATTTTTTTCCCCCAACAAATGTCAATGAAAGGATGGATGGGGCATGAGTGGGCAACTCTTAAACAAAGTGATTTATTTGTGAAAGCAGCTTATGAGAATCAAGTGCCCTTGAATGGAATGAAAACCTACTGCCTATCAGCTAAATGCATGCCAACAGGAAGGTGTTTACCAAATGCCACAATCTACTCCTGTACCTCAAGGGTGACACAGTGGCACAATGATAGAGTTACTGGTTTACAGTGCCAGAAACCCCGGGTTCGATCCTGCCATCAGGCGCTGTCTGTACGGAGTTTGTACATTCTCCCTGTGAGCGCGTGGGTTTTCTAATGGGTGCTCCAGTTTACTCCCACACCCCAAAGACGTGCGGGTTTGTAGGTTCATTGACTTCAATAAATTGTCCCTTGTGTGTATGATAGAACTAGCGTGGATGGGTGATTGCTGGTCAGCATGGCCTCGGAGGGCCGATGGGCCTGTTTCCATACTGTAACTTTCAATCAATTGAATCAATCAAACAAGTGAACAATGAATCAATAATCTCTCCCATGTAATTTGTAATATCGGTAGTTTTAGTATCATGCAGTTTAGATTTCTTTCTTTCGCATTATATTTCTAACCTAAACTAAAATACCTTTTGCATTCATGCATTGGTGACAACCTTATCCAAGTGTATGTATTTGGAAAAGGTTGGCTTGGGATGGTTTGTGCTTAGTAAAAATAATGTATAAGCCTTTGTGATCCTATTTAAATTTTGCTGGTATGCCTGCTCCCTGTCTAGTGGTGGTAATGGTTCAGACATGCATAAAGTAAATAGATCGATTACGAACCAAACCTTGCTTCATGCCTCTACCCCTTGTGGACTCAATCACAGTCCAGATAATTCTGCTATAACACGTGTTTCCATTCTGTGAGTTAAATATAACAGGATTGATTAATTAGGGAACTTTATTGTTATTACTTTGGCCAAATTGTTTAAACGCAATTTTGATCAGGAAGTTATTGTGGAAACTGACAAGCGGAAAAAATGTAGCCTTGGAGGAGAAAAATTCTAGGAAAAAAAAGTTTCCTTTAAACTTCTCCGCAGTAATCAGATAACATTGCTCTTAGGAACACAGTCTGAAAGTTTCACTATGGTTGGCCCTTGACATTGCCAAGTATTAATTTCAACTGATACTGGTTCAATGATATTCTGTTAAATAATGTAACATGAAGTCTTTACTGATTTTAGTTTGCAGCATCAACATTTTTTTTTAAGCTTTTGAAAGAGACATTTATTTTTGAAAATCCTATGGGAAGAATCACTAGTTATAGTCTATAAATTTTCTCTAGTGTGTAAAGAATTGATGACAAAGTGTGATAACATAGAACTAGTGTGATGGATGACGTGGACTCGGTGGGCCGAAGGGGCTGTTTCCACGTTGTTTCTCTAAACTAAACTAAACTAAACTAAACTAAACTGTGTACAGATACACAAGAAAGGGAATGATTTGCTGTTATTTGGAGCTAGTAAAGAGAAGATGGGCCAAAAGTCCTCCTCCCGTACAGTAACCATGCTATGATTCTACCCTTGTGAGGGCTGTTTACTTGGTGAACAGGAGGCACTGTGGGAAAAGATGGCGCTGAGGTGGCAGTGTTTGGATATCATTGCCCTGGACCTCACTATCCAAGCAGAAAACTGGAGATGTGGAGACACAAGATGCTGGAATCTTGAGCAAAACGCGATGTGCTGGAGGAACTCAGCGGGTCAAGTGGAGGTGGACAGGCAACGTTTTGGGTCAGTTCTGTCCAGGCTCATGTCAGTCACAACCTTGAATTCAGAAGCTTTTGTTTGCCACCATGTTTAGCAGACCTGTTCCTAAGCAGTTCAGTCTTTTTTTAAATAAACTACCCCAATCAGTTCTATGACAGCAGGACAGGAGAGCCCAATTCAATGGCAGGAGTGGAGAAGAAAAGACTTGGCAGTTTAAGCTAGAAGCTGCCACACAGACCAAGCTTTAAAATGAATGATAGACCCAAAGTGTT
This sequence comes from Leucoraja erinaceus, assembly GCF_028641065.1. Taxonomy (NCBI): domain Eukaryota; kingdom Metazoa; phylum Chordata; class Chondrichthyes; order Rajiformes; family Rajidae; genus Leucoraja; species Leucoraja erinaceus. Next base: position 30,477,512 of record NC_073392.1, read on the forward strand.
GGAGTAACTCAGCCGCTCAGGCAGCATCTCTGGAGGAAAAGGGCGGGTGATGTTTCGATTCAGACTGAGGAAGGGTCCCAACCTGAAACGTCACCCATCCTTTTTCTCCAGAGATGTTGCCTGAGCCATTGAGTTACCCCAGCATTTTGTGTCTATCTTTGGAGTAACCCAGCATCAGCAGTTCTTTGTTTCTTTGTTTAAAAAGGAACAGTTTACTTTCAATAATCTTGCTGCCATCTATTTGTTATGCAGACGAGATTACTCAAGCACTATACAAACAGCATAAATGCACAGATAAATTTATTTAATTATCTTTTGTTTAATTCATCTAATCCTGACGATCACGGAACAATCATGCTGCTCTAGGTTAACCCAATGTAGGTGGAATTAGAAGAATGAAAAGCTATGATGAAAATAGACAGGCACAGTGGCGCAGCGGTAGTTATTGCCCTACAGTGCTGGATACCCGGTTTTTATCCTGACTACGGGTACTGTCTGTGTGGAGTTTGTTTGTTTTCCTTGAGACTGCATGAGTTTTCTCCAGGCGCTCCGGTTTCCTCCCACACTCCAAAGACTCCAAAGGTTTGTAGGTTAATTGGCCTCTGTAAATTGTAAGTTGTCCTTAGTGCTTATGATAGAGCTAGTTTACGCGGATTGCTGGCCGGCGCGGACTCGGTGTGCCGAAGGGCCTATTTCGGCGCTGTATTTTTAAAATCTAAAGGGTAGAGGTTCAGATGACGGTATATTTAGGAAGGCAAGGAGCAAAGAGAGGGGTAATGATAATCAGACGTTACAAGGAATTGACAGACAGTATAAGCACCAGAAAATAGAACCAGAGTAAGAAAAAAATCCAAAGATATATTTAAAAGCAAAATGGCTAAATATAATCCAGTGGATGTGTGTATGCAAGTATATATATATATATATATATATATATATCTATATAATTAAAAGTCTCATCTTGACCACTTCCTGTTTGCGCTGTTGTTTGATTTTAGAAAAAAATGCTACCATATATGGCTGTGATATTTTGGCCATCTTAATCAGAGTCCTCCTCCGATGATCAGGATAAACCCTTTTTTATCCTTGGCCAATGTAAAGCGTTTTTTTGTCACGTTAAACCGCTACCCAGATTAATGTGTGGATGTGGGGAATTCAGGCAATCATCTTCAGAACACTCGGAGCAGTTTTATTTGTCCTCTCCAATCCTTCTATGAATTAATTCAATGTCACAGTATGTCCCCTAGTTAGAGATTTCCCTGCTTGGGAAAATAAATTGTTTCTGTTTGCCTTGAGTGGACATTGCGATTTTACACGGCTTAATTAAAGCAATCTCAGCCTCACTTGTCCTATAGACAATGAACCCAGTGTATGCAATTTCACATCCTAACTTTGTCCAACTGTGGCAGCTTGCTCTGAATTCTCCCCTTGCTCACTGTCAGGGCATTAAACGTCCACAGTAAACACAGGAACTGCAGATGTAGGTTTATGAAAAAGAATGACACAAAGTGCTGGAGTAACTAAGCAGGCCAGGCAGCACCTCTGGAGAACATCGATAGGTGACGTTTCGGGTTGGGACCGTTCTGCAGACTGACTGTGGTGGGGAAAGGTGGAGAAAGCTGGAAGAGAGGAGAGGTAGGACAAATCCTCGCAAGTGAATAGTGGATACAGTTGAGGGGGGGGATGTTTGATTGGCTGATGTTTGAACAAAGGTCAGAGATGAAGGGAGGGGCAGGTCAAAACCTGGTGAGTGATAGGTGGACAGAGGGGGTGTTTGATAGGCGATGTTCGAACAAAGGCCACAGATGAAAACACAAAGGATGTGGAATGAGGATAGAAGAAGTGCGAATTGTGAAGCCAGATGAAGGAATATAGATGGAAAAGGTGGGGGAGGGGGGATAAACTAGTGGAAGTCTGGGTGGAGCACAGGGAAGAAACGTGGGTGGGGAGAAGGGGGGGGGGGGGGGGGGGGGGGGGGGTTGCGGTTTATAGGTTAGTTACCTAAATTTGAAGAAATCAATGTACATATAGTTTGCTTATAAGCTTGGTTGAAAGATGCCTGTGATGGGTTGAGAGTGATATCACTGATAATGACTCCAGCACTAACCGATAACCTAACGTTGAAAGTGACATGGTCCTCATCATCCCAGTCGACAAATTGCTTCTGAGAAGCAAAACACAGAAAAGACAAAATCAGAGACACCGAGTTAAGCCCAAGTTGGGATCATGGAAAACCACAGATACAGGTCCACCAACGATTTCCTGGCAACTGGTGGTCCGGCACCTGATTTCACACGGAAAAAATGAAGAGAGCGCACTTGAAATCTTCCCTCAGAAGTCCCTCCAAAAATATGGCACCTAGACCGGGTGAAGCGGCCGATCTCGACCTCATCGGGACTTCCACGCTGATCGGCATGTCGATTTGTCCCCTCCTGCCGGGGCTCTGGAACTCAGGCCCGGCAGGAACCGGCAGATCGGTTCCCATAGTTGACTTCCACGGCTAACTTTGTATGTCGGCCCCTCGGCTGCCTAGGCAGACTGTTCCAGTAATATTCGACTCCTCTTGGAGGTCGTGACCTTGTTGGTCCAGCAAAACGGGTAATGTGGAAAGGCTCTGGAACCAAGGGTGCGGGAACATCGGTGGTGGACCTGTACCAGTTTCTACTCAGATCCAGATTGCGATCGACTTTAGGGTAAAGGCAGACCCAGAATAAATAGGCAGGCACCTACTAGAGGTGGTGCAGTGGTGCAGCAGTACAGCTGCTGCCTTGAGCGCCAGAGACTGGCTGGTCCCAGTTCTAAGTATGCGTCATAACCACACCACTAAAATTAGCAATAACAAACCATGGACCCAAACCCAGGACTGGATATTTCAAACATGTGGCAGGCAAAGCTTATCATTGCTTACATCGCGTGTAATCTGTGTTTCAGATTGTTGCATTTCTTTAGAGCAGCAGGGTGGCGCAGGGGTAGAGATGCTGCCTTACAGTGCCAGAGACCCGGGTTCAATCATGACTGCGGGCACTGTCTGTACAGAGCTTGTACGTTCTCTCTGTGACCACGTTGGGTTTTCTCCCAATGCTCCGATTACCTCCCACATTCCTAAGATGTACACGTTTCTAGGTTAACTGGTTTTGATAAAGAATGTAAATTGTCCCTTGGATAGTGTGAGTGTACAGGGATCGCTGGTCGGCGTGGACTCGGTGGGCCGAAGAGCTTGTTTCCGCGCTGCATCTCTAAACTGTAATCAGTGCACATGGAAGATTACATAACTACAGATAAGAATTCACTTAAAAGATCGCAATATTATTACACATGATTCAGAAGTAGTTATGACTAATATCCATGTTCAAATATATTAATTGTTTTAATATTTTTATTATTTTATACAATTCTTTTACAAAACAGAACAAAACAAAAATAAATAAATAAATAAAAACTGAAAAGACAACGGAAAAAAAAGGAAAGGGAATTTTTTTTTTTTTTTTAAAAAATAAATAAATAAATAAAACAAAGCCGCCAGACATAACAGTATTGGTACAATCCACATGGTGCTACACAGTCATGCATTGCAAAAGCAGAAGTAAAGGTCACTGGACTACATCACTGCATATGAAATTATGAAATTATTGGACTTTGAGATGGTTGATAAATGGTCCCCAAACACTTAAAAAGTTGTTTGGTACCTTGGAGTTGTAGAAGCGTATCCTTTCCATCTGTATGATTATTATCATTTCATTGAGCCATTTTTCGAAGCAGGGGGGTGTAGATGATTTCCAGTCTGTTAGGATCATTTTCTTGGCTGCCACCATACCAAGCATCAGTGCTTGTTGTTCTTCAGACGTGAAGTACAAAGCAGTCTCTGAGCATCCAAAAAGTGCCAGTTCTGGATCAGGGAGAATATCTTTTCCATAGACCCCAGAAAACCACTTAAATATTTTAGACCAGTATCTTTGTATATGAGGACAGAGCCAGAAAATATGTGTTAAAGAACCATCTGCACTTTTGCATCTGTCACATAATGGAGAAATAGCAGGGTAGATTCGATGTAATTTGGTCTTTGAGTAATGGAGTCTGTGGATGACTTTAAACTGAATCAGTTTATACCTGACATTGATCGAACAAGTTTGGATTCTGGTCAGACCTTCATTCCAAGTGTTGTCAGACACCTCGAAATTCAGCTCAGTAGACCAGGCTTCTTTCAGATGGGTAGTGGATACAGAGGTGGTGAATAGACTCACAAAGCGAGATATTAGATGTTTGGAGTCTGGAGGAAGCTGCAGAAGCTCATAGAGTGGGCAACTGTCAGGCATGGTTTGAAAATTTGCAATTTGATCTTTATATATTAATATTAGACACCTACCAGTAGCTAAATGCTGTGCAGAGAGAATTGATAATGTAGGAAATATGTAAATATTTAGTTATATATAAATCTCAGGTCTGACCAAACAGGAAAGGATGGTTAAAAATTAATGTGTCAGGTTTCTGCAGTAAAAGCAATTCTTCAGTAATAAGTTATACTCGTTATTATTCTCATACAGAGTGAAAGAAATATTGTGCTTAGAGTGGGAAAAAAAAAAGATATGATTAAAATAATTACCTGAATAGAAAATGATGTTGGAAATTCAGATAATGGAGTGAATCTTCGAGGCTATTGGCAATATTATTTGCAGGAGTATGATATATATTGAATGTGTACAGTATGTGCCTTTAAGAAGTACATTTATGAAATGATGCGTTTTTGTACTGTCAACTACTATTAGTTGAATGTTGACTGCCTTCAATAAAACAACATGTTTAGCTGCTCCATTTTTGTTCCCATGCCAAACATCCATGCAAAATACAAAAAAAAAAACAAAGCTACTGACACCTGAGGAAGGTTCTCGACCCAAAATGTCACCTATCCATGTTCTCTGGAGATGCTGCCTGACCCACCGAGTTACTCCAGCACTTTGTGCCTTCTTTTATCGATAAAAAAAAGAGGCTATGAATGCTAATGGGACTTCTCCATGTTTAATCATGGTAGAGATTGGTACAGGCAATGCTGGTAGAGCTGCTGCCTCAGTGCACCAGAGACCCGTGTTTGATCCTGACCTTGGGTGCTGTCCGTGAGGAGTTTGCACTTTCTACCCTGTCACTGCATGGGTTTTCTTTGGGTGCTCCGGTTTCCTCCCACGTCCCAAAGACGGGCAGATTTGTAGGTTAATTGGCCTCTGTAAATGGTCCCTTGGGTGTAGGGAGTGGATATGAAAGTTCGATTACATAGAATTGGTGTGAACGGGCGATTGATGGTTGGCATGGACTCGGTGGGCCTAAGGGCCCATTTCCCTGCTGTGTCACTAAATTATTGACATGGATCAAAGCCAATAGTGACATCTTGCTCTGCTGTAACAGTGGCCTCCTTAAGTGCTGTGTGGGAGAAGCTGGGGAAATTGAGAGGAGATAGTCTATAAATGATGAGAGGCAGGATAAACAGAATCACTGCCCTCTGCAGAGAGGAGAAACAGTGACGCAGCTAGTTCATAATTTCTAAGAGCAGAATTGGGCCATTCGGCCCGTCGAGTCTACTCCACCATTCAATCTTGACTGATCTATCTTTCCCTCTCAACCCCATTCTCCTGCCTTCACTCCACAACATCTGACACCCTTACTAATCAAGAATCTGTCAATCTCCGTCTTAAAAATATCCACTAACGTGGCCTCCATGGCGGCCTGTGCCAATTACTTCCACAGAACCACCACCTTCTCACTAAAGAAATCGCTCCCTTTCTCCTTTCTAAAGGTATGTCCTTTTATTCTGAGGTTATAGCCTCGGGTCCTAGACACTCTCCCACTAGTGGAAACATCCTCTCCACATCCACTCTATTTCACTATTCGGTTATTTTCAATGAGGTTTCCCCCTCATCCTCTAAGCACCAGCGAGTACAGGCCCAGTGCTGGCCAATGCTCATCATATGTTAACCCAATCCTTCCTGGGATCATTCTCGTAAAGATTTAATGTTCTATGTTCTATGACCTATTGAGTTACAAACCTTAACAGGATTTAGATCAAACATTTGTTTAGGCGCTCATTAGAGGCCATTGATGGGTTTTTTTAAATCGAAAAAACATTGTCTGCTACATGGCCCAAGGCCGCTCTTGTAATTATAAATGATTAAAAATTTAGCCAGGATGGAATACAAGTCTATGGCACTGTAAGGGAACATCTACCATTGCTCCACTGTGTCGCCCAGCCCCTACCTCTTCCAGACCCCACTTTAGACAGTAGGGAGGAGAAAGCTGAGAAAGAGATGTGGGGCAGGATAAAGCCTGACAAATGATAGGTGGATACAGGTATGAGGGCATTTTGCTGACAGATGGCTGGACAAGGTGTACAAAGACTTGAAGTGAAAAGGAGACAAAGGGTTTCAGGTATGAAAAGACGAGGGAGGGATATGGGTGGAAAGGACCGGTGAGAATTGGGGTTGGGGTGGGGGGCAGTTTAAAAAGAGGGAGGGTGAATAAGGGAAAATGAGCCGCCCCAGCGCAGTTGAGGGCTATGGGTTAGATTCAGATTCAGATTCAGATTCAATTTTAATTGTCATTGTCAGTGTACAGTACAGAGTCAACGAAATGCATTTAGCATCTCCCTTGAGCGACATAGCAAACGATTTGAATAAAAAATAATAAGTGTCCGGGGGTGGGGGGGGGGGGGGGGGGGGTGATTGGCAGTCCTTAAGGATATCAAAACTTTAGGGCAACACGGTGGGGCAGCAGTAGAACGTCTGCCTCTCAGCGCCAGAGACCCGGGCGCTGATTGGCAGTCACCAAGGTACGTTGTTGAGTAGAGTGACAGCCGCCGGAAAGAAGCTGTTCCTCGACCTGCTGGTTCGGCAACGGAGAGACCTGTAGCGCCTCCCGGATGGTAGGAGGGTAAACAGTCCATGGTTGGGGTGAGAGCAGTCCTTGGCGATGCTGAGCGCCCTCCGCAGACAGTGCTTGCTTTGGACAGACTCAATGGAGGGGAGCGTGGAACCGGTGATGGGTTAGTAGTGGAATATTGCGTCGGGGGAACGGGTTGCGTTGGGGGAACGGGTGAGTGGTGGAATATTGCGTTGGGGAATGGGTTGCGTTGGGGGACCAGGCCTCCCGTGTGACAGGGACCCGATGGGTCCCATTTGGACGGGCCGATGGGGGCCTGTTTCCGCACTGTATCTCTAAAGTCTAAAGTCTACAACTGCAAGAAACCCATTTCTTTTGGGTTTCTTGCACTTGTGGAAACAATTCTGTAATGCAGTCAGGGCAGTTTGTAATTTCCACAACACTGGACGATCACTCAAGTTTATATTATAGATGTGATACCAAACTAAACACACACTGTTTAGTTAGGTATAGTTCAGTATAGTTTACTTTAGTTTAGTTGATGGTAACCCTCATGATGTTGTAGGAAAGTGGACTTTGCAATGTCATTGCCATTGAATTTGATGGGGTGTGATCAGACTTTCTGGTGTTGGAGGTAGTTGTTGCCTGGCTCTCGTGAGTACGTAAATTCCAATCATCTGTGCTACAAAATCTGCACTTATGAGATCTAATGTTTGAGTCACCAAATTACAACTAATCGTACTTTAGTTTAGTGTAGAGATACATCGCGGAAACAGGCCCTTCAGCCCTCCATGTCCGCACCTGACCAGCGATCCCCGCACACTAACTCTCCTATACATACCAAGGACAATGTACAATTTTACCAGGAAAATTACCCTACAAACCTGTATGTCGTTGGAGTGTGAGAGGAAACCAGCGCTCCCAGAGAAAACCCACGAGGTCACAGGGAGAACGCATAAAATCTGTGCAGACAGCTCTCGTATTCATGATCGAACCCGGGTCTCTGGTGCTGTAAGGCAGCAACTCTACTGTTGCGCCACCGTGCCGCACATCTGTGTCCATCTGTGAGTAGATTTATGAAAGGATAGGTGAAAGTGAAGAAAGGCCTTCTTTCGAGTTCTGACGAGTTACCCCTGCTGTCAACTCCAGGGTAATGACCAAATATCTGCTGCAATGATATCAGTTATAGGATAAATATGGACCAGAACACTAGAAGATGTTCCTGCTTGTTATTTGAAATGATTGTAGTGTTTCAGTTAATATGTTGAAACAAGGAGCAGCAAATGCTGGTTTACGGAAAAAAGCACAAAGTGCTGGAGTAACTCAGTGGATCAGGCAGCATCTCTGGGAACATGGATAGGTAACATAGGGTTGGGATGCTTGTCGGGCGGAGGGGGAAGAAAGCTGGAAGAGAGGGGGGGGGGCAAGACAAGGCATTGCAGGTAAAAGATGAACACAGGTAGGGGGGGGGTGGGTTGATGGCATATACTTTTCTAAGATCAGTTACTGTCAGGAATCAGGTGGTTCACTTCTAATATATGATGGTGAGGAGTTTCTTTAGCCGGTATGTGGAGAATCTACGAAATTAATTGCCACAGACAGCTGTGAAGACCTAGACATTGGGCATTTTTAAAGCAGGAATTGATAGGTTCTTGATTAGTCATGGTGTCAAAGGTTACAGGAAGGCAGGAGAATGAGGTAGAGGGGGAAAATAGACCAGCCATGATTGAATGATGGAGTCAACTCGATGGGCTGAGTGGCCAAATTCTGCTGTCTTATGATATAGAAACATAGAAACATAGAAAATAGGTGCAGGAGGAGGCCATTCGGCCCTTCGAGCCAGCACCGCCATTCATTGTGATCATGGCTGATCGTCCGCTATCAATAACCCGTACCTGCCTTCTCCTATCCCTTGACTGCACTAGCCCCTAGAGATATCCAGCTTCAAATCTCCGCCCGTTACGCTGAGCAGTGAATTATGGTGAAGAATTATTTAAAATAGCAAGGCAGGACTTAAAAAAAGCACTGATATTAAACTGATATTTTATACGTTTAAGTCAAAGTGTCATGGACAAATATTTAAGAATAAATATATAACTGGTATTGTATTAGAATGTATTGCATTACAAAATCGTTAACTGAAAGAATTACTATATATCTGTTTAAAAAATTGATTTCTAGAGCCTTCGGGATTAATAATCTGTAGTTGTTGCTAAGCACATACAAAAATGGATATCTGAAGCATTAAGACATAATATTTGCAATGAAAAGAATATTCGCAATGCCGCTGATTTCATAAGAGGATGGAAGCAGATGCAAAACACTGCCCTCTGTTGTAGAACAGGTACACGCTGAGAACAAATGCAGCCTTTCTGCTTTGACTTCCCGCTCATACTCTCCAGGACCTGACAAGTGTGTGAAGAAGGGTTTCGGCCCGAAACGTCACCTATTTCCTTCGCTCCATAGATGCTGCTGCACCCGCTGAGTTTCTCCAGCATTTTTGTGCACCCTTCGATTTTCCAGCATCTGCAGTTCCTTCTTGAACACAAGTTTTTGTTTAGCGCAGCTTAGTTCAAGTCATGTCAAGTCAAGTTTATTCGTCACATACACATACGAGATGTGCATTGAAATGAAAAGTGGCAAAAAGACAAACAAACAAACAACCAAACAAACTATAAACACAATCATAAACACACACATATTATTTTACATATTAAATATTGGAAGGAAAAACGTAGTAAAGTTAGTCCCTGGTGAGATGGGAGTTTACAGTCCGAATGGCCTCTGGGAAGAAACTCCTTCTCAACCTCTCCGTTCTCACTGCATGGCAACGGAGGCGTTTGCCTGACCGTAGCAGCTGGAACAGTCCGTTGCAGGGGTGGAAGGGGTCTCCCATGATTTTATTTGCTCTGGAGTTGCACCTCCTGATGTATAGTTCCTGCAGGGGGGCGAGTGAAGTTCCCATAGTGCGTTCGGCCGAACGCATTACTCTCTGCAGAGCCTTCTTGTCCTGGGTAGAGCAATTCCCAAACCAGATGGTAATATTTCCAGACAAGATGCTTTCCACAGCCGCTGAGTAGAATCACTCGAGGATCCTCGGAGACACTCTGAATTTCCTCAATTGCCTGAGGTGGTAAAGGCGTTGTCTTGCCTTACTCACGAGTGCTGAGGCGTGTGATGTCCATGTCATATCCCCAGAGATGTGGACTCCCAGATATTTAAAACAGTTCACCCTATCCACAGTATTATCCACAGTATCGCCATTTATCCTCAATGGAGTGTACGTCCTCGGATGATGAGCCCTCCTAAAGTCCACGATCAGCTCCTTCGTTTTTTTGATGTTCAAGAGGAGGCTGTTGTCCTGGCACCAGAGTGCTAGATCAGCCACCTCCTCCCGGTAGGCCTTCTCGTCGTTGTCTGAGATCAGGCCCACCACCACAGTGTCATCAGCAAACTTAATTATTGAGTTGGAGCTGAACCTAGCCGCACAGTCATGTGTGTACAAGGAGTACAATAGGGGGCTGAGGACGCAACCCTGGGGCGATCCTGTGCTCAGGGTGAGGGACTCCGATGTATTCCCTCCCATCTTGACTACCTGGGGCCTGGCGGTGAGAAAGTCCAGGACCCAGGCACACAGGGGGGTGTCGAGCCCTAATTCCAGTAGCTTCCCGGCCAGTCTGGTGGGGACTATCGTGTTGAAGGCTGAACTGAAGTCTATGAACAGCATCCTCACGTAGCCCCCCTTCTGGCTGTCAAGATGAGAGAGAGCGGTGTGCAAAACCTGGGAGACCGCATCATCCGTGGATCTGTTTGGAGTTTAGAGTTACAGCGCGGAAACAGGCCCTTCAGCCAACCGAGTCTGCGCTGACCAGCGATCACCCCGTACACTAGCTCTATCCTACACACACTAGGGATAATTTACCATTTTTACCAAGCCAATTAGCCTACAAACCTGTACGTCTTTGGTGTGTGGGTGGAAACCGGAGCACCTGGAGAAAACCCACGCTGGTCACGGGGAGAATGTGTAAATTCCATACAGACAGCACCCGTAGTCAGAATCGAACCCGTGCCTCTCCTGCTGTAAGGCAGGAAACTCTACTGCTGCGCCACGGTGCCACCTTAATGCGAGCGCTACACATTTTGTCGTCATGTGGGCCGTTCCGTGGGGTTCACTGGCGAGGCTGAGTTATTCCGCCATTCCACAGGGCAGCACAGTACTACAGGAGTAGCGCTGCTGCCTCACAACACCAGAGATCCAGGTTCGATCTTGACCTCGGGTGTTGGCTGTGTGGAGTTTGAGACAAATAGGTAACATTCAGTCACTGGGAGAACGTACAAACTCCGTACAGGCAGCACTCATGGTCAGTATCGAACCTGAGACTCTGGTGCTGTAAGGCACCAAAACTCTACCGCTGTGCCACTGTGTACTTCCTAAACCTGTGACCTCTCCGTTCAATAAGAACTAGTGCAGTTAGTGCTTAGTTATAATGACTACAGGCTACCTTCCAAGTTGGACCCCTTCCTGACTTGCAAATGTACCACAAGACTAAATAGTAGAAGTCCCTACCAACAGAAGGAGTGCAGCAACTCACTGTAATATTCTCAAGGCAATTAGAGGTGGTCATTATATAATGGTCATGAAATAATCCTCTCACCAGCTAGAGATTGGTGCTGACCTACCATCTACCTCACTGGAGACCCACAGACTATCTTTAATCGGACTTTACTGGACTTCATCTTGATCTATACCTTATCCCATTTATCCTGTATCTGTACACAGTGGATTGCTCAATTGCAATCATTTATAGCCTTTCTGCTGAAGATACATCTGGAAATCAGACTGTGGACTTTCACAAAGCGACTGGTTCATTTTCTAGAATCAAAGAACATCAGATGGTAGTTTATACCCAAGATAGACACAAAATGTTGGAGTAACTCAGCAGGTCAGGCAGAATCTCTGGAGTAAAAGGATGGGTGACCTTTCAGGTCGGGACCCTTCTTCAGACTGGAAGTAGAGGGGAGGAAACTGGAAGTAGGAAAAGGACAAAATAAAGCAGGGCCGATAATAGATGACCAACGAAGGGTGGGCCCCATTATGGCTGACTGGTTATGGGATAAATATGGACCAGAACACTGTAGAGGATATTCCTGCTGTTATTTGAAATGGTTGTAGTATATAGGTTAATAGAGAGAAACAAGGAACAGCAGATGCTGGTTTACAGAAAAAAGTACAAAGGGCTGGAGTAACGCAGCAGGTCACGCAGTATCTCTGGAGAACATGGATAGGTGACATTTAGGTCAGGACTCTTCTTCAGATTGATTGTAGAGTGATCATGTAGACTGATTGTATCCCCTTTATCTTGTATCTGTCCACCATGGACGGCTTGATTGTAACCATGTGTACACTTTCCGCTGACTGGACAGCACGTAACAAAAAATGTTTTCACTGTACCTCGGTAAATTTGATAATAAACTAAGCTAAGCTAAACCAAACAGACACCAAGGGTACAGTCCAAAACAGGCAGACGAGAGTAAGTCCAATAGCTGAGAAGAGAGCACTTTCTGCACTCCAAATCATAATGCAGTAATGACCATCTCATGCCTTGCGGATGACGGGCTCAGTATCCCTCGTGACCCAGGCCATTTTCCTCCCTCTAATTGCCTGGCATTACACTTCAACAAGCTGAGTGTGCAATTAGCAGCAAGATGGCAGAACGCACTTAGCCCGGTCCCTGCTGCCGTCACACACAGACCGCTCGGCAATCAGCAAGAAATAAAAAGCTCCAACGTCCTTGGCTGCCGTGAATGTTTACCGCAAGTAATGAGGAGCAGTGTGGCAAATGGTCATTAATACATTTATATTCTCAAAGTTCAGTCAATGCCATTCATCAATGTTACTTAGAAATTCAACATCAAGTTATCTTTATTCAATGTAATTGAAGATTGATTGATTTCCCCGGGGTGGAACGTGATCGCAGTCACTGTGCGTCATTCTGGAAGTTGAATTGGGCACATTTGGGCATCGGTGGCATCGTTGGATCATGGTGCACAGAACGATGTCAATACTCACCCGACACTCCCTAGAGTGCATTGACACCAAACTGTGACGAAGCCATTCTGGAAGAGCCATATCGTTCACAATCCCAGGATTTATATACTGTGAGACCAGGGAAACACGGTGGCACAGCTGTCTGAGTTGCTGTCTGACAGTGCCAGAGACCTGGGATCGACCCTGACTACGTGAGCTGTGTGTATGGAGTTTGTATGTTCTCCCTGTGACTTGCAAGGGTTTTCTCTAGGAGCTCCTGTTTTCTCCCACACTCCAACGCCGGACAGATTTGTTTTTGGTAAAATTGTAAATTGTCGCTAGTGTGTGTAGGATAATGTTAGTGTGGGGGGGGTCGCTAGTCTGCACAGTCTCAGTGGGGTGAAGGGCCTGTTTCCACGCTGTATCTCTATATTGGCGGATTATCCTTTTGTGCAATTAATCTAATTGTGAGTTAGATTGGCACAGAGACCTTTTCCTGCTCTGGTATATCCACTTAAAATACAGCTCATTATGGCCCCTCCACTGCTTTCATTATTAGTGTCAGAGATCATTGCCGGTGTGAGACTATTTTAAAGCTTGTATCCAATGGGGATAGTTTATCATCTATCTATCTATCTATCTATCTATCTATCTATCTATCTATCTATCTATCAAACTCAAATCAGTCCGCCTGCAGTACGGCTGCATTTCTTCCTTTGATTCATTGCCACGCCCAATCCAGACGCTCAATCTCCGAGATATTTTCCATTTCGGTAGAGATTTCGCTTTTCTTTCTAAGTATCCGCTCCTCATTTCATTTCGTCGTGTTGAAGTACATGTTTTTAATCAAATCCTTCTCCCCCCCACCCACCCCCAAGTATTTCAAAAATAAACAGGCTTCTCCATTTACATGTCAGCTTCCAACACACTTCGAAACAAAGTTGCAAGAGAGGAACACTGAACTTTTCACTGCTGCAGCAGGCAGGGGAGGGCTGCAATCTTACATTTGGGAACGGGCTCAGTTCCAATGGAGGAGACGGGTGCATGGTGGAATATTAGGTTGGGGGATCACACCATTGGGGGAGCAGACCCAACGGGTCTGCACTTGGTCTAGTATATATATAAAACTCAAATCCGTCCGTCCGCCTGCAGTACGGATCCCTTCCTGCCTTTTGATTCGTTGACGGCTGCTCCTTCCTATCAGCTTCCAACACACTTCGAAACAAAGTTGCAAGACAGGAACACTGAACATCAGCTTCCAACACACTTTGAAACAATGTTGCAAGACAGGAACACTGAACTTTTCACTGCTGCAGCAGGCAGGGGAGGTGCAATTGAGGGAGGCAGGGGAGTGCTGGAAACTTACATTTGGGAACGGGCTCAGTTCCATTGGAGGAGATGGGTGCATGGTGGAATATTGGGTTGGGGGATCACACCATTGGGGGAGCAGACCCAACGGGTCTGCACTTGGTCTAGTATATATATATATAAAACTCAAATCCGTCCGTCCGCCTGCAGTACGGATCCCTTCCTGCCTTTCGATTCGTGCCCGATACTCGCAGATGTCCAATCGGAATGGCCGATGCTCGCAGATGTCCAATCGGAATGGATTAATTTGCATGTACGGCTGCTGCATTTCTTCCTTTGATTCATTGCCACACCCAATCCAGACGCTGAATCTCCGAAATATTTTCCATTTCGGTAGAGATTTCGCTTTTCTTTCTACGTATCCGCTCCTCATTTCATTTCGTCGTGTTGAAGTACATGTTTTTAATCAAATCCTTCTTCCCCCCCACCCACCCCCAAGTGTAAACAGGCTTCTCCATTTACATGTCAGCTTCCAACACACTTCGAAACAAAGTTGCAAGAGAGGAACACTGAACTTTTCACTGCTGCAGCAGGCAGGGGAGGGCTGCAATCTTACATTTGGGAACGGGCTTACTTCCAATGGAGGAGACGGGTGCATGGTGGAATATTGGGTTGGGGGATCACACCATTGGGGGAGCAGACCCAACGGGTCTGCACTTGGTCTAGTATAATTTAAAGGTAGAATAATCAATGACTGGCAGTTCACGGGGTATCTGTCGATCCTTTTGGGGACAATGAAATGGAAATGTTGAAAAGAATCGTGATCTTTTCTTCGTACGTAATGTAATGGAGTGGAGTGGAAATATATTACTAGGTGATTAAGGGTGGCCCAGTAGCGCAGAGGTAGAGTCACTGCCTTAGATACCCGGGTTCGATACTGACTATGGTTGTTGTCTGTGCGGAGTTTGTACATTATCCCTGTGACCACGTGGATTCACTCCGGGTGCTCTGGTTTTCTCTCACATTCCAAAGATGTACAGGTTTGTAGGTCAATTAGCTTATGTATTGTTTCTAGAGTGTACAATAGAACTAACGTATGGGGCGATTGTTGGTCAGCGTGGACTTGGTGGGCCGAAGGGCCTGATTCCATGACAGAGAGGAATGTGGAGGAGTCACTGTGATGGATGTTTATGTTAAAATGTGTTTTGCATGTTCCGTTGCTTGGCAAACGAAATTCCTCATATGTTGCAAAATATATAATAAAGTATTATAGTGATTGTGATTGTATCGTTATACTAAACTGAACTGATCTAATATAAATTTTATTGTCCCGTGTGCAAAGACAGAACGAAATGCCTGTCGTGCATGCTATCCATCAAATTATACCGTACATGACTGCAATAGTTCCTCTTCTGGAAGAGCATGTGGAGAGGACTTCTTGCAACTTGCAAGTTTCTTAAAGGCCAATCTTGGACAGTAACGTTAGCAAGATTATAGGATTTATCATTTTTGAAGCGAAAGTCAAGTACTAGAACATTTTTGCACGGCAGAGTTATATGATCGAACTCTGTTATTCTCTTCAGATGGAGGATGATGATCAAGTGCCACAGCTCATTGGAGGATGAAAGGCGTTTTCAAAGTAGACAGTTGTAGGCAAATAGTAGGTTATTAGCTCGGTTTAGTTTAGTTGAGAGAAACAGCATGGAATCAGGCCCTTCAGCCCATCGAGTCTGTGCCGACCAGCAATCACCCATTCATACAAGTTTTATCCTAGACACTAGGGACAATTTACACAAGCCAATTAACCTACAAACATGCACGCCTTTGGAATGTGGGAGGAAACCAGAGCACCTGGCGAAAACTCACGGGGAGAACGTACAAACTTCATAGAGACAGCATCCGTAGTCAGGATCGAACCCGGGTCCATGGTCCTGTACATTGTACTCCGTCCTAAATAAAGTTATATCTTTTTATAGCCTTTCTCAGAAAGAATAGCGACTAAAAACTCTATCTTCACATTAATTGCTGATTCTGTGTTGATCGTACTTACAAAGATTAGACCAGCACAGTTTGAGGGGGAAACCTTGCTGAATGGGTTACGGAGAGGGCAACAACTCCACTTCTGGTGTTGTACTGATAACCTGGATTGTAACAGAGGCAAAACACAACATAGCATCACTGACCGACCACTTATAGTGTTGCATGGCAAGAACTTCCCATGTCTATCGAGGTCAGAACTGAATAGTTTGTGAATAAAGCACACGCCATCTACTATTGCCTTTGGTATTTGTTTTGTGTTCTTTCCTTGTGCTTTTTTGCTGCAGTTTTTATACAACTTTTAATACAATTATTGTCATGTGTATTGAGATATAGTCTTACCTCCAGAACAAAATTGGGGTCAATTAAAATGCTATCGGCACAGCAGGCACGGACAGCCCTGAAGGATGAAGGTGAAGAATTCACCTACCTGGTGGGTCATAGAGATTTGTAGATTCATACCACACGGAAATAGGCCCTTCAGCCCAACCTGTCCATGCTGACCAAGATGCCCAATCTAAGCTACCCACATGTGCCCTCCACCTCATTGGTGATCCTCGGACTAACTTTTATTGGCCTTGATCGGACTTCATCTTGGACTAAACATTTATCACTTTATCCTGTATCTGTACACTGTTAAAGTTTTGATTGTAGTGTGTTGTCTTTTCATTGACTGAATAGCGCAAAACCAAAAATCTTGGTACACCTAACAATTATAAACTAAATTAAACTAGTCCCATATCCCTACAAATCTTTCCTATTCATGTACCTGAACCTGTACCTTTTAAACATAGTTGAGGCACGTAAAATAACAATCTCCTCTGGCATCTCATTCTATATACTCACAGCCTCTTAGTGAAAATGTTGCCCCTTGGGTTCCTGTTAAATCTCTCCCCACTCCCATTAAACCCATGTCCTCGGGCTCTTGAGTCCCTTACCCAGAGTAAAAGAACTTGTCCATTCACCTTATCAGTTCCCCTCATGATCTTATACATACATGAGGGGAAATGCCAATAGTAGGATTACCTGGACAGTATTGAACATACAATATATCAGTGTAGAATTACCATATAACCATATAACAATTACAGCACGGAAACAGGCCATCTCGACCCTTCTATTCCGTGCCGAACACATATTCTCCCCTAGTCCCATATACCTGCGCTCAGACCATAACCCTCCATTCCTTTCCCATCCATATAACTATCCAATTTATTTTTAAATGATAAAAACAAACCTGCCTCCACCACCTTCACTGGAAGCTCATTCCACACAGCCACCACTCTCCGAGTAAAGAAATTCCCCCTCATGTTACCCCTAAACTTCTGTCCCTTAATTCTTAAGTCATGTCCCCTTGTTTGAATCTTCCCTACTCTCAGTGGTAAAAGCTTATCCACGTCAACTCTGTCTATCCCTCTCATCATTTTAAACATCTCTATCAAGTCCCCCCTTAACCTTCTGCGCTCCAAAGAATAAAACCCTGACTTGTTCAACCTTTCTCTGTAACTTAGTTGCTGAAACCCAGGCAACATTCTAGTAAATCTCCTCTGTACTCTCTCTATTTTGTTGACATCCTTCCTATAATTAGGCAACCAAAATTGTACACCATACTCCAGAATTGGCCTCACCAATGCCTTGTACAATTTTAACATTACATCCCAATTCTATACTCAATGCTCTGATTTATAAAGGCCAGCACACCAAAAGCTTTCTTTACCACCCTATCCACATGAGATTCCACTTTCAGGGAACTGTGCACAGTTATTCCCAGATCCCTCTGTTCACCTGCATTTTTCAATTCCCTACCATTTACCATATACGTCCTATTTTGATTTGTCCTGCCAAGATATAGCACCTCACACTTACCAGCATTAAACTCCATCTGCCATCATTCATGGAGAATCAGTGTAGAATTTGCACCAAAGCAAAATGGTGCCTTGAGTGAGAAAGTTGAAGAAAGCCCGAAATGCTGGAAATCTAAAATAAAAAGAGAAAATGCTGGAAATACTCAGCATGTTTTCAACCTGAAATATTAACTCTGCTTCTCTTCCCACAGATAATTTCATAAGATATAGGAGCAGACCTAGGCCATCACGTCTACTCTGCCATTAAATCATAGCTGATATATCTTTCCCTCTCAATCCCATTCTCCTGCCTTCTCCCCATAACTCCTATCACCCGCACTAATCAAGAATCTGTCATTCTCCACCTTAAAGAGATCCATTGACTTGACAGATTAACCACCCTCTGACTAAAGAAATTCATTCTCATCTCCTTTCTAAAGGTACTTACTTTTATTCTGAGGCGGTGCCCTCTGGTCCTAGACTCTCCCAATAGTGGAAACATCCTCTCCACATCCACTCTATCCAGGCCATTCACTATTCGGTAAGTTTCAATGAGGTCCCCCCTTGGAAACCTCCAATTATAATGTTCCTAAGCGCCTGCTTCCCTTCACTTTCCTGACGGGAGAGATTCTAGAAATTTCCTAAGTTTGAAAACAAGGGGCCGAAAAAAGACAGGAGAGCAGTGGCTGTTATGTGAAACTATCAAATGTGTAGGAAGGAACTGCAGATGCTGGTTTAGACCGAAGATCGACACAAATCGCTGGAGTAACTCAGCGGGACAGGCAGCATCTCTAGAGAAAAGAAATGGGTGACGTTTTGGGTTGAGACTCTTCTTCAGACTGAAATTCACGGGAAAGAGAAACGAGAGATATAGACAATATTTGTCCTATATCACACCATCATCATAAATCTGTTGTTCCCTCTCATTTCCCTTTCCCGTGACTTTCAGTCTGAATAAGGGTCTCGACCCGAAACGTCACCCATTCCTTCTCTCCAGAGATGCTGCCTGTCCCGCTGAGTTACTCCAGCATTTTGTCTTTTGTGAAACCATGACGTCTTTCAGCACTGAACTATGCAAGTGAGCACATTTTGGTGCCCCACCACTGAAGCTACTAAGAAGGCAGACACGGCATGAAGAATAAACACGTCTTTGCTCTTCTAACGGCCAGAATGAGGCACATTTGTGCAACATCGAGAAAGACAGATTTATTTTCCATCTGACTAAAATTACCCTGGGGAGATGATCTGTCCCAGTTCCTTAGGAACAACATTGCTCATCTTAATGGTGTACAAGATTACATCCCAAAAGGATCCCATATATTGTAAACTTGTGAGCCATTGAACAGCAGGGGCTTAGTGGCTGTTAGGCATAATGAACTGATGTTGCGGCTTTAAGTGCAAGGAAGCTAATCTTTCCACAGAGGCTTGCCATTCAATGTCAATCTCTCAGGGAATGTATCACATTCTGAGCATGTGGAAAAGCTGCCAGCAGATGTATAAAGGCTCCTGTAACGACTCGATGCAATATGCTGAAGCTAATTGTAATCAGTGTGTTACAAACGGTTTTACTTTAGACTTTAGAGAAACAGCGCAGAAACAGGCCCTTTGGCCCATCCAGTCCATGCTGACCAGCGATCCCTGTACACCAACACTATCCTACACACTAGGGCCAATTTATAATTTTACCAAAGCCATGTTAACCTACAAACCTGTGGAATGTGGGAGGAAACCGGAGCACCCGGAGAAAACCAACGCAATCACTGGTAGAATGTAGTCAGGATCGAACCCGGGTCTCTGGCGCTGGAAGGCAGCAACTCTACCACTGAGCTACCCAGCTCATTCCACATATTTGCAAGGGCTTACAAATAAATACTCGAAAAATGTACAGATTTTGGTGATTCTTCCTCTCATGATTGTATACAAATATATAAACGGCGTGTACAAACCATCGGGAGTTTCCTTGAATTTTCAATCACATTTTATATATGCGATTCTATGCAATGCGATGGGCGAGGACGGTAGGAGAGGAGAGGGAATCGGGATCTGGCCTACCGCGTCCTCAAGGTCGGCTGTGGGAGGCTCCCCCAGGGAACAAAGGTGGACGGGCGAGGAGGGGACATTGTGTCCATGGAAGGCGATGGCTGGAGCTTGGGACTTGCCGTGAACAGATATCGCTCATCAGAACTACAGCGAGAACTACAGCAGCGCCTCTTGCATGGGTGCTCAGTAGACTATTTCTGTACACTTGCCAATCGAGGATGTGCTTAGGTATGGGAATACTGTGCTGGACTGCAGGTCTGAAAAATAATGTCTGTGCAAAGATAGACACAAAATGCTGGAGTAACTCAGCGGGACAGGCAGCATCTCTGGAGAGAAGGAATGGATGACGTTTCGGGTTGAGACCCTTCTTCAGACATTTTCTTCTTCACCCATTCCTTCTCTCCAGAGACGCTGCCTGTCCCGCTGAGTTACTCCAGCATTTTGTGTCTATCTTTGGTTTAAACCAGCATCTGCAGTTCCTTCATATACATAAAGTGGGAGGAGAATCCACATTTTTCACATGATCATCTCATGCCTTTGTTGATTATTCCTTCTTCCTGACGACTAAAGCTCTTGTCGGGAACTTGGAATGAATTGTATTTCCTGTCAGGTCTCTTTACCTAAAACAAAAAGATACACTTCCCATAGAGGGAGCACATTGAATATTCACTGAACTGTTTCCTGGGAAGTGGGGTTAGCTGCAAGGAGAGGCATTGTAGAATAGGGTAGAAACAAAATAAAACTGCAGATGCTGGTTAATACACAAAAGGACACAAAGTGCTGGAGTAACTCAGCAGATCAGGCAGCATCTCTGTCGAAAAAGAATAGGTGACGTTACAGGTCGAGACGCTACTTCTGGAACTCCCTCCCCCAACTGATCCGCAATTCCGTGTCCCTCACCATCTTCCAGTCCCGCCTCAAGACCCATCTCTTCACCTCTGCCTATCCTTAGCCCCACGTCCCCCTCCCTTTTCATCTGTGCTTGAATTGCCTCATATTGTGTTTTGAATTGAATTATGTCTTTAATTTGTGTACTAGTCATGTCTCTACTATTTATTTCATTCCGCTTACATGTTTTTCCTCTACTTGCTAAATTTTTGTAAGGTGTCCTTGAGACTCTTGAAAGGCTCCCATAAATAAAATTTATTATTATTATTATTATTACTACTACTTCATATCGTTTTGAGTCGACTAGGCGTATTCTCAGGATAGCCCCAAATTGGTAGAGAGGAGAATGCAGGTGATTTACGAGTCGTCTTTAAATATGGGTGAGGTGCCAGAAGACTAGAGGGTGGTAAATGTTGTGCTTCTGTTTAAGAAGAGCTACAGGGAAAAGCCTGGGGACTACATGCCAGAGCCAACCATCTGTGGTTGGAAAGGTAATACTGAGTATTCTGAGGGATGGGATATATATGCATTTAGATGGGCCCAGGCTAATTACAGAAAAACAGCATTGTTTTGTACATGGGAGAATGCGTCTCAAAAATCTGATTGAATTTTTTGAAGATGTGACCAAAAACGTTGATGAGAGCAGAGCTGTAAACATTGTATACAGTGTATGGACTTCAGCAAGTCATTTGACAAGGTTCCACATGGTAGGCTACACTGCAAGGTTAGATCCCATTGTAACGGATATAGCTTGGACCCAATAGCAGCACAGAATCAGGCAGGTATAATTGGTAATGAACCTTATTACGAAACTGTAACACAGAGTAGTAACACAGGAATGGGTACACCGTACTCACACAGAGGCTCAGGATTGAGCGAGGGTTCCGAAGAGGGGCGGGCAGGAGACGTAGTCGGTGTAGCGGAAAGTCCGGTAACCAGGAGATCCAACACACGATGCAAACAAACCAGCGAGGGACAGACGAAAGGAGAGTCGAAGCCAGGCAGGAAGTTGAGAAGTCGCTGGAGAGTCTTGCATGAATGGTGAGAACAATCTGGCACTGTGTGAACAGTGAGGAGAGTCTATATACCGGGTTAATTGGTGATCAGAGGCAACTGAGTGCAACAGTTGAGGAGAGTTGGACTGATGAGAGGGGAGTGGCAGGCGAGGAGAAGGAGGGACTGGTGGAAAAGTACTGGTAGGTGAAGTGGATGAGAATGAGGAGAGGGCAGACTGTGACACCCATGGGATCCAAGGAGAGAGAGCTGAATGGATAGAAAATTGGCTTAATGGAAGGGTGTTGGTGGAAGGTTGCTTTTCAGACTGTAATTAGTGGTATGCCTCAGGGTTCGGTGCTGTCTATCTGTCCGTCTTCTATAATCAATGATTTGGATGAGAACGTATAAGGTATGATTTGCGAGTTTGCAATTGTCGCAAATGTGGGTGGTATTGCAAATAGTGAGGATGTACTTCCGGTGGCGCTGGTGCCAGCAGCCTCCACCTACAGCCCGGTATCTTTTTGTTTTTTTGTTTATTTAGTTATGAAAAAGTGTATTTCTTTGTGTTTTTTTTGTGTTTTTATGTGGGGGAAGAGGGCACGGTGCGGGGGATACCGTCCTTCAGCCGCTTCCTGGTGAGGACGCGACTATTATTCGAGTCACGTCCTCGCCCCCCCCCCTCCCCCCACAGCGGCCTACCTGCCTGGATTGGCGCGGCCATTCCTGCCGGGATCGACCGGAGCTCCAGCAGCGGCGGGACAGCGTTGAAACATCGCGGGGCTGGCGATGCCTTACCGGGGGTCGCCGTCTGGAGCCCGGAGTGCTGGACCTGCTGCGGTTTGTGGAGCTCCCAACGCGGGCGGTCTGATGGAGAGCGGGGTCCTGACGACTCTGCAGCAGCTCGGCAGCTGGATTCATGAGCTGCAGACTCTGGCAGCGGGAGGCGGCTGATCAGAAGGGACAGCGCTGAGGAGGAGGATGCTCACCGTCGGGGTTCGGCGTGGGCGTCCCACCAGCCCGGCGTGAGGGCCTGAACATCGGGCCACCCGGGGCGGCGACTGCGGGTGCTCGGAAGGCCCCGTCCACGGAGGGGAGGCTGGCTGGACTATGGTGCCATCCTCACCTTGGTGCCATTTATGTTATGTTGTGTCGTGGACTTCTGTATTTGTGCTTTTTTTACATTTTAATTCAATTTCAATTATATTTTTAATATGTTCTATTATTTATTTATTATTTATTTTTATTATTTCTTTGTGATTTTTTTATGATACTGCCTGTAAGGGAAATTCATTTCGTTGTCTCAAATTGAGACAATGACAATAAATTTGAATACAATACAATGCAATACGATGGCTGTCAAAATTAGCAGCAGGATCTTGATCGGTTGGCCAGGTGGGCTGAGGAATGGTTGATGGAATTTAATACAGAGAAATGTGAGGTTTTGCATTTTGGGAAGTCTAACAAGGCTAGGACATGCACAGGGCTCTGATGAGTGTTATAGAGCAGAGGGATCTAGAAGTGTAGGTACA
This sequence comes from Leucoraja erinaceus, assembly GCF_028641065.1. Lineage (NCBI taxonomy): Eukaryota > Metazoa > Chordata > Chondrichthyes > Rajiformes > Rajidae > Leucoraja > Leucoraja erinaceus. The sequence continues at coordinate 30,501,043 of NC_073392.1, forward strand.
TAATTCCTTCAAAGTGGCAACACGGGTTGATAGGATGGTCAAGAAAGCTTTCAGCACATTTGCCTTCATCAGTCAGAGTATTGAGTATAGAAGTTGGTAAGTCATGTTACAGTTGTATAAGACATTGGTGAGGTCATATTTAAAATATTGTGTTCAGTTTTGGTCACCATGTTATTGGAAAGATGTTATCAAGCCGAAAAGGGTGCAGAGAAGATTTACGAGGATATTGCCAGGACTTGATGGCCTGAGTTATAGGGAGAGGTTGAGCAGGCAAGGATTTACATCCTTGGAGCACAGGATGATGAGGGGTGGTCTTAGTTCAAGTTCAAGTGAGTTTATTGTCATGTGTCCCTGTATAGGACAATGAAATTCTTGCTTTGCTTAAGCACACAGAAAATAGTAGGCATTTACTACAAAACAGATAAATGTGTCCATATACCATGATATAAATATATACACACATGAATAAATAAACTGATAAAGTGCAAATAGCAGAAAGTGGTTATTAATAATCAGAGTTTTGTCCGAGCCAGGTTTAATAGCCTGATGGCTGTGGGGAAGTAGTTATTCCTGAACCTGGTTGTTGCAGTCTTCAGGCTCCTGTACCTTCTATCTGAAGGTAGCAGGGAGATGAGTGTGTGGCCAGGATGGTGTGGGTCTTTGATGATACTGCCAGCCTTTTTGAGGCAGCGACTGCGATAAATCCCCTCGATGGAAGGAAGGTCAGAGCCGATGATGGACTGGGCAGTGTTTACTACTTTTTGTAGTCTTTTCCTCTCCAGGGCGTTCAAATTGCCGAACCAAGCCACGATGCAACCGGTCAGCATGCTCTCTACTGTGCACCTGTAGAAATTAGTGAAGGAGGATGAAAGATTTAATAGCAACCTGAGGGGTAACTATTTTACACAAAGGGCGGTGGGTGTATGGAACAAGCTACTGGAGGACGTCATTGAAGCAGGTACTATCATTACATTTGGACAGGTACATGGATAGGATAGGTCCAGAGGAATATGGATCAAGCGCAGGTAGATGGGTATGTTGGTTGGCGTGGGCAAGTTTGACCAAAAGGCCTGTTTCTGCATTGTATGACGCTATAACTAGGTATGTTGCAAAGCCTACCTGAAGCGTGGCTGAAAATCTGGCACTGCGGGTGTGCGCGATTTTGGCGCCGTTTAGAGGGTGGCGGGTTTAAAACGCGATTTTCACTAGGCTGTTCCAATCGAAGATGTTCAGCCTAGTAAATCATTAACGAAAAATCGCTGAAAGACCCCGTCGCAAAAGGTATTATTAGTTTTTATGGCCTTGTATAATAGTTATAATAGTTTAAAAATCACTCTCTAAACCCGCGACCTCACGCAACCACAGGGCCGCATGGAGCTGTATACAGAAGGTATGTAGCTTATTTTTACATTAAAAAGGGCTTCTTAAGAACCCTTTATACAAAGTTTACTATTGCGAGTAGCTAATTTTGGGCTCTTTATATCCCGCAGTATTTTTCTGGGCATTTGAGGGCACAAATCTAGCGCAATGTGAACGTTCTAAACCAGCGCGTTCACAGGATCCCACTAGCAAGCTGATTTAAATGGACTTTAATTTACAGCAATTGAACACTAAATGCCTTCCATTTGGCCTATAAATTAATGTAAATGAGATTTCAAAATCATGTTTTATTGTGAATTATTTATGAATATTATTTGGACACTTGGGCTATTTAAAAATGTTAATCATTTATTAAGAAATGGATAGATGTTTAGATCAAGTAATTGAAGTTTGAAATTAGCTACACTTGGGTAACTAACTAATTATATGTTTTAATTTCAGGACATCCAAGTAAGATTATTTTATATTTGTTTCAGAATGGTTCAATCTATGATAACTGAAAATTTCATTCAGTTCTCTTAATTTTTAAGAAGGTTATGACCTTTTGACAGCACACGATCACAGCTTTTTTGTCTTGTCCATAGAAAATCAATAGGGAACAAGATGCTAATTTCCGAGTATGAAAATGGCCATAACTTTTTAAATACTTGAGATATGAAAGTGAATTAGGTGTCAAATTAAACTTATTTTTATGTTTTATCTGATGGGATAAATTACAGACTTGATTTTTTAAATCTCAAAATTTTGTAACATTGCTACTATGACTATGACTTTATGACAGTCATAATGTAGCGTGTGAATTTTACTATGCAACATGCTAGGATGTCTCTTTATGCCCCTGTCCCACTTAGGAAACCTGAACGGAAACCTCTGGAGACTTTGCGCCCCACCCAAGGTTTCCGTGCGGTTCCCGGAGGTTCCCGAAGGTTTTTGTCAGTCTCCCTACCTACTTCCACTACCTGCAAACTCCGGCAACCACCTGCAACCTCCGGGAACCGCACAGAAACCTTGGGTGGGACACAAAGTCTCCAGAGGTTTCCGTTCAGGTTTCCTAAGTGGGACAGGGGTATTAGCTTCCTCCTTATGAAATAACTCCTTGACCAACTTTATAGTTTTCTACCCGAATTTCATTTTGTTCTTTTAATACATTTTTCAAGAAGCCCAAGCATCACAAAGAGTATCCAGAAACATCAATCACTCCATACATGTGTTCACTTGTTGCAGGGATAAGGGACCACAGATTTAAACATCATTAATATTGTGATTTATTCCAAGAAGTAGACACGTATCTAAAGAAAACAAAAAAGTCATAACGACTAAGTTTTGAAAATGCATTTTGTTCTTCAATGGATATCCCCTGAAGTGGTTCAATAAGAACTTATTGACGATGTTCCTATAAAAGGTCTAGAAGTATTTTGCTGCATTAAAAATGCTTTGGCTGGTTATGATGCAAATCAACCCCTGCCTTCGTTATGTCCTGGATGTTGTATCATTACAACAGATCGAACAGGTCTGGTCTCGTTGGCCTTCCACTCTATGCTGAACAACTAGGACAACAGGTACTTGTACACCAGGCTGTTCATAACTACAGCTCAGTGCTCAACACCATTATCCCTTCCAACTTCATCATCAAACTCGGGCAAGACCAAGCGCAGACTGGGCGATCGTTTCTCTGAACACCCTTGCTCAGTGCTCCTTGGCCTATGCGATCTCCCGGTTGCCAAACACTTTAACTCCCCTTCCCATTCCCACACTGACCTTCTGCCCTGGGCGTCCTCCACTGTCAGAGTGAGGCCAAACGCAAATTGAAGATAGACCACCTCGTATTTTGCTTTGGATAGCTTACAACCCAGCGGAATGAATATTGATTTCTCTAAAATTAATTAATCCTTGCAGTCCTTCTCTCCATCCCTGCCTCACCCTAGTCCTCCTATAACTTTCACTGTCACCCGGTTGAGTTTCACTGTCTATATAACCCATTATCCCCTATCCCACAGCCAACAATAGACCATTGTGGGCTCCACCCTTCCTTGATCATCGTTGCTGGCTTTGAGTTGTTCTTTTCATACATTTCATTCATTTGTTCTTGGCACCTTTCATACCTCTAGTTTCCTTCTGCCCTGACTCTCAGTCAGAAGAAGGGTCTCGATCTGAAACGCCACCTATTCTTTTTCTCCAGAGATGCTACCTGACCCGCTGAGTTACTCTAGTTTTTTGTGTCTATCAAACTCGGGAACTGGGTCTCCTCTCCTCCCTATGTAACAGGATGCTTGACTTCCTCATCAACAGACCTCAATCAGTACGAACTGGCACACACACCTCCTCCTCAATAAGCATCCACACAGGGCACCTTAAGGTGCACACACCCTGCTCTACTCTCTCTATATCCAGAGCACATAGGTTTAAGGTGAGGGGGCAAAGATTTAATAGGAACCTGAAGGGTAACTTTTTTTACACAAAGGGTGGTGGGTGCATGGAATGAGCTGCCGGAGGAGGTAGTTGAGGCAGGTACTATTGCAACGTTTAATAAACATTTGGACAGGTACATGGATAGGGCAGGATTAGAGGAATATGGGCCAAACGCGGGCAGATGGGACAAGTGTAGATGGGGCATGTTGGTCAGTGAGGGCACGTTGTGCTGAAGGGCCTGTTTCCAGGTTGCATCACTCTATTACTGTGTAGCTAGCCACAGCTCCAAATCGGTCTTTTACCTCGGCCCCCACAAGGCCGTGACCTCTGTTGTTCCGGCAAACCAGATAATCCAGAAAGGCTCTGTGACCAAGGGTGCCGGAAAATCGGTGGTGGACCTGTATAGAACTTGAGAGGCTCCAGCTTCTTCCCATCAATGATCAGGCTCTTCCACCACACTCCACAACGCTAATCACAACCCCAGGCTCAGTACTGAACTACTGCGCACTTTGTACTTTGAAAGTTGCAAGACACATTTTGCTTTTCCCACAGTCGGGTTTATCGAGTATAATTTATTTGTTGTCCTGTTGCATTTACTGTAATGTGCCTGCAAAACAGCAGTGAATAAGAATATAATTGTTCCGGCCCTGGAGTGTTTGACAATTAAACACATTTGACAATCTTTGTCGGATGAGAGAAATCGATCGACTGTCCATCTCCGCGTGCTCTGGTTTCCACCCACATCCTAAAGATGTGCGGGTTTGTGGGCTAATTGGTCTCTGTAAATTGCCCCTAGTCTTTAGACTTTGGACTTTAGAGATACAGCATGAAAACAGGCCATTCGGCCCACTGAGTCTGTACCAAACAGCGATCAACCACACATTAACACTGTCCTATAAACTAGGGGCAGTTTTAGAATTTACAGAAGCCAACAAGCGTACAAACCTATACGTCTTTGAAGTGAAAACCCACTTGGTCACGGGGACCATGTACAAACTTAGTTTAGTTTAGTTTAGGTTAGTTTAAAGATACAGCATAGAAACAGGCCCTTCAGCCCACCAAGTCCGTACCGACCAGCGATCCCTGCACACAAACACTATCCTACACACACTGGGGACAATTTATTGTTTTACCTATGTCAATTAATCTACAAACCTCTACATCTTTGGAGTGTGGGAGGAAACTGGAGCGCCCGGAGAAAACCCACACGGGTCACGGGGAGAATGTACAAACTCCGCACAGACAGCACTCGTGGTCAGGATCAAACCCGGGTCTCTGGCGCTGTAAGGCAGCAACTCTACTGCTACACCACTGTGCCGTCTCATTTCTAAACCCAATTAAACTTAATTTTGCCCACATTGCCATCAACTCTCCCCAGATTCTGCTATTCACTCGGGGCCAATTAACCTTCTAACCCGCACATATTTGGGATGTGGGAAGAAACCAGAGCACCTGTGGTAAACCCACACTGCCACAGGAAGTACGTGCAAACTCTACGCAGACAGCGCCGGAGGTCAGGATAGAAAGGGGGCCATTGAAGCTGCAAGATAATCACTCTCCCAGTTGCATCACTGTAGGGCAATTACTAACTGAATTAATATTCCAGATTTGAACTCTGGTGTCTGGATGAATTGGAATTAAAAATGGATAGCTCAAATAAAAGTCTCATTACAAGTGACTTATAAATTACTCGATTACCATTAAAAAACAGTTCATTAAAGTCCTTCAGGGAAGTCAAACTGATATCTTTACCCATTCTAATGTAAATATAACTCCAGCTCAGTAATGGCGTTGACTCTTAACTGTAGCCAATTCAGCTGCGTTAAAAATTGCTCCATCAACATAGATATATATCGTTATGTGATATGACAATATACAATTTTGATATGTTATGATATGGTGTGACATTATATGATAGATATGATATGATGTGATGTGATGTGATATGATGATATGATATGAGATAATGAGACCATAATGGATAATGACGAATGAGAGAGGGGTTAGAAATTAAGATTAGCTGAATAAAATGGAGCATAGTGCACCTCCCTACCTCTATAATCTCCTCCACCCTCAGTACTCAGAGGTTCATGAGGCTGGAGGAGGTTACAGAGATGGGCAGACAGTTTTCCCATTCTCCCAACCTGTCCAAGTCCTTCTGCAGACTCCCAGCTTCTTCAACACACCACCTGCCCCTACACCGAAGATAGACACAAATACTGGAGTAACTCAGTGGGACAGGCATCATCTCTGGACAGAAGGAGTGGGTGGCGTTTCTTCCGACTGGTCTCCACCCGAAATGTCACCCATTCCTTCCTTCCAGAGATGCTGCCTGTCCTGCTGAGTTACTCTAGCATGCTGTGTCTATCGTAGGTGTAAAGCAGCATCTGCAGTTCCTTCCTACACATTTCATCTGCCCCATCACCTATCTTTGTATCGTTTGCATACTTGGCCACAAAGCCATCAACTCAATCAGCCACCAATGTAGAACAAACGCAAACTCCGTTACATAGTATGTGGTCCAGACGTTGTCTGTTCCTAGGCTAATGCATGAAATGTCAGGTGTTTTTGCTGGCCTTGCTTTTTTATGCACATGTTTGAGTTTATATTCAAACACTGTGGATTCTTAAGTGAATATTTACACCTCATCATTTTTCTTTTGGCCAGAACAGCTGCAAATTCCGGAGATTTGCAGATTTTACTTAATCAGCAGCAGAGCATCCGACAGTGACTGAGTTTGAGTACAGGTAGCTGTATTCTTGTTAAGTCAGCTCAGATAATTGATCTTCTGTGTGATGAACTGAAATAGATCAGAGTTAGGGCAGCGCACTCCATTAAGATGTTTTTTTTCATGCATTTTTTAAATCTCATCCATCAAGCAGGGCTTGGTTCTTAATGGTGGCACAGTGGTTCGGCGGGTAGAGCCACTGTCTCGCAGAGCCAGAGATCTGGGTTTGATCCTGACCTCTGCTGCTGTTGTTGTGGAGTTTGCACGTTCTCCCTGCAACTGTACGGGTTTCCTCTGGGTGCTCTGGTATCATCCCACATCACAAAGACTTGTGGGTTTGTAGGTTAATTGACCTCTGTAAATTGGCCCTATTGGCTTATTGGGATTAGGAATTCATGGTTAGACTGCATTTGGACTATTGTGCGCAATTCTGATTGACCAATACAGGGAGGCTGTGGAGGCTTCGGAAAGTTTACCAGAATGCTGCCTGGATAAAGAAATATTAGCTACAGGGAGAGGTTGGACCTATATCTTACCACTGGAACACTAGAGTTTGCGGGGGGACCTGATAGAAGCATATACATTTATGAGAGGCATAGATGTGGAGGACAGTCAGAACCTTTTTCCCAGGATGGAAAAATCAAATACTAGACGACATAGTTTTAAGGTGAGAGAAGCAAAGTTTAAAATATGCGGGGCAAATTATTCATACAGAGGGTGGTGAGTGCCTGGAATGTGTAGCCGGGGATGGTGGTTAAGGCAGATACGATAGTGGCATTTAAAAGACTTGGATTGTCATATCCAAAACAACATATGTAGGGAATGGAGGGATATGGATTACGTGGAGGGAGATAAGCGATGGTCTTGGCATCAAGTTCGGCACAGACATTGTGGGCTGATTGGCCTGTTCTTGTGCTGTACTCTTTCATGGACCATGTTTGAGGTTCTATATTCACCCTGTGACAGTGTGGATTTCTCCCAGATTCTCCAGCTTTCTCCGACATCTCAAGGGTGTGCAGGTTTATAGGATATTTGGCCTCCATAAAATTGCCCATAGTGGGTAGGGAACGGATGAGAATGTGGGAATACATAGAACTGGCGGGGAAAGGTGATTGGTAGTCAGTGTGGACTCGATGGGCCGAAGGGCTTGTTTCCATGCCGTATCCCTAAACTAAATGGGGCAGCACAGTGGCGCAGCAATAGTGTTGTTGCCTCACAGTGTCAGAGACCCGCGATCGATCCTGACTAAGGGTGATGTCCGTACAGAGTTTCTTCTTGTTTCTTGGTCCTCCAAAATATTCCAAATGGAATTTAAACTGGAGGTGGTGAAGGGAAGGGAGAGTTTGTACGTTCTCCCTGTGACTGCGTGGGTTTTCTTTGGGAGTTCCGGTTTCCTCTCACACTCCAAAGATGTACAGGTTTGTAGGTTAATTGGCTTTGTTAAACTTATAAAATTGTCCCCAGTGTTAGTGTGGTTAGTTGACACGTTTGGCCAAAGGGCCTGCTTCAGCACTGTATCTCTAAATTAAAGTCTAAAGACTAAACTAAGAAAAGAGAGAGATAGAGGCAAACAAGAGAGAAACAAGGAGAGAACGTTAAACAAAAAAGAAACTGTAACACTCGATTACCAAGAAGACAATGATTTTAAAACTCTTCACACATTGAACATGTGAAACAAGCAGGCAGCACAGGTATGCACTTCATGCATTTAAATAATACTTCAATTTTTAATATTGAAACCTGTTCCCAAATGCCACCTGATTCTTACTTCAAGTCAAAGTCAAAGTCAAAAGAGTTTATTGTCATGTCTCCCTGATAGGACAATGAAATTCTTTCTTTGCTTCAGCACAACAGAACATAGTAGGCATTGACTACAAAACAGATCAGTGTGTCCATATACCATTATATACGTAAATACACACATGAATAAATAAATTGATAAAGTGCAAATAACAGATAAAGGGGTATTAATGTTTTGTCCGAGCCAAGTTTTATAGCCTGATGGCTGTGGGGAAGTAGCTATTCCTGAACCTGGTCGTTGCAGTCTTCAGGCTCCTGTAGCTTCTACCTGAAGGTAGCAGGGAGATGAGTGTGTGGCCAGGATGCTTCATTCATTTCAAGCCTCAATTTGGAACAACTTGCGTTTACTAGTGGGCAAAATGGAATTTGATTATCTTCCTGCTTTGGTCTATTTGATTCTTGATGATTCAGTTAAACTACAAACTATTAAGGAGTCACGTGAGATGTAGGAAGGAACTGTAGATGCTGGTATATGCCAAAGATAGACACAAAATGCTGGAGCAGCTCAGCAGGTCAGGCTGGATCTTTGGAGAAAAAGGATGGGTGATGTTTCGGGTCGGGACCATTCTTCACACCCGAGTGATATTTAGTTGACGTTCGTGAAAGAATGTTTGTGTACATTAAACAGCCTCTGCTAGAGATGAACCGAGTGCAGTTGATGACTTTCTTGAAGCTCTGTTGGAAGGAACTGCAGATGCTGGTTTAAACCGAAGATAGACACAAAAAGCTGGAGTAACTCTGTGGGTCAGACAGCATCTCTGGAGAAAAGGAATGGGTCGAGACCCTTCTTCAGTCTGGAGAGTCAAGGAAAAGGGAAAAGAGAGATATGGACTTTCATTCTTTCATTCATTTGTTCCATATCTCTCGACATCACTGTCTATATCTCTCATTTCAGCTTTTTACTCCAGCTTTCTGTGTCTATCCAGTTTACATTCCCTCCTACAAATAGAAGTTGGGAGGCCCAGGTGCAGTTATATAAGACGTTGGTGAGGCCACATTTGGAGCATTGTGTTCAGTTTTTGGTACCGTGTTATCGGAAAGATGTTGTCAAACTGGAAAGGGTACAGAGAAGATTTATGACAATGTCACCAGGATTTGAGGGCCTGAGCTATAGGGAGAAGTTGGGAGGGTAGGACGTTTATTCCTTGGAGGGCAGGAGGATGAGGGGTGATCTTATAGAGGTACACAAAATCATGAGAGGAATAGATCTGGTAAAGTGCTCTTGCCCAGAGTATGGGAATCAAGAACCAGAGGACATAGGGTTAAGGTGAGGGAGGAAAGATTTAATAGGAACCTGAAGGGCACCTGATTTACACATAGGGTGGTGGGTGTATAGAACGAGTTTCTGGAGGAGGTAGTTGACACAGATACTATTGCAATGTTTAAGAAACATTTAGATAGATACATGGATAGGACAGGTGTAGAGGGATATGGGCCAAAAGAATGCAGATAAAAAACTGGACAAGCTAGATGCAGGAAAAAAGTTCCCAATGTTGGGGGAGGCCAGAACCAGGGGTAAGTCTAAGAATAAAGGGGTGGCCATTTAAAACTGAGATGAGAAAAAACTTTTTCACCCAGAGAGTTGTGAATTTGTGGAATTCTCTGCCACAGAAGAGGACAATTCACAGATGAATTTAAAAGAGAGTTAGATAGAGCTCTGTGTAGGTATGTTGCAAAGTCTACGTGAAGCGTCGTTGAAAATCTGCCCCATTTTGGCGCTGTTTTTAGGGGGCGGGTTTAAAACGCGATTTTTACTAGGCTGTTGCAATCGAAAATGTTCAGCCTAGTAAATCATTAACGAAAAATCGCTGGATGACCCCGTCGCAAAAGGTAATATTAGTTTTTATGGCCTTGTATAATAGTTATAGTAGTAAGTCACTCTCTAAACCCGTGACCTCTCGCAGCCCCAGGGTTTTATAAAGCAAACAATTAAAGGTATGTACCTTATTTTTACATTAAAAAGGGCTTCTTAAGAACCCTTTATACAAAATTTACTATTGCGAGTAGCTAATTTTGGGCTCTTTATATCCCGCAGTATTTTTCTGGGCATTTGAGGGCACTAATCTACTGCAATGTGAACGTTCTAAACCAGCGCGTTCCACAGGAACCCACTGGAAAGCTGATTTAAATGGACTTTAATTTACAGCAATTGAACACTAAATTCCTTCCATTTGGCCTATAAATTAATGTAAATGAGATTTCAAAATCATGTTTTATTGAGAATTATTTATGAATATTATTTGGACACTTGGGCTATTTAAAAATGTTAATCATTTATTAAGAAATGGATAGATGTTTAGATCTAGTAATTGAAATTAGCTACACTTGGGTAACTAACTAATTATATGTTTTAATTTCAGGTCATCCAAGTAAGATTATTTTATATTTGTTTCAGAATGGTTCAATCTACGATAACTGAAAATTATATTCAGTTCTCTTAATTTTTAAGAAGGTTATGGCCTTTTGACAGCACACGATCACAGCTTTTTTGTCTTGTCCATAGAAAATCAATAGGGAACAAGATGCTAATTTCCGAGTATGAAAATGGCCATAACTTTTTAAATACTTGAGATATGAAAGTGAATTAGGTGTCAAATTAAACTTCTTTTTATGCTTTATCTGATGGGATAAATTACAGACTTGATTTTTTTAAATCTCAAAATGTTGTAACATTGCTACTCTGTGGGCTAGCGGAATCAAGGGGTATGGGGAGAAGGCAGGCACGGGTTACTGATTGTGGATGATCAGCCATGATCACAATGAATGGCTCGAAAGGCCAAATGGCCTCCTACTGCACCTGTTTTCTATGTTTCTACGTTTCTATGCTTCTATGGGACTAGTGTAGTTGTAGTTGGGGAAACGCCATTTACTTTTCAGCAGTTTTTTTACAATGTAGTGTGAGAGCCGTAACTCAGGTTGTCACTGAATTATTCCTGACTCCGCTAGCTGTCTCCTGCAACACAGAAATATGCCCAAGTGGATGACAGAGTAATTCAAGACCTTGTTAAGAAATAAATAAATCCACAAATGCATTCTGTAGCAGTGGACTGAAAATATTTGACTCTCTGTGAATTTATAAATTACTCTCGTTCCCAGAAGGCAAAGGAAGGACTTTCACGTTCTGAAGTCTTTATATAATTAGGAGGGGAAACCTTCAGTGCAAGACTTTTGAACTGGGAGAACAAGTGGAATTGCTGTCCATGGTAATTATATTCAATGGCAATATTTTCTTTGAATTGAATTCAAATTATCAATACTGCTAGGTATTTACTTAAATTTGACTCACAGCAGCATGCAAAGAATTTTGTCCAGATCACAGTGGTGGACACTGTAGGTGCCTCACAACTCCACTGACCCGGGTTCGATCCTAACCTCAGATGCTGTCTGTGTGGAGTTTGCACCTTCTCCCCTGTGACTGCGTGGGTTTCCTCCCACATCCCAAATGCGTGCGGGTTTGTAGGTTAATTGGCTTCTGAAAATTGCCCCTCTTGTGTGGGGAGTGGAAAGGTAGGATAACATTGAACGACTGTTAATGTTATTCTGTGTGGTCTGTGTGGACTCGGTGGGCCAAAGGTCCTGTTTCTGTGCTGTATCCCTAAAAGTAAAGTTAAAAACTAATGTTATTTTACTCGGAGCAGTTTCCTGTTAGTTGCTTCAAACTACACTGGCCACCAATCAGAAATAGAAAGGGCAACATGAGCCCAGGAACAATCAAATTCAGAATTGCAATTATCCCACTGCAGGGTAGTTGTAGCAAAATTTCAACAGCTTATTGAGCGACAGGCTGCTCTTGAACTCTGAATTAGTTAGTAATATGCAGCTTATGACTGATGGGACATTGCAAGCTGAGATAGCCATCGAGCCCACACCAAACAACATGTCCCATCTACACTAGTCCCACTTGCCTGCGTTTGGCCCATATCCCTTTAAACATATCATATCAATCCTAAGCATCGATAACGTGTTCACACTAGTTCTATGTTATCCCACTTTCGCATCCACTCCCTACATATTAGGGACATATTTAGAGGCCAATTAACCTACAAGCCCGCACGTCTTTGGGATGCGTGAGGAAACCAGAGCACAGTGGCGCAGCAGAAGAGTTACTTCCTCACAGCGCCAGGGACCCAGATTCAACCCTGACTATGGGTGCTGTCTGTGTGGAGTTTGTACGTTCTCCCTATGATCGTCCGGGTTTTCTCCCGGTGCTCTGGTTTCCTCCCACACTCCAAAGACGTCTAAGCGTGTAGGTTAATCAGCTTCAATATAAATAGAAAATTGCTCCTCGTGAGTAGGATTGCTTTAGTGTACAAGTGTGATCGCTGGTCGGCCCGGATTCGGTGGGCCGAAGGGCCACAGAGATACCACTGTTTCCATACTGTATCTCTAAAGTCTAAAGTTACCTGGAGGAAACCCAAGTGGTCACAGGGAGAATGTCCAAACTCCACACCAACAGCACCCGAGGTCAGGATCGAACGTGGGCCGTTGGCGCTGTGAGACAATAAAGAAAAGAGAGACAGCAGTAGATGCTCTCCACCAGCAAGCACACCATATTTATTGATTAGGCCTGTATCTATTGTGTCTGCTTATCATTATAAAGTGACTATAGAACAGATTTTTCATAACAGCCATCAAAGAGTTTTAAAGCAACATTATGCTTCTGATGTAAAATGATAGTCTTCTGATTAGTATTTAAGTAGCCTTCAACTCCTTCCTCCCCTCCCTAAAATAAACCCAGCAGATGGGAGTGAAATAAATGCTGCAATGTAAACAAGCTGTTATTTTATTCAGTTGCACCGAGCTGTGGGGTGATTGTTTGTTCAATTGCGCGGCATGTATCTTTTTTGTGAAGTCAGATGATTGCACTCTTCTTGTATGTGACCTGGTGGACTAGAGAATATTCAGTGAGACTGGAGATGTAACGTTAAATTTCTTTCTTTCTGCTGACTACCCCAGTAACGACCCAGCGATTCTAGAAAGACAGCTTACATGTAAAATCGCTATTTTCGTTGATACCTGAACACCAATCTACCGCAGCGTTTCTGGCATATTGAAGAGGCTGATTTCTCACTTGAATGTCACACTTAGGGCATGTAACAATGAATATGACAAGGTACTATTTCACCATATGCGACTAATTCCAAATGACTCAACTTAAGTCCCAGGGTAAACACACGCTCCACACACACGCAAGCACTCGATCTTTCTCACCTAACGCACATGCAAATACACGCACACACAAACACAACCCTCCAACCTCCAGCCTGCACCTCACTTCCCCTCTCCTTCCCATAATCTCGCAAATACTTTGCACAGCAAAGATAAATCAGTCCCTTCACTGACAACGAACGGATCGAAAGTTTAAGGTGTGTTGCTGACTAGTTTCATTTAGATTAGTTAGTTTAGTTTAGTTTAGTTTTGTTTACTTGAATTGAGTTGAGTTGAGTTGAGTTTAGTTTAATTTAATTTAGTTTTGTTTAGTTTTTAGTTTAGTTTAGTCTTAGAAGGGTTAGTTACCTATTCCATTAACCATATAACAATTGACGGAAAAGGGCCATCTCGCCCTACAAACCAACTTTTTTTTCCCTTAACGCCTTACCTATTCCTTTTCTCCAGAGATTATTTTTAAATGATACCAACGAACCTGCCTCCACCACTTCCACTAGCTCATTCCCACCGCTACCACTCTCTGTCTAGTTCCCCTTTATGTTTAAACTTCTGTTAATTTGAAGTCATGTCCTCTTGTTTGAATCTTCCCTATTCTCAAAGGGAAAAGCTTGTCCACATCAACTCTGTCTATGTGTAAAGACCTCTATCAAGGTACCTTCTGCTCCAGAGAATAAAGACCTAACTTATTACCTACCTCTGTTGCGTGTTGAAACCCAGGCAACATTCTATAAAAATTTTGTTGACATCCTTCCTATAACACACAGATTTGGTCTCACCAATGCCTTGTACAATTTTAACATTACATCCCAGCTATACTATACTATTCCTTTTCTCCAGAGATGCTGTTTGGCTGAGTTACTCCAACTTTTAGTGCATCTTTAGACTTTAGTTTAGTTTAAATCCATTGTCAAAGTACCGAGGTACGCTTATCGTTGCGTGCATCCAGATCAAAAGTACAATCAAGCTGTTCGCAGGATCAGTGCAAGATAAAATGTAAAGTCCGTACGAGTCCGAGGATCACTAATGAGGTCGATGGTAGGACAGGACCACTCTTCAGTTGCTTGATAATAGGAAGAAACTGTCCCTGAATCTGGAGGTATGTGTTTCCACATTTCTGTGCCTCTTGCCTGTTGGAAGAGGGGAGGAGAGGGAGTGACCAGGGTGAGACTCAATATGATATTTTTCCCATGAGGATTCCGGGTAATCTTACTCATATATATTGAACCTTCTAATTTGTTAAAATGGTTGTAGAAACAAAGAACTGCAGATGCTAGCCAATAGACAAATGGACACAACGTGCTAGAGTAACTCAGAGAGTCAGGCAGCATCGCTGGAGGACATTAACTCTGGAGAACCCCGCCATTTCTTTATAACCAAAATATCCAGATCAGTCACAGATAAGATACCAGCATGTCTCAGCCTTTTTGATAATTTTCTGATAACTGTTTAATAGTAATGGGACTGGGCCAAGATCACAAAGCTAGGGGTAAACAATGGAGTCATTCAGAATTAGCAAAAATGTTGGCATCTTGAACTCTTAGTGTGGGAGCATCACCATCTGCAGATTATCCTCCAAGTCTCACAGACCATCTTACGCATCCGAACGAAAGGAAATCTTCAGCGCATGGTGTGACTTGATAGATACTGCTGTTCATTTCTAAGATAGACACAAAACACTGGAATAAGCTTTTCACTGAAACCTCAGTACACGCGACAATAAACCAAACTAAACTAAATTCAGTGGCTCAGACAGCAACTCTGGAGAAAATGGATAGATGAAGTTTTGGGTCGGGACCCTTCTTCAGACTGACCCGAAACGTCACCCATCCATGTTCTCCAGAAATGCTGCCAGACCCGCTGAGTTACTCCAGCACTTCGTGTTTATCTTTGATACAAACCAGCATCTGCAGTTCATTGTTATTCCTGCTATTCAGTTGATAGTTCTTGCCTTCAGCAATAGTTGTTCTTTTGATTACTCTGCTTCTGTTGTCTGCTTATGCAAGAACCAACAAAGATCTACACAGACTATAATCCTGAAAACAAAATGTGTTGTAAGTAATTCACCGGCATGGGATCTGAATCCTGGAACTCCCTACTTGATCCACTTATAATGGAACGTGCTACCACCACGTGATCCCGGTGTGGCCTCCTGTGCATCGGCACGACCAAGCATAAACACGGCGACCATTTTGCCAAACCTAGGCCTAGTGGATCTCCCGGTTGCTAACCATTTTACAGTAACTCCCCTTCCCAGCCCAGTCACCAAGATGTTCAAGGGCAGTAATACGAGGAATACTTCCACTCGCAGACACTCTCAAAGAGGTAATACCACCCTCACCCTGACTTTGAAATGTCTCATCGTACCTTGATCATCACTGGGTCTAAAAACCTGGAAGTCTTTCCTCAACAGTAGTATCTTCACTAGATAGACTTGAGTGGTTCAATAAGGTTCGTAACTTCCACTCGGTCCAGGTCTTTCACTATTCGGTAAGTTTCTTCACCCTCAATCGGTGAGCTCCCCCCTCATCCTTTTAAACTCCCGCAAGTACAGGCCCAGTGATGTCAAACACTCATCACTTTTATCTATTCAAGGGCAAACCGAGATAGGAATGCATCCTGAAAGTGAATATGAATATGCAACCAGAGGTTTGGAACCAGAGTTTGACTTAGTGTTTGACTAAACCAGACTAAGGGGGAAAGTCTAGAACCGGAATTTACACTGCCGTCCTCTTGAACCATTGCAAGATGGCACATCACCATCTGCTTGCAAAGTTGTGACGTTTCTGAAGGTCCTACAGTGTTGGCGTGTAGCGTGTTCAGGATTGACAAGGCTAATTCACGGGATGGCGGGACTGTCATATGCTGAGAGAATGGAGCAGCTGGGCTTGTGTACTCTGGAATTTGGAAGGATGAGAGGATATCTTATTGAAACATATAAGATTATTAAGGGTTTGGACACGCTAGAGGCAGGAAACATGTTCCCGATGTTGGGGGAGTCCAGAACCAGGGGCCATAGTTTAAGAATAAGGGGTAAGCCATTTAAAACGGAGATAAGGAAACAATTTTTCACAGAGAGAGCTGTGAGTCTGTGGAATTCTCTGCCTCAGAGGGTGGAGGCTGGTTCTCTGGATACTTTCAAGAGAGAGCTAGATAGGGCTCTTAACGATAGCAGAGTCAGGGGTTAGGGGGAGAAGGCAGGAATGGGGTACTGATTGTGTATGATCAACCATGATCACATTGAATGGCGGTGCTGGCTTGAAGGGCCGAATGACCTACACTTGCACCTATTGTCTATTGTCGATTGATTCAGTCCCGACCACCTCATTAAAATGGTCAATTGGAAGATGAAGGAGAAAAGATTTAACAGGAGTCTGAGGGGTACATTTTTCACACAAAGGGTGGTGGGTGTATGGAACAAGCTGCCAGATGAGGTAGTTGAGGCTGGGACTATCCCAACATTTACGAAACAGTTAGACAGGTACATGGATAGGACAGGTTTGGAGGGCTACGGACCAACTGCGAGCAGATGGGCCTAGTGTAGCTGGGACATGTTGGCCAGTGTTAGCATGTTGGGTGGAAGGGCCAGTTTTCACACTGTACCTCTCTACGACTCTATGAAACCACCAGCATGATCCATCTCTTTGCAACTATGTTCCCAGCCCTTCCCACGAAGAATGAGTGTCAGAGCTTCTACTTTCTTGGAAGTTGAAGGAGATTTGGCATGTCAACCAAACACTTTAATAAACATCTACATATGTTTAATTTAGCGATACAGCATGGAACCAGGCCCCTCAGCCCACAAAGTCCACATCGGCACGTGATAATAAAGAACCATTGGACCATTGTTGGGCAGGAGATACAGAAGCCTGAAGTTCCACACCACCAGCTTCAAGAATAGCTACTTTCCTGCAACCAGCGGTTCTTGAACCAACCTGCACCACCCTAATCCTCTCTCAGCAACGGAACACCACAGGCCACCTCTTGCGCTACCGTAGACTTATTTCTGATTGCAGTTTTTTCACTAATGTCTTGTTTTTTTTTTTCTTTTCATGGCCTTGTTTAATTTATGTTCTGACTGCTGTCTGAGTTTACACGCCTGTGATACTTGTAAGCAAGCTTTTTATTGCACCTGCAGATTCAGATTCAATTTTAATTGTCATTGTCAGTGTACAGTACAGAGACAACGAAATGCATTTAGCATCTCCCTGGAAGAGCGACATAGCAAATGATTTGAATAAATAATAATAAGTGTCCGGGGGGGGGTGGTGATTGGCAGTCACCGAGGTACGTTTTGAGTAGAGTGACAGCCGCCGGGAAGAAGCTGTTCCTCGACCTGCTGGTTCAGCAACGGAGAGACCTGTAGCGCCTCCTGGATGGTAGGAGGGTAAACAGTCCATGGTTGGGGTGAGAGCAGTCCTTGGCGATGCTGAGCGCCCTCCGCAGACAATGCTTGCTTTGGACAGACTCAATGGAGGGGAGCGTGGAACCGGTGATGCGTTGGGCAATTTTCACCACCCTCTGCAATGCCTTCCGCTCAGAGACAGAGCAGTTGCCATACCATACTGTGATGCAGTTGGTAAGGATGCTCTCGATGGTGCAGCGGTAGAAGTTCAGCTCGGTGTGATTGTGGTTATGACAATAAAGTCGACTTGACTTAGTTCTCTCCTTGTACAACCAAGGCCAGCAAGAGCTGCTTAATTTATTATCGATATTGTTAGAAAACCCTGAAGTAACTCAGGCTGACAATGCGTGGGCCTTGAACACATCCAAGAGGAGCATTACATTGAAACACGCTGGGTTAATGAGCACACATCTATTGTTGCTTATTTACAGATTGACATGCACGGAGAAAACACAAAAGAAGGTTAATGTCAAATCTTTCTTTTACTGCAGCTGCTGATTGTAAAAAAAAGGTTTGGATAATTAGGCTCCATGCAGAGTTTTTATATGACACATGTATCAGGAAAGGCAAAATGCAGCATTGGTGGGGGTAAACTAAGAGGAAGCGGAGTGAGAAGGATGAAAAGATAAATAGAAAAATACTTTGGGTAATAATAAAGTGTAGTGTAAATTACCTAGATACAGTCGCTGTAGCTGACATGAATGACGTTATGGTTTCTTTATATATAAAAAGTAATATATATAAAAAACATATTTGAGTGTTGAGTCTAATTCATCAACCTGCCTCTCTCCCAACCATTGCCCAGACTATCCCAGTGATCTCATGGAACAATGGAAGATGCTGAGTAATCACCATCTAGTTCAGTGCAGTTTAGTAACACAAACAACTGGAGTAACTCAGCAGGTTGACGTTCCGGGTCTGAAGAAGGGTCTTGACCCGAAATGTCACCCATTCCTTCTCTCCAGAGATGTTGGCTGTCCCGTACTCCAGCATTTTGTGTCAAACTTCGGTGAAAACCAGTATCTGCAGTTCCTTACTACGATATTGTTCAGTGCATGGGTTTTGCATTCAGTGGGCTTTTGTTGTCACTGTACGAAGAGCTAACACAGTGAAATTATTTTACAAATGTCCAGTGGAGTATTGCCATAACTCCAATCCTTGATTAGCAAGTGTACAGTCCACTGAGCCCGCCTGCAAGAGGCAACATTTTCAAAGTCCGCGCTCCAGTTGTTATGAGCGATGCCTGTTCCAGGCGAGTCACAGGCTGTTATGGGCCTCCAGTCATCTCCTTCCTTGGCCGCCACGTCCCTCTCCTTGCCCGTCCATCTTTGTGCCCCAGGGGCGCCTCCCGCAGCCGACCTCAAGGACGAGGTAGGCCAGACCCCGGCTCCCTCTCCTCTCCTATTGGCTTCACTCCTCGCCCGTCGTTGCTGACTTCTCTGGGGAACGAGCAATGTCCGGCACGGCGGCCTCTCCCTCCCAGACCAGCGGTCCTGCGGGTCCAACGTGCAGGGGACCGGGGCGATGTGCTCACCCTTAAGCTGCGATCCGCTGGCCCGAGTGTCAAGTTCGGCCCAGCCTGGGTCAAGGCCTCCCGAGGTAAATTGGGTTGGATGACACTGAAGGTAACGCAGAAATTCTGCAGAGGCTCACCTGCCATTTCCAGACTTTCTGGAACCTGTGATCGACACCAGTGTCCCGGGCACCGTAAAGCAGCAACTCTATCGGTACACCACTGTGTTGCCTTCAGGACCCCTACTGTTGATCAGCCACAAACATGAGCAGTTCAGTAAAACAGCTGATGTAAACCGGTGGGTCACCGTGAACTGTGCAGCAATTCAAAGCCACACCAAGCATGCAACCAGAGATAAACATAAGGTGGTGGTTAGCATTACTGTGCATGGTTATATATCAACTGGTCCCCTCCTGCTAAACAGCCAAGAACAGGAAAGGTTCAGTAAAACAGCAATGAAAACTTGGCATCGAAGAGATTATATTGTAGTTTGTTTAGTTTAGTGTAGAGATACAGCATGGAAACAGGCCCTTTGGCCCACTAATTCCATGCCAGCCATCAATCACCCCTTCATACTTGTTCAATGTTATCCTATTTTCACATCTACTCCCTAAACACCAGGACAAATGCTACAAAGGCCAACTAATCTACATATCTGCACATCTTTGGGCTGGGGTGGGGAGGGGGGTAATCGGAACAGCCGGAGAAAACCCACATGCTCACAGGGAGAATGTACAACGCCTCACAGACACAGTGGAGGAGCGGTAGAGTTGTTGCCTTACAGCGCCACAGACCCGGGTTCAATCCTGACTACGGGTGCTGTCTATACGGAGTTTGTACGTTCTACTTGTGACTCTGGTTTCTTCCCACACTCCAAAGACATACAGGTTTGTAGGTTAATTGGCTTCAGTAAAATTGTAAATTGTAAATTGTACCTAGTGTGTCGGGTGCTGTCAGCGTACGGGGTAATCACAGGTCGGCGCGGACTCGGCGGCCCAAAGGGCATGTTTCCACGCTGTATCTCTAAACTATACTAAACTATATTAAACTAAACTCAATTTGGGTTGGTTTATTTGAAGATTTAACTGAGATATATAAAACTATGAAAGGCCTGAATAGGGGAACAGGTACTTTTTTTCTGCAAAGAAAACAGAAATTAAGGCGGAAACAAGGAACTGCAGGTGATGATCTACAAAAGAAGATACAACGTGCTAGAGTAACTCAGCGAGCCAGGCAGCACCTCTGGAGAACATGGATAGCTAACAATTCAAGCCCCTTCTTCAGACCCATAAATAAGGCAGATGCAATTGTGTCACTTGAGAGGCTTTTAGATGGACACATGGACATGCAAGGAATGGAGGGATATGGATTATGTGCAAGCAGGTAAGAGTTGGTCTTCGCATCATGTTTGGCACAGACTGTAAGGCAACAAGTCTACTGCTACGCCACTGTGTCTGTGGGGAGTTTGTACATTCTCCCTGTGAGCATGTGGGTTTCCTCTGGGTGTTCCGGTTTCCTCCCTTAACCCAAAGATGAGCAGATATGTCGGTTTGTTGGCCTTTGTAATGTTTTTTCGGCACAGACAGTGTGGGCTGAAGGGGGGGCCTGTACTGTTCTATGTTTTTTGCTCTGAGATGGTACTCCACCAAATATTTTATATTAATGTTCTGGATTTTAAATCCAATTCATTTTGGATGTGCCTGCTTACTACTTCTTGCACGTTTCAGCTGCTCCTTCAGTGTTGCAAACTATTAATCTATTCATTATTGAGCACTGCACAACTTTTAGAAAGCCCATTTTTGATTTAGTTTTTCACTGCACACTTTATGACTGAAGAGACCACTTACTTACCTTAGTGGAGTGAGATATGTGACAGGTTGCAAGAGTTGTAGTGCATGAATTGAATGGTGAGGAGGATTCAGGGAGGTTTCAATGGGAAATAGCGAAGGAAGTAAATAAGTGAGGACAGATGGAATTTGATACAGGAAAGCACCATATCATCACTTTGATAGAACATAAAATGAAAAAGAGAGGCTTTTATAAATGGTGATAGTTTGAGAAGTGTTGCTGCGCAGATGAGTGTTCACACACGAGAATCACATGATGGTTAAGAACAACACGGTGGTGCAGTTGGTACAGCTGCTGCCTCACAGCGCCAGGTTCGATTCTGACCTCGGGTGGTATCTGTTTGGAGTTTGCATGTTCTCCCTGTGACCACGTGGGTTTCCTCCAGATGCTCTGGTTTCCTCCCACATCCCAAAGACATAAGGGTTTGTAGGTTAATTGCCCTCTATTATGTCGGGAGTGGATGGAAAAAGTTGGATAACATAGAACTAGTGTGAATGGGTGATCGATGGTTGGCGTGGACTCAGTGGGCCGCGGAGCCTGTTTCTATTGTGCATCTCTAAACTAAACTAAACTAAACTAAAATAAAATAAAATAAAATAAAATAAAATAAAATAAAATAAAATAAAATAAAATATAAATATAAATAAAATAAACTACCAGGTAAAGAAGCAATGGTATCCTGGCTTTTATGCCAGAGGAGATGATACAAGAGTAAAGGCAACGGCGGCACAGTGGTGCAGCGGCAGAGCTCCAGAGCCCCAGGTTCGATCCTGACTACAGGTACTGTGCGGAGTTTGTACATTCTCTCTGTGACCGTGTGGGTTTTCCCTGGGTGCCCCGGTTTCCATCCACACTCCAAAGATGTGCAGGTTTGAGGTAAATTGGCTTCGGTAAAATTACCCTTAGAACAAAGGGGAACCTTTTGTGGGGGGGGGGGGGGGGGGGGGGGGGGGGGGGGGGGGGGGGGGGGGGAACGGGACACACGTGGGGGGGGGGGGGGGAAGGGGGGAGGGGGGACACAGAGAACAAAGTGGGAAATGGCGGGTGAAGCCGGGGGGCTGCTGCAACTGTTTGATAGTTTTGTAGCTTTGTCAGCGCCAACATGTGGCGAGACACGCACTGCCTATATTGTACGCAAAATAAAGTATTTCACTGTACCTAGGTACTCGAGGTACATGTGACAATAATGTTTCATTCATTTATTCAATCTACTGTGTTTGGATGCGGAAGTGGGATAACATAGAACCAGTCTACGGGTGGTCGACGGTTGGCACTGTTTTGATGGGCTGAAGGGTCTGTTTCCACACTGCATCTCTAAACTCTAAAGGCAAAGCATGCCGCGTTTGACCCGACAATAGTTGTGGATCATTTATAACCTGTGCTTCCTGTGATTGAATGATGCAACAGAATAAAATTAGATTTACACAATCAAATCAACGCACACACTGGAAGGTAATCATGCACAATGTGACTGAATCTAGGTTAAATTACAATCACTTCAGTTTACAATTCCAGTCTTTAAGATGTTTGTTTACATTAGGCTTAAAATTCAGTGGGATAAAATTATGTTTTCTGCTGTTAAATTCAGTGATTATGTTGTTATGTATTAAAGGCAAATGCAATTTCAATTGAGAGCAGATGGTAAAGATATTAATTCTTTATTCCCAGGAAATGTTTGATTGTTGGGCGGCACGGTGGCACAGTGGTAGAGTTGCTGCCTTAGGGGGCTGTCCCACCTGGGTGTCATTTGTGCGTCATTTACGCGCCACGCGCCACGACGCATGACGTGCGCATGGTGCGTGGTGACATAGGCAGTGAAGCGCGGTCGCGCGCGGCGCCCCAGGATTTTTGGATGTACAAAATCTTCGCACGCCATCTGCGTGACGCGCAATTGACGCCCAAGTAGGACAGGCCCTTTCCAGCACCCGAGATCTGGGTTTGATCCTGACTGCGGGTGCAGACTGAACAGCATTTGTATGCTCCGCCTTGTGACCTCATGGGTTTTAACCGGGTGCCCCGATTTCCTCCCTCCCTCCAAAGATGTACAGGTTTGTAGGTGAATTGGATTCTGGAAAAAATTGTAAATTATCCCTAAAGTGTAGGATAGTGTTAGTGTATGGAGATCACTGGTTGGTGTGGACTAGGTAGGCTGAAGGGCCTGTTTCTTCGCTGTGTCTCTAGATTAAACTAAACTAAATATTTTGTAAAAGCTAAGCGTGCATTATTCATTCCTTACAAGCTACCAACAGATTGCTACGGTGATCTTGGTCGATTTGTGTCTGACTATTCCTGTAATAAATAATGGCCTCTGATCTAAATCCCAGGAAATAAATCTTTAACAAGGGCGCAAGTTTTAATATTGTACTGCTGTGACTGATTTTTCAGTGACAAGAACCTCAGGACATAATATTTGGGAGAGAAGCTATTATGTTGCTTTTGGAAAGATTTACAGAGACGATGACATTTATTTTAAGGTTAGCAATAACACACAATGAAGAACTTGTCATGTTTAAGAAGGAACTCCAGATGCTGGAAAATCGAAGGTAGACAAAAATGCTGGGAAACTCAGCGGGTGAGGCAGCATCTATGGAGCGAAGGAAATAGGCAACGTTTCGGGTTGAAACCCTTCTTCAGTCAGAAGAAGGGTTTCGACCCAAAACGAAGAACTTGTCATGTTGTCATTTAATTCCTAATTCAATCTAGTGACTTTCGGATGTTAAAATGAAATCAAGAGATTGGACCCCTTTGGACCTATTTTTAAGACATAAATTAAGCATTAAAAGCACACTCATTGGTGATCCTCGGACTGTCTTTGATTGGACTTTCGAAGGTACACAAAAAAGCTGGAGAAACTCAGCGGGTGCAGCAGCATCTATGGAGCGAAGGAAATAGGCAACGTTTCGGGCCAAAACCCTTCTTCAGACTGATCGGGGGTGGGGGAGGCGGGGACAAGAAAGGAAAAAGGAGGAGGAGCCCGAAGGCTGGGGGATGGGAGGAGACAGCAGGGGGACTGAGGAAGGGGAGGAGATAGCAAGGACTAACAAAATTGGGAGAATTCGATGTTCATGCCCCCAGGATGCAGACTCCCCAAGCGGAATATGAGGTGCTGTTCCTCCAATTTCACGTGTACTGAGGTACAGTGAAAAGCTTTTGTGGTGTGCCATCCAGAGAGCGGAAAGACATTAGATGATTACAATCATACCATTAACAGTGTTCCTGCTGCTCGCTGTGGCCATGGAGGAGATCCAGGACAGAGAGGTCGGAGACGGAGTGGGAGGGGGAGTTGAAGTGCTGAGCCACTGGGAGGTCAGCTTGGTTATTGCGGACCGAGCGGAGGTGTTCGGCGAAACGATCGCCCAACCTCCGCTTGGTTTCACCGATATAGATCTGCTGACATCTAGAGCAGTGGATGCAATAGATGAGATTGGAGGAGATGCAGGTAAACCTCTGTCGCACCTGGAACGACTGCTTGGGTCCTTGAACGGAGTCGAGGGGGGAGGTAAAGGGACAAGTGTTGCATCTCTTGCGGTTGCAAGGGAAAGTGCCCGGGGAGGGGGTGGTACGAGAGGGAAGGGAAGAATTGACAAGGGAGTTATGGAGGGAGCGGTCTTTGCGGAAGGCAGATATGGGGGGAGATGGGAAGATGTGGCGAGTGGTGGGGTCACGTTGGAGGTGGCAAAACTGACGGAGGATTACTTTTTGTATGTGACGGCTGGTGGGGTGAAAGGTGAGGACTAGGGGGACTCTGCCCTTGTTGCAAGTGGGGGGTTGGGGAGAAAGAGCAGTGTTGCGGGGTATGGAAGATACCCTGGTGCGAGCCTCATCTATGGTGGGGGAGGGGAACCCCTGTTCCCTGAATAATGAGGACATTTCAGATGTCCTGGTGTGGAACGCCTCATCCGTGGAGCAGAAGCGGCGTAGACGGAGGAACTGCACCCGCTGAGTTTCTCCAGCTTTTTTGTGTACCTTCGATTTTCCAGCATCTGCAGTTCCTTCTTAAACACTTTGATTGGACTTTACTGGCTTTATCTCGCACTACAGGTAAATGTTATTCCCTTATCATGTATCTATACACTGTTAATGGTATGATTGTAATCATCTAATGCCTTTCCGCTCTCTGGATGGCACACCACAAAAGCTTTTCACTGTACCTCAGTACACGTGACAATAAAACAAAACTGAACTACTGATCTTCTTGACCGTTGAGGATTTGGACAAGGCACATGCAGACATCATTTACCTTGAGGACACAAAGTGCTGGAGTAACTCAGCGGGTCACGCAACATCTCTGGAGGACATGGATAGGCCACTTTTCAGGTTGGGACCCTTCTTCAGCCAGAAACGGCACCTATCCACGTTCCCCAGAGATGCTGCTTGACCCACTGAGTTACTGCAGCACTTTGTGTCCTTTTGTGCAAGCCAGCACCGGCAATTCCTTGTTTTTTCATCATTTACCTTGAAGCAGACTTTGTCATCTGATTAGTGAACATGTCTGGAGGAAACCAGGAACAAAGAGTCAGAGTGGGAATGGGATGAATAACTAAGTTAGCAAATCAGTGGAAGCTTAATGAAGGCAATCCCTGGAGCTGTTAACCAATTTGTGTGCTGACCTCTGTGTAGGCAACTGCTTGTTAACTGTTGAATACAGCTTAATGCATTGAAAGAAGACTTCATCAAGAATGGAAAGTACGTGTGAGGCTTTGATGGATGGGAGTGGCAGGTACTCTTCTACATTCATGGGAATACATTGTTGGATATGTTGATCAATAGTGGCACAGCTGGTGGACCCGCTAACTCACAGCGCCAGAGATCCAGATTCGATTCAGACCTCAGGTGCTGTCTGTGCAGAGTTTGCACGTTCTCCTTCTGACCGCATGGGTTTCCTCAATGCATTTGCTCCGGTCTCCCCCCACATCCTAAAGTGGGACGAAACCCGAGGTTAATTGTCCTCTGTAAATTGCCCCAAGTGTGTAGGGGAAAATGGGATAGCATAGAACTAGTTTGAACAGGCGATCAATGGTCAGCATGGACTCAGTGGGCAGAAGGGCTTCTTTGCGAGCTGTGTCTTAAAACAAACAAATAAATATGGTTAAGAAGGAACTGCAGATGCTGGAAAATCGAAGGTAGACAAAAATGCTGGAGAAACTCAGCGGGTGAGGCAGCATTTATGAAGCGAAGGAAACGGGCAACGTTTCGGGTCGAAATCCTTCTTCAGACTCATGAATAATTATGGTTAATTAGTATTACTGATTTAATTGATTGATTATTGTATATTTGTTAGTTGTGTTGCTGTTCCAATGAGCCTGCAAAGTTGCAACAAGTGAGAATTTCATTGTTTTGTTCGCACTGCACATGTCACTGAAACACTCTAGGAGTTTGTTTAAACACATAAACACACTTGGACAGGTACATGGAACAAGAATAGGCGATGTTTCGGGACGGAAGCAAAGCTGTACACATACACAGCTTGCAAGAATGGCGCTGAAGTAGAGATGGTCGAAAACATCAAATGCCTCGGAGTCAATATCACCAACAAATTCTCCTGGACCACCCATATTGAAGCAACGACCAAGAAGGCACACCAATGCCTCTACCTCCTTAGCAGGCTTAGGAAATTTGGCATGTCCCCTACAACTCTCACCAAGCATTTTGTCAGGATGCATCACAGCTTGGTTTGGGAACAGCTCCATCCAGGACTATAAGAAATTGCAGCAAATTGTGGACGCAGCCCAGACCATCACACAAACCAACCTCCCTTCCATTGATTCCATTTATACCTCACGCTGCCTCGGCAAGGCCAGCAGCATAATCAAGGACCAGTCACACCCTCTTCTCCCCTCTCCCATCAGGCAAAAGGTATGGAAGTGTGAAAATGCACACCACATGATTCAGGGACAGTTTCTTCCCAGCTGTTATCAGACAACTGAATCACCTTACCGAAACCAGAGAGCAGTGCTGAACTACTATCAACCTCTTTGACGTCCCTCAACTATCCTTGATGGGACTTTGCAGGCTTTACCTTGCACTAAAGGTTATTCCCTTATAATGTATCTATGCACTATAAATCAATTGATTGTAATCATGTATTGCTTTTCTGCTGACTGGTTAGCATGCAACAAAAAGCTTTTCACTGTACCGCGTTACACGTAGCAATAAACTAAACAGAACTGAAATTGAAACTGAACTGAACTGAATCCATCTTCTCCAGACATGCTTCTTGATCATCTGAGTTACTCAGGCTTTTTGTGTCTATCTGCATTGTGTTGAGATTTCGACCGACTTGGATAAACAGCAAATAGCAAGTAAACTTTTCACAAATGCATATTGTAGACATATTCACTAGGATCTGAAACAGATGTAGAGCATAGTGAACCGTGGGTCCAAGAGAGCTCCAAGCACTAGTTCCCCTTTGGGGCACCTGGACCGGATGGAAGGCACGACAATATCCTCAGGGCAAAGTCAAGGGAATGATTGAACATCCATTGATATTTTACGCAGCCTCAGAAATATGTTGAAGCAACACCCAAGAACTGCAGATGA
Organism: Leucoraja erinaceus; assembly: GCF_028641065.1. Taxonomy (NCBI): domain Eukaryota; kingdom Metazoa; phylum Chordata; class Chondrichthyes; order Rajiformes; family Rajidae; genus Leucoraja; species Leucoraja erinaceus. The sequence goes on from NC_073392.1 coordinate 30,528,832, forward strand.
ACAAATGCCTTGCTAATCAGACAAGCAGTGATGCAAGGGGAAGTGATTTGTTTACGATTACTGAACGATGAGTGAACATGTTTATTGAGTTACCATTAAATTGTGGCAGCTGAAAGTAATCATGCAGCAGAATGAACAGCCAAGGCTTGTCAATGTAAACTGAGGCAATCTGGGGGTGAGATTGTTGTCCTCAATGTTGGGGTCACAAACAGAACAGAATACGCTCATTTCTTTGAGATGGTTGATAGGGCGGCAGAGTGGCGCAGCTGGTAGAGCCGCTGCCTCACAGTGCCAGAGACCCGGGTTCGATCCTGACCTTGGGTGCTGTCAGTGTGGAGTTTGCATGTTCTCCCTGTGACTGGGTGGGTTTTCTCCAGGTGCTCCGGTTTCCTCCCACATCTGAAAGATGTGCAGGCTTGGAGGTTTAATTGGCTTCTATAAATTGTCCCTAGTGTGTTGGATAGAACTAGTGTATGGGGTGATCGTGGTTGGCATGGACTTGTGGTGGACCGAAGGGCCTATTTCCACGATGTATCTCAACACTAAACTAAACTGGGTGACATTTTGAGTGAACTCACTCAAGAAGTGACTTCTTCAGTCTGAAGAAGGATCCCGACCCGAAACATCACCTACAGTATTCTTTTCTTCCAGAGTTGCTGCCTAATCCGCTGAGTTATTCCAGCATTTTGTGTCTATCTTCCATATAAACCACCATCTGCAGTTCCTTCCTGCACATTTTATAGGAATTTGGTTCTGCTGCATTTGGAGTACTGTGTGCAATATTGATTGCCCCATTACAGAAAGAATGTGAAGGCTTTGGAGAGGCTATTGATAAGATTTACCAGAGTGATGCCTGGATTATTGGGTATAAGCTATAGGGAGAAGTTGGACAGACTTTGATTGTTTTCTTTGGAATTACGGAAGTTGCGGGGAGACTTAATATAAGTATATAAAATTATAAGAGGCATAGATAGGGTAGATAGTCAGAACCTTTTTCCCCAATATGGAAATATCAAATACTAGAGAGCATAGCCTAAAGATGAGAGGTGCAAAGGAGATGTGTGAGAAGGTTTTTTACCCATGGGGGGGGGGTTGAGTGTCTGGAATGCGCTACCGGGGATTGTGGTGGAAGCTCTTACAATGGTGGCATTAAAGAGACTTTTGTAAGGCACGTGGTTATGCAGGGAATGGTGGGATGTGAATTACATGATGACATGTTTTTGGCATCATGTTCAGCACAGACATTGTGGGCCGATGGGCCTGTTCCTGTGCTGTACTGTGCAATACTGTTCTATGTTCCACATGAAGATTCTCTATTACTTATTTCTCATCCTGTTCATGTAAACGGGATGGCCCAGGGTGGCACAGTGACGCAGCGGTAGAGTTGCTGCCCCACAGCGCCAGAGACCCGGGTTCGATCCTGGCTACGGTTGCCGTCTGTACGGGGTTTGTTCGTTCTCCCTGTGACCGCGTGGGTTTTATCCGGGAGCTCCACTTTCCTCCTACGCTCCAAAGACATACAATTTAGTAGGTTAATTAGCTTCGGTAAAAATTGCAAATTGTCACAAGTGTGTAGGATAGTGTTAGCTGGTCGACGCAGACTCGGTGGGCCAAAGGACACTGTATCTCTAAAGTCTAAACCATTCAATATAGCTTTGGACTTCAACGTGCTTGATAAGGGCCAGGATAGGATGCATTAAATTGGCTCACACAGTTGGTCCTAAGGTAGAAAATAGTAATTCCCCCAAAATAATAATATATTCAAACTCAATGTGCTACCTAATACTCAAAGAGCATTAGACTTCTCCGGGGCACAGAGGCAGAGGAAGCCAGTCTTAACGCTCTATAATACCTAACCTTATCAAGAGAGGCATCCTAGCTCTCAATTCAAATTTCAATTAAGGATAAAGCACACCTTTTAGAGATGCTAAATTCTGGTTGACTTGGGGATGGATTTGCATTCACCGCCTGAATTGGATTTAAAGTCAGATCAAAGCTGAGAAAAACAATCTTCCAATGCACCGTGACTTCCAACTGCAAGCAGCAGAGGCAATACAATCATCCTGCAGCCTAGAGCTCAACGCTCTTGGGGAGTTTGTAGTAAGGTCTGAAATGAGTCTTCAAACTAAGTTATAGAGACACTGAATGCTTGGAGAGAGAAGCACCAAAGTCCATTAAAATGTAAATACCGTACAAAGAATTTTGTGCCAAAGCCAATTCTACGAATGTGCCGTGGAAAGCATTTTATCGGGATGCATCACAGTGTGGTTTGCGGACAGCTCCATCCCAGACAGTAAAAAATTGCTGAGAATTGTGGATGCAGCCCAGGCCATCACACAAACCAATCTCCCTTCCATTGATTCCATCTGTACTTCACGCTGCTTTGGCAGGGCCACCAGCATAATCAAGGAGCAATCTTACCCTGGTCACTCCCTCTTCTCCCGTCAGGCAAGAGGTACAGAAGTGTGAAAGTGTACACCTCCAGATTCAGGGACAGTTTCTTCCCAGTTCTTATCAGGCTTAATTGAACCATCCTATCACCAAGTAGACAGTGGTCCTGAGATACCATCTACCTCATTGGAGACCCTTGGACTATTTTTATCAGACTTTACTGGACTTTATCTTGCACTAAATGTTATTCCCTTTATCATATGCCCAAAAGGAATATAGGAAACATGTTACAGCCTCTTGTAAATTCATTCAACAGCTGTGGGGGAAATTGGTGAAATAAATGGATTTATTTATTCATATAGAACACAAAGTGCTGGAGTAACTCAGCGAGTCAGACAGCAACTGTGCAAAACATGGATGGGTGGCGTTTTGGGTGTGAGATAAAAGGATTGAAGGCTTGAACCTGGACACACCTGTGTCTCCCCACTCCTTCCCCCCCACCCACATTCCTTCCTCTGGCTTCACAATTCACAACATTTCAGTCCTTTTGTCTCACACCTTCAATTTTTTAATCTCCGGACTTTGTTCCAACTATCTGCCTTTCAAAACCTCTTCACCTGTGTCAACCTATCACCTGCCTTGCCTTGTCCTGCCTCACATCTCCCCCAGCTTTCTTCCCCCCCTCCGCACCCCCACCTCCACATTCAGTCTGAAGAAGGGTCCCGAAATATCACCGACCCATGTTCTTCAGAGATGCTGCCTGACCCGCTAGGTTACTCCAGGACTTTGTGCTTTTTTTTTGTAAACCAGCATCAGCAGTTCCTTGTTTCAACATGAAATAAAGAGAACACCTTCTTCTAGTATTTCTATCTCCCAGCTATGGAAGAATGAGTCTATTACTGGACCAGCTAGTATTCTTCTACAATAAAAAAAGAACATAGTATGAATGTATATTGTGAGCAGTTTTGGACTCTATATCTGAGGAAGGATGTTCTGGCGTAGGAGAGGGTCTAGTGGAGGTTTACAAGAATTATCCCAGGAATGATTGGGTTAACATATGATGAACGTTTGACGGCACTGGGCCCGTACCCACTGGAGCTTAGAAGGAGGGTACTCATTGAAACTTACCGAATAGTGAAAGGCCACTAATAGGACCAAATAGCCTCAGAATAAAAGGACGTACCTTTAGAAAGGAGATGAGAGGAATTTCTTTAGTCAGAGGGTGGTGAATCTGTGGAATTCATTGCCACAGACGACTATAAAGGTGAAGGCAATGGATATTTTTAAAGTGGAGATGAGCAAATTCTTGATTAGTATGGGTGTTAGGGGTTATGGGGAGATGGCAGGGAATTGAGGTTGAGAGGGAAAGATAGATCAACCATGATGGAATGGCAGAATAGACCCGATGGGCCGAATGGCCTGAATCTGCTCGTATAAACGTATGAAGTTATGAAGATTTTATACATCTATTGACATTTTAAATATATTTCGACTGGCACATCAACCTCGATGCCAGACTGTGAGATATTGCACCCTGGCAAGTTGCCCTCTACAAAGACGGGCATGTAAGAGCAGGTCATCGAATGGTGGTTTATCAACGGGAGGAACAAGAGATTATATTTCTCATTCGAGCGAGGAAAAAGAATCAATTCTGAAAGTGAAGCCAGAGTGATTTAAATCACCATTTAGCTGCCACAGCTTCATGGTTTATTGTGGTTGCACTGATTATCAAGTGAATATTTTGCAGTCACCACTCTCCTGAAGCTTTAAAAGGACATGCTCTGATTTAAGTTGGAGAGCTTTTAATTGAAACTAAATTGGCACTAAATTAAGTCTTACTTCGAGGCTGTCACAGTGGCTCATCTGGGTTGCAGTAATGAGTAACAGTTCTATGCAGGCCATGAAGATCTGATCTTCAATTCCCAGGACTCACAGAGGGACCTGCACTCATCCAAAACAACAAGGACTTGCATTTACATAGAGTTTTCGACCTATGGAAAAGGTGCTGCGCAAATGTATATATATATATATATATTTAATACAGCATGGAAGCAGGCCCTTTGGCACGCCAACTTCATGCTAGCCATTCATCACCATTCACGCTGGTTAGACTGTAGACTTTAGAGATACAGCACGGAAACAGACCCCTTCAGCCCACCAATTCTGCACCGACCAGCGATTATTCCATAAACCAGCACTATCCTACATACTATGGACATTTAACCAAAGCCAATTAACCGCTCCATGCACCATGCTTCACTCAGGAAAAAGGTATATGACTTTGATTAGTACGGGTGTCAGAGGTTATGGGGAGAAGGAAGGAGAATGGGGTTAGGAGGGAGAGATGGATCAGCCATGATTGAATGGTGAAGTAGACTTGATGGGCCGAATGGCTTAATTCTACTCCTATTCCTTATGACCTGATGGCCAAACCTGTACATCTTCGGTGTGGGAGGAAACCGGAGCACCCGTAGAAAACCCATGCGGTCACAGAGAGAACGCACAAACTCCGTACAGACAGCACCCGTAGTCAGGATCGAACCCGGGTTTGTGGCGCTGTATTGAAGCAGCAACACCGCTGCACTACTGTGCCGCACACTTCTGTGTTATCCCACTTTCTCATCAACATCCTATTTTTTATTACATAGAGGCCAATTAACCTAGAAATCCGCGTCTTTGCGATGTGGGAGGGAACTGGAGCATACGCAGGAGATCGAAATGGCCACAGGAGCAACATGCAAACTCCACACCGACAGCACGCGAGGTCAGGAAGAAACCCGGGTCTCTGGTGCTGTGTGACAAGCTTGCATGGGATCCAGGAAGAGCTAGCGAACTGGATACAGAATTTGCTGTCGGAAGCAGAGGGTAAATCACTTAGGTGATTTTTTGGGCGCCAACAGGTGACTGCCACAAAATCTTCAACATGTTGAAAAATGTTCGGCGACAGTGACAACAATTTGTGCTGTCATAGGTGCTGTCGTAGGTTGTCGCCAGATGACGTAGGTGAATTCCATTAAAACTAGTCCCTGGCAGTTGCACAAAGAGTCGCCTAAGCGGGGACAGGCCCTATAGAGTGACATAGTGTGGAAACGGGCCCCTCAGCTCAACTTGCCCACACCATCCAACATATCCCATCTACACTAGCCCCACTTACATCCATTTGGTCCACATCCCTCTAAACCTGCCCTATCCATATACCTGTCTCATTGCTTCTTAGACGTTGCGATAGTCCCTGCCTCAATTACTTCCTCTGCCAATTCGTTCCATACATCCACCACCCTTTGTATGAAAAAATTACCCCTCAGATTCCTATAAAATCTTTCCCCCTTCACCTTAAACTTTTGCCCTCTGGTTCTCGATTCCCCTCCTCTGGGCAAGAGGCTCTATCCAATCATGATTGTGTACACCTCTATAACATTCACCACTCATCCTCCTGCAGTCCAGGGAATAGAGTCCTAGCCTGCTCAACCTCTCCCTATAGCTCAGACACTCGAGTCCTGGCAACATCCTTGTAAATCTTCTCTCCACCCTTTCCAGCTTGATCATACTTTCCTGTAGTGCTGGAGGGTGTTGTAGAGATGGCCGAAGTGAATCTATGGAGGGTGTCTATACGATACAGGAGAAATTGTGAAGAATTGCTTCTCAGTCCATCACACAGACCAGACTCCCCACCATTCGCCCCATCCACTTCACGCTGCCTCGGAAAAAGCAGCCAATATAATCAAAGACTTGTCCCACCCCAGTCTTTCGTTCTGCTCCATGCTCCACTCTGGCAGAATGTAAATAACTTTGAAAGCACACACCACCAGAACAGATTCTTCCCCTCTGTTAGCAGGCTTCAGAATGGTCCTTCCATTATCCAGGGTATTTTCTAATTCATTTCTTCCCCTTGAGGACACTGATCTTTGTCTGTGGGACTTCTGCGCTACAATGCTGAGAACTATATTCCGCAATCTGTATCTTCCCCTTTGCTCTACCTATTGTACTTGAGTTTGACTTGATTGTATTTATGTATGGTACATCTGGTCTGTTTGGATAGCATGCAAAAGAGAGCTTTTCACTGTACCTCGGTTCACTGGATCTAATGGGTGAGAGAATCAGGGTGCTACAATCGCTTTTAACAACAATAGGGATGCAGAGATGGATCATCAAATGCAAGACAGCACCATTGAACCATATCTCAGGGTAGTCAGCATCTTTTGTATTATGGGGTAGCAAAAAACGCTGATCCAAGAGGAATAGGAGGCAGAAAAGTATCCAGCAATGGTTGCCAGCAAAGGAGGTGGAGAAGATGTAAAGAATATTAAAAAAAAAAAATAGAAATAACAAACTTGCTTTGATGCTGGTTATGAAACAGTAAATTAAGACAATAATAGTGATACCACAGAAAAATATCTTCCAGCGATCACTGAGATTCAGGGAGTGCATTAAGTGCTTGACTGCATGGCAGGACTAGGATATACCCTACCCACAAAAATCTGAGGGATGACACAATTTGAGAGGGAGAGATAGTGGGGGAGAGAGAAGGAAGAATGTTATCGGTATACTGGGAAAGAAATATTGCGGAACGCAGGCAAACAAACAAGTCTTTAGAATTGCTCCCTAAGCAAAGGCCCACTTGGGTTTGAAGGAAACAGGTTGGCACAATGGCACAGCGGTGGAGTTGCTGCCTTACAGCGTTAGAGACCACGGTTTGATCCTGATTACAGGTGCTGTCTGTCTGTAAAATTGCCCCTAGTGTGTAGGATGGGGAAATTAGATAACATTAGAACTAGTGTGAAGTGATCGATGGTTGTCACTCTGTGGGCTGAAGAGCTGGTTTCCATACTTTATCTCGAAACTAAACGAAAGCAGTGGATGGATACTGTATATCTTCTTTGGAAAATAATATAAGCAATTGTAACAGTGTAGCATCTCTGCCACATAACTGGAGATTGGGAACCTGGTGTCGAGACAACAACCTATCTCTCAATGTCAGCAAGACAAAGGAGATAGTGATCGTCTTCAGGAAGGGAAGCGGTACACATCCCCCGGTATACATTGACGGCGCCAAAGTAGAGATGGTTGAAAGCTTCAATTTCCCTGGAGTAAATATCACCAGCAACTTGTCCTGGACCACCCATATTGAAGCAACGCCTCTACTTCCTTAGAAGGCTCAGCAGGTTCAGCATGTCCCCGACAACTCTCATCAACTTCTACAGATGCGCCGCAGAAAGCATTTTATCGTGATGCTTCACCGCATGGTTTGGGAACTGCTCCATCCAAGACTGCAAGAAATTGCAGAGAATTGTGAACGCAATGAAACCTTTTCACTGTACCTCAGTACACGTGACAATAAGTTAAACCCAACCCAAATGCTCTTTATCATTGAGTGCAAGGACTCCATGAGAGCAGCCACGACACAAATAAACATTTTCCTGAAGGCTCTGGGTTTGTTTATCCAAGGAATGTCCTCAAGGCAAGAAGTATGTCATCATTCAACTTTAATTGTTGAGATAAACTGAAGGATTTCATTCTTGGCGATGAGAGAGAAGAGGAGCGAGGATGTCAATATTTCCATTAGCAATTGCAATGTTTCAGGAGTCCCCTGCATTGAATGGAAAGCTTGATGTTTTGCACATCAGCCATCAGGTCTAGAAGTAGAAGGGTCCAGAGGCGGAGCAGTGGTAGAGCCGTAGCCTTGTAACGCCGGAGACCAGAGACCAGGGTTCAATCCTGACCTCGGGTGCCGTCTGTATGGAGTATTCGTATTTGCCCTGTGACCGCGTGGGTTTCCTCCTGGTGCTCCGGTTACCTCCCACATCCCAAAGTCGCGAGGGTTTGTAAATTAATTGTCTCTCTGTCTCCTACCCCTAATGTGCAGGAGGTGGATGAGAAAGTGGGAAAACATAGAACTAGTGCAAATGGATGATCGATGGTTGGTGTGGATGCAGTGGGGCGAGGGGCCAGTTTCCATGCTGTGTGTCTTAACAAGGAAGGTCTGGTGAGATATCAAACAATTAACCTGAGTGAGACAGTCAGAGAAGTGTAATCATGGGGAAAGAGGCAATTACTTGATTCTTCAGTCCACTGATGATGAGAAACATTCTCCATCATCGTTTCAGCCTGGTAAGTGAATTTTTGTTTAAAAAGTAGAAAGCCATGAAAATAACCTTTGAAAAATCGAGAGACCACGGAATCACGGTTTTGTGATTACCAGTGTGGAGCAACAATCTTTTTTTTAATTATCACTAAACTTCTGCCTAATTTATTGCCATTTTCAAGGGGTCCTATATACAGGCTGTCAGACCCCCCATTAGAGATGAAATAGTTGCCTTTCAGAACCTCTTTAAATCTTTGCCCTCTCCCTTTAGATTTTAGCTATACAGCCTGGAAGCACACCCTTCAGCCCATCAAGTCCATGACGACCAGTACACTAGCACTGTCCTACACACAAGGAACAATTTACAATTTACAGAAGCCAAGCGGGGCAGCACAGTGGGGCAGTGGTGGAGTTGCTGCCTTACATTGCCAGAAACTAGGGTTTCATCCTGACTACGAGTGCTGTCTGTTCGGAGTGTGTACGTGCTGCCTGTGACCATGTGGGTTTTCTCCAGGTGATCCAGTTTCCCCTCCACACTCCAAAGAAGTAGAGGTTTGTAGGTTCATTGGCTTCTGTAGATTGTAAATTGTCCCTCATGTGTAAGGTGGTGCTAGTGTACGGGTGAACGCTGGTCGGCACGGACTCAGTGGGCCGAACGGCCTGTTTTTATGCTATATCTCGAAAGTCCAAAGTCTAAATCAACCTACGAACCCGTACATCTTTGGAACGTGGGATGAAACCCACGCGGTCACAGGGATAACGCACAAACTCCGTACAGACAGCACTCGTAGTCAGGATCAATCCTGGATCTCTGGCGCTGTGAGGCAGCAACTCTACTACTGCGCCACCCTCACCTGAAGTGATATCCTCTAATTTTAGACGACCACACCCTGGGAAAAAGACTATGACCGGTCACCTCTTCTATTCATCTCATGATTTTAATACTTCTTTGAAACTTTTTTACCCTGGACAATAATAGGTTGAAATCAAGTAAAAGTATGAACACAACCTGCTTTTATGTTGTGCTTAAGTACATTGTAAGGCTTTCCACAAGAGCAGTATCAAAAACTGGCACCAACAAATACTTTAAGCAGTCATAAAGATGTACGTTTTAAGGAGCATCATAAAGAAGGAGAGACCATGAGTACATGTAGTTCTGCTATAAAGTGATAGCTATTGCCCTTTTGAAACCTCAAAAATTATGATATAAAAATAATGGTGTCAAGGGAAATAGGGGGGTTAGGGGCTATTCAGTTGCAATAACAACGTTGCTTTTCAACGCACAATTTTCAAAGTTAAAGTTATTTTTAATAGCTACTAGACCAAGTGCAGACCCGTTGGGTCTGCTCCCCCAATGGTGTGATCCCCCAACCCAAGTGAGTGGTGAATCTCTGGAATTCTCTGCCACAGAATGTAGTTGAGGCCAGTTCATTGGCTATATTTAAGAGGGAGTTAGATGTGACCCTTGTGGCTAAAGGGATCAAGGTGTATGGAGAGAAAGCAGGTACAGGATACGGAGTTGGATGATCAGCCATGATCATATTAAATGGAAGGGCCGAATGGCCTACTCCTGCACCTATTTTCTATGTTTCTATGTTTCCGTTTCGATACATATGACTAGAAACATTCTTGAGTCTCTTGACTCTTGAGCTAACAGGAAAAGGGTGTGTGAAAGAAAAATGAAGATGTTTTACATTAGTTAGCTGTCTAACATACTTCCATGATATTTACCATCCTTAACACATTACAGAGTGTGCTAGGAGAGGGGATCTACATTCCAGTCAGACGTGCAGGGCCCAAAGGTTTTCCTAAAAGGACAAGCTTCATGAATTTCAAATATTTGCAATGCCAATCTGCAACTGATTAAAAAGGTCAATACATGTGTATTACATGAAAACTGTCAATAATTGCACTGGGGTGTCTCATTTACTAAATTAAGATAAAATGTATAATATTTGCATCAGACTTCATTGTAACATTTATAATAGACATAAATATACCTTGCGTCATCGAGCTCGAAAACAGGCCCTTCGGCCCAACATGTCCATGCTGACCAAGATGCCCCATCTTCGATAGTTCCATCTCCCTGCATTTGGCCCATATCCCTCCTACCCTTTCATATTCATGTAGATGTCTTAATGTATTTTAAATGTTGTTATTGTACCCGGCTCAACTACCTTTTCTGGCAGCGCATTCCACATTCCTCCACCCTCTGTTTAAAAAAAGTTGCCCCTTGAGTTCCTATTAAATCTTCCCCCCTCCCCCCTCACCTTAAGCCTTTGTCCTCAGGTTCTTGATTCCCCTACTCTGGGCAAAAGACTGTAGGGTCATCCTATCTATTATCTTATACACCTGATAAGATCACTCCTCAGCCTCCTGCACTCCAAGGAATAAAGAGCCGAGCATTCACCCAACATCTATTCCCCTTGTGATTGCGTCTGTGTAAATCTACAATATATAATGAGTCCCATGTCAATCTAACTCATAATAAAGAAGATACAAGCAACTGCAGATGTTGGTATAATACAAAATAATAATAATAATAATTCATAATAAGGAAGGGTATTTGCAGTTATTCATGTGAATTTCATTATTTTAACGAATCCACCTGTAGAAATATGCTGTATTATCTATTAGTTCTGCACAAACTGGGGCAGCAGCAATTCCTGAGAGGTTGGTATTGCAAGAAGCTAGCACATGAATTATTTAGCCTTCACATGAAGAGAAAAAATGTCTGACAGGAAGGAAGCATCCATTATACATGAGCATACCTTACGTCAAAGCCAGCTTGCTTGACAAGAGGTCGGTCTACTCCACACATATTAGCACTCAGGAACAAGACCATCCTTTGGTGAACAAAAATAGTGATTCACACAGTCTGGCAGTAAATCATTATTTATTAGCCTGGTCAGTTTGAACTCGCAAAGAATATCAGTTTCTTTCTCCTCCATACCCAATCAAACCACGTCCCATCCCGACCTCTGGTGCTGACTGCGTGGAATTTGCACGTTCTCCCTGGGAACATATGCGTTTCCTTTGGGTGATCTGGTTTCCTCCCATATTCCAAATGTAATTGAATCATAGAGTCATACAGTGTGGAAAATGCCAAGTCTCATCTCTACCACACAGTGAAAAAGTTACCCCTCAGATTCTTGTTAAATCTTTTTGCCTTCAACTTATGCCTTCTGGTTCTCGATTCCCCTACTATGGGCAAGAGACTCTGTGTGTCCACCTGATCTAGTCCTCTCATGATTTTATACACCTCTATAAGATCACCCCTCATCCTGCTGTGGTTCTAAGAATAGAGTCCTAGCCTGCTCAACCTCTCCCTATAGCTCAGATGCTTGAGTCCTGGCAACATCCTTGGAAATCTTCTCTGTACCCTTACAAACTTGCAAACATCTTTCCGATAACATGAAGATAACAGAACTGAGGACAGCAATCTAAATGTGGCCTCACCAATGTCCTATATGACTGCAACATGATCTCCCAACATTCTATACAATACTCTGATTGATGAAGGACAATGTGCCAAAAGTATTTTTGACCACCTTATGCACCTTCAAGCCATTATGGTTGGTAGTGTAAGTTTTCATTGTAACATGTACCTAGTGAGTAGATGGGGAATAAAGGAAGAATAAAAAAATGAGATTGGTACAGGATTAGTGTAGATGGGAGTTTCCTTCTCGGCTCAAACTCAGTGGACCGAAGAGCTCATTTCCCCGCTGCACAAGTCTGTGAAATTAGGCCTTATCTCTATTCTGCAAATATTGGAGGTTAGTCTTGTGTAGACTGATTTAGTTTGGTTTAGTTTGGTTTAGAGATACAGTGTGGAAACATGCCCTTCGGCCCACCAAGTCCGCAACAGCCAACAATTACCCATGCACCAGTTCTAACATACAGTCATAGAGTCATATGGTGTGGACACAGGCTCTTTGGCCCAACTTGCTCATGTTGAACATGCTTGCCCCATCTACACTAATCCCGCCTGCCCATGCTTGGCCCATAACCCTCTAAAGCTATCCTATCCATATACCTGTCCAAATAGCTCTTAAATATTATGAGCTATTTGCTATCCTGCACACTGGGGACAGTACCTGCTCTCCTGCATACTGGGGACAGTACCTGCTATCCTGCACACTGGGGACAGTACCTGCTCTCCTGCACACTGGGGACAGTACCTGCTCTCCTGCACACTGGGGATAGTACCTGCTATCCTGCACACTGGGGACAGTACCTGCTATCCTGCACACTGGGGACAGTACCTGCTATCCTGCACACTGGGGACAGTACCTGCTCTCCTGCACACTGGGGACAGTATCTGCTATCCTGCACACTGGGGACAATTTACAGAAGCCAATTAACCTGAAAACCTGCACATCTTTGGAATATGGGAGGAAACGGAGCACCCGGAGAAAACCCGCATGGTCACAGGGAGAACGTACAGACAGTACCCGGAGTCAGGATCGAAACCTAGGTCTCTGGCGCTGCAAGACGGCAAATCTACCGCTATGTCATTGTGCCGACTAAGGAGTTGTGCATGAATGCCAGAGGAAGTAGTTGAGGCAGATGCTATAACAGCATCTATCCGACACTTGGATAGCCACATGGATAGGAAACGTTTACGATACAATACGATAGGATAGAACAAGGAGGGAAATTGATCAGCCAACAGTCATAAAACACAAAATACATGAAACATGAAATTAAAGTGATGAGTGGAAAGGACTAGGGATGTGCAAAGATTGGGGAGGGGAGTCAGAATCAAAGATTGGGGAGGGGAGTCAGAATCAAAATTTGGGAGGGGAGTCAGAATGATATGGAAAGTTTTAGAGTTGTTACATTCTACAACACATTCTACAATGGTCATTAATTCACCATGTGCAACTTAGGCAGAGATTCAGGGAATTCTGGAGTCCAATGCAAGGTGTAATGCTGACAACCTCAAGATATTAGAAATTGTAAAGCTGTATTAATTGGGAGCCTGTCGAGGCCCTTCTATCATGTTAACTGTGCTCACAGGGGCTGGCCTAAAGGCACCTATGTTTGGTTTTACATACTGCATTAATGTTTTACATTGAGCTATTTAAATCTGTTAGTAATTTTAATTACCTTACCAGAGCAGATCGGCTATCAGCACTTTGATCTTGAACAAACCATCGCTTTCCCAAGGTCCCAGTTAGTCATTTTATGTAAGGAATGTATTTCAATCGTTTAGTTCTCCCACACACCATTGAACCCGTTTAGTGTTATGCCACATAATTTCAATATTAAAATTGTGGTCATTGGATACTGGCCGGGGAAATTTAGATCAAATGTGGCAAGAACAAGGGACAAGGAGCAAGTGTAGGCCATTCGGTCTCTCATGATGATCAGTGGGTATTGTTAAGGCAGTGATAGATAGATTCTTGATCAGTACGGGTGTCAGAGGTTATGGGGAGTAGGCAGGAGAACTGGGTTAAGAGGGAAAGATAGATCAACCATGATTGAATGGTGGAGTAGACTTGATGGGCCAAATGGCCTAATTCTGCTCCTATCACTTATGAAGCCTGCCCTATCTCATGGCTGATCTGCCCCGAGTGCCATTTCTCCGTGCCAGCTCCTACAGAGCCCTTAATTCCTTAATCTTACAAAACATTATCTATCTTCTCTTTAAGTAGCTCCAGTGATCGAGCCTCAAAAACCCCTTTGGGATTGAGAGTTCCGGAGATTCACCAACACCTGTGAGAAGATGTTCCTCTACCCCCATAACTTGTAAGTATATCCCGTAATTCAAAACATTCCCACCAGTGGTAACATTTAGTTTAGTGTACAAACTTAAAGCACACGGTATTGGGGGTTCAGTATTGATGTGGATAGAGAACTGGCTGGCAGTCAGGAAGCAAAGAGTAGGAGTAAACGGGTCCTTTTCACAATGGCAGGCAGTGACTAGTGGGGTACAGCAAGGCTCAGTTCTGGGACCCCAGCTATTTACGATATATATTAATGATTTGGACGAGGGAATTGAATGCAACATCTCCAAGTTTGCGGATGACACGAAGCTGGGGGGCAGTGTTAGCTGTGAGGAGGATGCTAGGAGGCTGCAAGGTGACTTGGATAGGCTGGGTGAGTGGGAAAATGCATGGCAGATGCAGTATAATGTGGATAAATGTGAGGTTATCCACTTTGGTGGAAAAAACAGGAAAGTAGATTATTATCCGAATGGTGGCCGATTAGGAAAGGGGGAGATGCAACGGGACCTGGGTGTCATGGTACACCAGTCATTAAAAGTAGGCATGCAGGTGCAGCAGGCAGTGAAGAAGGCGAATGGTATGTTAGCATTCATAGCAAAAGGATTTGAGTATAGGAGCAGGGAGGTTCAACTGCAGTTGTACAGAGTCTTGGTGAGACCACACCTGGAGTATTGCATACAGTTTTGGTCTCCTAATCTGAGGAAAGACATTCTTGCCATAGAGGGAGTACAGAGAAGGTTCACCAGACTGATTCCTGGGATGTCAGGACTTTCATACGAAAAAAGACTGGATAGACTCGGTTTGTACTCGCTAGAATTTAGAAGATTGAGGGGGGATCTTATAGAAACTTACAAAATTCTTAAGGGGTTGGACAGGCTAGATGCAGGAAGATTGTTCCCGATGTTGGGGAAGTCCAGAACAAGGGGGTCACAGTTTAAGGATAAAGGGGAAATCTTTTAGGACCGAGATGAGGAAAACCTTTTTCACACAGAGAGTGGTGAATCTCTGGAATTCTCTCCCGCAGAAGGTAGTTGAGGCCAGTTCATTGGCTATATTTAAGAGGGAGTTAGATGTGGCCCTTGTGGCTAAAGGGATCAGGGGGTATGGAGAAAAGGCAGGTACAGGATACTGAGTTGGATGATCAGCCATGATCATATTGAATGGTGGTGCAGGCTCGAAGGGCCGAATGGCCTACTCCTGCACCTATTTTCTATGTTTCTATGTTTCAGAGATACAGTGCAGGGATAGTCCCGTTGGCCCACCGAGTCCGTGCCGACCAGCGATCCCCGCACACTAGCACTATCCCACACACTAGGGACAATTTACGATTTTTACCAAAGACAAATTAACTTATAATCCTGTACAACTTTGGAGTGTGGGAGGAAACCAGAGCACCCGGGGCAAACCCACGCAGGTCACGGGGAGAAGGTACAAACTCAGTACAGACAGCACCCGTAGTCAGGATCGAACCGGGGTCTCTGGCACTGTAACGCAGCAACTGTATCACTGCGCCACCGTGCCACCTTGTGACGTCAATGTCTTGACATCTATCTTCTTTCATCGCCTGAGGATCTCATACATCATGATAAGTTTGCCCCTTCGTTCGTCTAAACTCCAAAAACTACAGGCATCTCACGGTTTATGCATACTTGGTTTACACGTTTTTAGAATAACGCACTTGTCTAATTACTACCGGAGTTTAATTTACACGCTCCTATTTTCAGAATAAACCACTCAAATTAATGCCTGGCACCATACGGCAGTGTCATGGCATGCGGTGCTTGGCACATATCTGTTTGATTTACGGGGAGAAGCTCGGAAGCCCCAAAGACAGGAGGGTCGAGAAAGAGGGAGCCGCTGACAACAACGGAGGCGTGGAGTGGGCTGGCGGGAGAGGGACCCGGGTATTGCCTCCAGCAGCATATTCAAGGTTAGTTGCAGGAGGTGCCCCCGGGCCACATAGGCAGTCGGCCGAGGAGAAGGACGTCAGGTCACGGGCTTGCAACAGCCTGGGGCTTTCAGAGGGTGGTGAATCTGTAGCATTCTTTGCCACAGAAGGCTGTAGAGGCCAAGTCAATGGATATTTTTAAGGCTGAGATGGATAGATTCTTGATTAGTACAGATGTCAGAGACATCTTGTGGGGAGAAGGCAGGAGAATGGGGTTAGGAGAGAGAGATAGATCAGCCATGATTGAATGGTAGAGTAGACGTGATGGACCGAATGGCCTAATTCTACTCCTTTTCCTTATGACCTTCTGACCTGGATGGGGAGTGCTCCAGTACTTCCAACATGTGGACCATGGTGACTTTATGGCCGTTTCAATTTCTTTGTAAATGTAGCAATGTTACAACATTTTGAGATTAAAAATATCAAGTCTTTAATTTATCCCATCAGATAAAGCATAAAAAGAAGTTTAATTTGACACCCAATTCACTTTCATATCTTCAGTATTAAAAGTTATGGCCATTTTCATACTCGGAAATTGACATCTTGTTCCCTATTGCTTTTTCATTGACTTAACACAAAAGCTGTGATCGAGAACATTTTAAAGCCCATAACTTTCTTAAAATTTAAGAGAACTGAAATAAATTTTCAGTTATTTTAGATTGAAGCATTCTGAAACAAATATGAAACAATCTTACTTAGATGACTTGAAATTAAAGCATATAGTTAGTTAGTTACCTAATTGTATCTAATTACAAAATTCAATTACTAGATCTAAACATCTATCCATTTCTTAAGAATAGATTAACATTTTTAAATAGCCTAAGTGTCCAAATAACATTCACACAAGAATTCACAATATAACATAATTTTTAAATCTCATTGTCATGGGTTTATAGGCCAAATGGAAGGAATTTAATGTTTAATACCTGTAAATTAATGGCCATTTAAATCGGCTTGCGAGTAGGATTTTCTGAAACGGGACCATTTGGAACGTTGAGGTGCGGTATTTTTAGTCCCCATAATGGCAGCAAATACACTGCCGGTTCTTCGGGGGGGGGGGGGGGGGGGGGGGGGGGCCTAAATCACTGTTTCGCAACTTAAAATGTGAATTAAATACATCTTAAGAAACACTTTTATACATAAAAATAAACTACTTTCTTTTATCTGTCCCCTACATAAAATCCGGCCCCGCTATCAGCATTGACGGCTGCAGAAGCTGATTTTAAAATCATTCCAGCGATTAACTTGTCGGGCAAATTTTTTTTTAAAACACACAGAACGGCCTTAGGAACGATTCTTTAGAAACATCTTGCACTCCAACAAAATATAATTCAGGACCAGGTCGGAAAAAAACCCCCGTTTTAAACCCCCCCCTTAAACGCGCCAAAATCGCTCCCACGGCCAGTGGCAGAATTGCAGCGCCGCTGAAGGTAAGTATTGTAACATACCTAGTAAATGTCGCCAAAATATGGCGACTGTGCATTTGTGAGCTGTGTAAAATAATTTTGCCATGTTATGCTTTTGTGACAAACTATTGAACCATGAACCATCAAGGAGTGCAGCACAATTCAGGAGAAAAGCAGCCCACTTAACCGACGCCTCTGCTTACCAGCCTATACACTCAGTCACTTCATTGCCTGCCTGCTCCCTATGCCCTGTACTGCAATAATCGCCACATTGTAGAAAGGCAAGGTCATCATAGGGTTGTCAGCACAAAATAGGCTTAGGAGGTTCGGCATGTCCCCAACAATTCTCACCAACTTCTACAGATGCGCCGTGGAAATAATTTTATCACGGTGCATCTCAGCATGGTTTGGGAACAGCTCCATCCAAGACCGCAAGTAATTGCAGAGAATTGTGGATGCAGCCCAGACCATCAACCAAACCAACCTCCCTTCCATTAACTACATTTACACTTCACGCTGCCTCGGCAAGGCCATCGGCATAATGAAGGACGAGTCTCACCTCGGTCACTCCCTCTTCTCCCCTCTACCCTCAGACTATCTTTACTGGAATTTATCTTGCACTATATGTTATTCCATTTATCGTGTATCTGTGCACTATGTGTGGTTGAATTGTAATCATATATAGTCTTTCCGATGACTGGTTAGCATGCACCAAAAACTTGCAAACAATAAACAAAACAAAACCAAACTAAACTAACTTCAAGTTGCACACTATCCTAATCTGGAAACACAATTCTGATCTTCCATCATCACTGGGCCAAAATGGGCCATACAATTCCCAAATTCCCCTTGAATAACCAATCTGAGCGATTGCATGTTTTGTGTAGGAAGGAACTGCAGATGCTGGTTTATACCAAAATACTAGTTGGAGTTTAGAAGAATGAGGGGGGACCTCATTGAAACATACAGAATATTGAAAGGCTTGGAGAGAGTGGATGTGAAGAGGATGTTTCCACTAGTGGGAGAGTCTAGGACTAGAGGTCATAGCCTCAGACTTAAAGGACATTCTTTTAGGAAGGAGATGAGGAGGAATTTCTTTAGTAGGAGTAGACTGAGATGGACTTCCTTCCCCACCCTCCCCAATCGTTGCGCATCCTCCAATCTTTCCACTCGTCGCTTTAATTTAATGTTTCATGTATTTTGTGCTTTTATGACTGTTGGCAGATTAATTTCCCTCCTGGGATAAATAAACTTGTAGCATATCATAACGTAATACTTATGAAGAATGCTGAGAGCCATATTTTACACTCCATATCAACCCCTACGATCTACCTAGTTAATGTACATCAGTTTGTATTGATTGCATCAATGTGCAATGTATTGCGCTCAGAGGGTGGTGAATCTGTGGAATTCTTTGCTACAGAAGGCTGTGGAGGCCAAGTCAATGGATATTGTTAAGGCAGAGATAGATAGAGTCTTGAGCAGTACAGGTGTCAGAGGTTATGGGGAGAAGAAACGAGAATGGGGTTAGGAGAGAGAGAGATAGATCAGCCATGATTAAATGACAGAGTAGACTTGATGGGCCGAATGATCCAATACTGCTCCTATCACTTATGATCTTATCATCTTATGATAGACACAAAGTGCTGGAGTAACTCAGCGGGTCAGGCAGCATCCCTGGAGAAAAGGAACAGGTGACGTTTCAGGTCGGAATCATCACCTGCTCCTTTACACCGGAGTTGCTGCCTGACCCGCTGAGTTACTCCAGCACTTTGTGTCTATTATCGATTGGTTGTTTTATTGTGAATAATCTCCATGTTTGATCAAAACTGTAAACATTATTTCTCTGCGGCATCCTTAAGGGCCTGTCCCACTTGGGCGTCATTGGCACGTCACACAGTAGGTGCGCAAAGATTTTGTACATCCCATAATCCTGGTGCGATCACGCGTCACTGCCTACGTCACCACGCCCCATGCGCGCATAATGCGCACCATGCCTGCATCACGTGCGTGGTACGATGCGCGCGTCGTGTGTCATGACGCGTACATGATATTGCGTAAATTACGCGCAAATTACGCCAAAGTGGGACAGGCCCTTGACTTAACCAGCAGCTGTTTTCATGGTGTAATTGGAAGTAATTAAACCTGATGGCATTTATGTCTTTGGCCTCTGTGCATAAATCATTTGACAAGACACTGACTCAGCGGTGCTCTAGCTGCTGAGTACAAATGTGCATAATGTTGAGGGATTATAGCATGGAGCAGGTTTAACTACAAGTCATTTCAACTCGTAGCTCATAAGACAGCAGGAAAATCATATCAGACATTAAAGTCTGGAACACCAATTCCAACACACAGAATGCAAGGGGCTTAGTGGTATTCCGTAGCTCCATAAGACACAGACCATTCTGCCCACTCACTCTCAACCCCATTTATTTTAAGATGAGTTTAGTTTAGTTTCAATATACAGCAGGGAAATGCACCCTTCGGCCCACCGAGTCTGCACCGACCTGCGATCCCGACACATTAACAATATCCTACACACACTAGGGAGAGTTTACATTTATAAAAAGCAAACTAACCTACAAACCTGTACGTCTTTGGAGTCTGGGAGAAAACTGAAGATCTCGGAGTAAACCTACTCGGTCACAGGGAGAACGAACAAACTCCATACAGACAGCACCCGTAGTCGGGACTGAACCTGGGTCTCTGGCGCTGAGGGCACTGTAAGGCAGCAACTCTACCACTGTGCCACCATGCCGCCCACCCCCTGCTCTCCTGCCTTCTCCCTGTAACCTCTGACACCCTTACTAATCAAGAACCTATCAATTTCAACAATAAAAATACCCAATGAATTGACCTCAACAGCCGTCCATATTCCATAGATTCTTCACCCTCTGACTAAAGACATTCATCCCCCATTCATCATCTCCATTCTAAATCATTTTATTCTGCGGCTGTGCCCCCTGATCCTAGACTCCCCCACTACTGGAAATAGATTACTGTATGTCATGTTGTTACTTGCGAGCGGAGCACCAAGGCAAATTCCTTGTATGTGTATATACTTGGCCAATAAATTTATTCATTCATTCATTTGTGTTGAGAGGAGACCAGACATATTTTAAATTATGAAAGGCATAGATAGGGTAGACAGTCAGACACCAAGTCTGCAGCGACCAGCGATCCCCATACATTAACACATTGACGCTAACCTACACACACTAGGGACAATTGACACATACAACAAGCCAATTAACCTACATACCTGTCAGTCTTTGGAGTGTGGGAAGAAACTGAATATCTTAGAGAAAACCCACGTGATCACGGGGAGAACGTACAAACTCCGTACAGACGGCACCCGTAGTCGGGATCGAACCTGAATCTCCCGCGCTGTAAGCGTGTGAAGGAGGAATTCTACCGCTGCACTACCATGACTGCCCTTGAGGGAATAGATTTAAGAGTTTCAAAGAAGATGTACGATGTATGATTATTTATTTGGAAGAACGCAATGACAGAGTGAATAGTACGTACATATGCAGATACATTTCATTATGCACTGAGAAATGCATGCACATAAATCATGCGGTCGGTATTGCCTGGGGCAATTCCTGGGCAAAAGCTTGGTTTGCATTTGTAATGACGGTTCTAAATCACGTCCCTTTATTGAAAATTCTCTTGAGATCCTGATGTGACTAGTTGACGCGACAGTGCACTTTTTAATTACTTTACTACGTGAATTTGAACATTAAGATATAACCCGTGGCACGCTGCAAATATCCACTAAAACCAAAACCAAGAACAATTTAGAGCCTGGGGCTCATTCCCAGATATACTGATTCAACTTACTATAGATTTGGCAATGTTATCTTCAGTTCAGATTCCAATTGTTACCAATTGTACACAGTTTAACAAAGAGAAATCAACACAGTCACTCATTAGCCATTTAGTGTAGAGATACAGATGGAAACAGGCCCTTCGACCCACCGATTCTACATTAAACATTGATCACCCATTCACACTAGTTTTGAGTTATCCCACTTTCACATCCACTCCCTACATACTAGGGGCAATTTACGGAATTGACTCAAAGATGCAGCATGGGAACAGGCCCTTTAGCACACGCCGACCATCGATCACCCATTCACACTAGTTCCAAATTATCCCACATTCACATCCACTCCCTGCACGCTGGGACAATTTACAGAGGCCAATTAACCTCGTTATGTTTTGGAATGTGAGAGGAAACCAGAGCACCTTGGGGAAAATCATGGAGAACAGGCAAACTCCACACAGACAGCACCCAAGGTCAGGATTGAAAATAGGCTTCTGGCACTGTGAGGTAGCGGAGCTACCAGCTGTGCCACTGTGCTGCCCTTTTGTGATTTCTGATCTACAATGCCTATCAACGTGTCTAATAACGAAAGGCTCTTATCTGAACACACACAACAGTGGAAACAGACTTATTTGCAATGAAGTGTAGGAAGGAACTGCAGATGCCGCTTTACACCGAAGATAGACACAAAATGTTGGAGTAACTCAGCGGCTCAGGCAGCTTCTCTGGAGAAAAGGAACAGGTGACATTTCACGACTGGACCCTTCTTCAGCCTGAGGAGAAGGGTCTCGACCCGACACGTCACCTATTCTTTTCTCCATAGATGCTGCCTTAACCGTTGAGTTACTCCAACATTTTGTGTCTATCTTCATTTGTAGTGAGACAGCTCCAGGTATTTGTCGATGTTGATGATTTGACAATGATTATGACGTTGAATGTCCAGTTGAAAAAGACACAATTCGATATCATGAGAACTAGCTTTTTATTATATAAATCAAAACACAGCGCTGGAATAACTCAGCAGGTCAGGCAGCATCTGTGTAGAAAATTACACAATTCACATTGAGTTCACCAGATGGGCACTTGATGGTCCTCAGTAAGAATCAATAGAACTGAGCTCAGCAGAAGGAAGGTGATCAAGTCTTGCAGCAATAAAAATGACTTGTAGATCTTGCGAAAGAGCTTCCAGCAGCTCGTTTCATAGACCTACCACCCTTTGCGTAAAAATGTTAAATGGTTATTGCCTGACACATTTGTTACTTGCAGTTATCAGCTCATGTTTAAATGATGTTTTTATAGTATAACAATCGGGATAATGAACTGAATGCTAGTTGGATTGCTCGTGTAATGAGGCCATTTACAGCAAATAATAGCAGAACTTCATTTTATTTCATTAGGGATTGATGTGCTTGCTGCAGTTTCTGCTCCCCTCGTGCATGTTTGATCCACAAGTCATTTTTTTATTGTTGCAAGACTTGATCACCTTCCTTCTGCTGAGCTCAGTTCTATTGATTGACTTACTGAGGACCATCAAGTGCCTGTCTAGTCAACTCAATGTGAGAGGCTCAGTCTGAAGAAGGGTCTCGACCCGAAACGCCGCCTATTCCTTCTCTCCATGGATGCTGCCTCACCCGTTGAGTTTCTCCAGCTTTTTGTTTACCTTCAATGTGGATTGTTTAATTTTATACACAGATGCTGCCTGACCCGCTGAATTACTCCAGCACTGTGTGTTTTGTTTTATATGATAAAAAGCTAGTTCTCATGATATAAAATTGTGCCTTTTTCCTTGTAAACAGCAGTGAATACTTGGTGTAGGCTTTTCCTATCACTGTTGAGTCTTAGACTCATACAATGTGGAAACAGGCTATCGGCCCAACTTGCCCATGCTGACCAGCATGCACCATCTACACTCGTCCCACCTGCCTGCGTTTGGCCCACATCCCACCAAACTTATCCTATCCATATACCTATTCAAATGTTTTTAAATTGTTGTGATAGTACCTTGTGATAGAGCTTCCAGCAGCTCGTTTCATAAACCTATCACCCTTTGTGTAAAAAAGTTGCCCCTCAGTTTCCTATTAAATCTTTTTAAATCCTCACCTTCAACCTATGTATTCTGGTACTTGATTTCCCTATTCCAGGTAAAAGACTCTGCATTGACCCTATTTATTCTCCTCATGATCTTATACTCCACTAGTTAGTGAAAAACCACTACATGATTACAATCCACTGTGTATAGATAAACGATAAATGGAATAAGCAGTTGCAATGAGTGGTTGCAGATCCACTTCTGGGACCAGCACGCGAAGAGTTGCCTGGCTGGGGGGGTCATCTTGAGTGTATAGGAGCTTCACCACCTCCTGGTGAAGTCAGATCTGGGTATCACCTAGAGGTAGACACAAAAAGCTGGTGTAACTCAACGGGACAGGCAGCATCGCTGGGGAGAAGGAATGGGTGACGTTTCGGGGTCGAGACCCTTCAACAGACTGAGGAAGAAGGGTCCTGACCCGAAACGTCAACCATCCCTTCTCTCCAGAGATGCTGCCTGTCCCGCTGAGTTACTCCAGCATTTTTGTGTCTATCTTCAGTTTAAACCAGCAAGTGCAGATGCTTCTTTCACATATCACCTAGAAGTGTTAGGTAACGCAAAGGGGAAGCGGTTGAGCGGAGGGGAAGAGGCAGAGCACAGGTGAAGATACAGAGTGCGGAATATAGTTCTCCGCATTGTGATGTATCAGTTCCATAGACAGACTCCAATGTCTGCAAAGGGCTAGAGGTTAATCGAATCTGTAGACAGTACCCTGGCTTATGGAAGCATCACTCAGGAGCCTGAGAATAGAGGGGAAAGAAGCTGTTTCTGAATCTGGTGGTGTGCGCTTTCAAACTTCTGCCAGACAGGAGCAGGGAGAAAACGGAATGTCTGGCCCAGGTTCTCTGATTTCCATCAGCAACCTGTAATAAAACGAAAATTGCTACAATCTGTTCTACTTAATTCAAGTTCACTTAATTCAAAGTAGCTGTTAATTTGGATTGAAGCTGTGCTCAAAGCACCTTCTGTGCTGCACTCTATAAATTCCTTGATTCACAATACTGTTTTTTCGTGCAAAAAATAAAACTGGCAGCAGCATGGCAATGAGAGAACAGATACAAGCAGGAAGGAAAGGATGCTGAAAGTCAGCATAATAGGCAATGTTTGATTTTTAATAGACCGCTTATGTTGGGCCTGTCATTTTAATTAACTTCTCTCTCTCTCGTTGCCCGCAGCCCTTCATCCAAACTTTAAATTGTCAGATTGGGATTTTCTTTGATAGGGCCGGTGTGAGTTTTCTGACTGTGTGATGTAAACCATCCACATCTTAAAATGACTATACCACACTCATGTCTGTCTTCTGGTCCCTAATTTGTGAGTCCGAGCCTCAAGTGGTGCATTAAACGAGTCCTCAAGTCAATATAATGTGCAACAAGCTAACTAGCGAGCAAAGATAATTGATAGCCATGTCTTGTGGCACAACAGTAAATCTCCTTAAATTGGTTTTCACATTCAATAACCAGACTGCATTGAGTTCAAGGGAAATTAAGAGTGGCCATTAAATACTGGCCTTGCCAGCCACAACTACACCCCATGAGTAAATAACTGACATATTTAAAAACGAGACTTCTTTGACAATGCAGATAGACATGAAAAAAGTGGAGTAACTCAGCGGGCCAGGCAGCATCACAGGCGAGAATGAATAGGTGGCGTTTCGGGTCGCGACCCTTCTTCAGACTGAGAGTGAGGGGAGAGGGAAAGAATGAAAAGGTACAGCAACAAAGCAGACGACACCTGTAGACAACAGTCCATTGTTGGCTGAGGAGGAGGAGGAGGTGAAAACGAAGGGATGCGGACAGTGAAACGAGCAGTGAAGACGAGGGTGGGGGAGGGACGGAGAGAGAGGGAATGTAAGGGCTACTTGAAATCAGGGAAATCAAATTCACACCGTAAGCTGCCCAAGCGAAATATGAGGTGCTGCTCCTCCAATTCGCGTTGGGCCTCACTCTGAGAATGGAGGAGACCCAGGACAGAAAGGTCAGTATGGGAATGGGAGAGGGAGTTAAAAGGTTTGGTAACCGGGAGGTCACATAGACCATGGCGGACTGAGCGTAGGTGTTCAATACACCTTGCTTTAATTGTTCAATGGTGTATCAGTTTAGATCACGCTCGTTTGAGAAAGGGTCTGCAAACGTACACATGCTGCATTGTTAGGAGGGAGGAATGAATTGCCGTGAAATGGCTCCTCCTCAATTCTCAGGACACCTCAAGACGATTCACAATTCATTAATTTTTAAAGCATTGCCATTTGTTGTATAGGCACATTCAATAGCCAGAAATATCTCAAACAGCATAGAAGATGAATGTTCCTGGTGGTGGCATTTGAAGGAGGAATTTTGATCAGGGTAGCATCTTTCTTCAAATTGTACCATGACATTAGAAATAAAGCAGAAAATGCTCAAAACTCTCAGAAGATCAAACGGCATCTGTGGAAAGGGAAACAGCTATTCTCGTTTTAGTTCCAAGACATTTTAAGATTAGGGTGATTGATTATTATTGTCACGTGTGCTAAGGTACAGTGAAAATTGGTCTGAAGAAGGGTCTCGACCCGAAAGGTCACCTATACCTTCTCTCCAGAGATGCTGCCTGTACTACAATCGTGCCTTACTCCAGCTTTTTGTGTCTATCTTCTGTGAAAATCGTTGCTTTGTTATCCAATCAAATCAAATCAGATAAAACTATACATACGTACAATCAAGCCAAATACAAGTACAGTAGAGAGAGCAAAGGGGAATATAAAGAGTGCAGAATATAATTCTCAGCATTATAGTGCACCAGTTGAGTTTAGTTTAGTTTAGAGATACAGCGCGGAAACAGGCCTGAGACCACGCTGAGTCCACGCCAACCAGCGATCCCAACACACTAACACTGCCCTACACACACTAGGGACAATTTTACATTCATACCAAGCCAATTAACCTACAAACCTGTACGTCTTTGGAGTGTGGGTGGAAACCGAAGATTTCGGAGAAAACCGACGCAGTCACGCGGAGAACGTACAAACAGCACCCGTAGTCGGGATCGAACCCGGGTCTCCAGCGCTGCAAGCACTGTAAGGCAGCAACTCTGCCGCTCCGCCACCGTGCCGGAGTTCCAGAGACAAAGTCCAATGTCCGCAATAGAGTAGAGGTGAATCGAACAGTACCACAGCTTGTTGAAGAACCAGTTCAAAAGCCTCATAACAGTGGGCAAGAAGCTGTTCCTGAGACTGGTGGTGTGCACTGTCATGTTTCCGTATCTTCTGCACGATCGGAGCAGGGAGAAATAGGAATTACTGGGTGGGATATGTCTTTGATTATATTGACTGCTTTTGAGGCAGAGTGAAGTGTAGAGCAGTTCAATGGTGGGGAGTCTGGTCTGTGTAATGGACTGGGCAACATCCATGACTCTCTGCAATCTCTTGGCGTGTCGGGCAGAGCTGTTCCCAAACCAAGCTGTGACGCTCCTGACAGTATGCATTCTATACTGCATCTATAGAAACTTGTTAGAGTCACCGGAGATGTGCAAAATGTCCTCAGTCTCTTGGCTGTAGCTTCAATTAGTACTGGGAAAGAGAGAAAACAAGCTAGGCTCAAGGTGGTGGATGAGAAAGCAGGGAGTCTGCAGAAGGACGAACAGTTTGGGAAAGAAGCAGTAGATGGAATACAGCATAGCAAACTGTACAATCATGTACTTTTGTACTAGGAATAAAGGTGTAGGCTATATTTTCTAAAAAGGGAAAGGATTCAGAAATCGGAGGCGCAAAGGGACTTGGGATTTCCAAAAGGTTAATTTGCAGGTTGTATCGGTGGCAAGGAAGGCAAATGCAATGTTAGCATTCATTGTGAGGACTAGAATATAAAAGCAGGAACGTACTGCTGACGCTTTATAAGGCACTGGTCAGGACGCATTTGGAATATTGTGAGCAGTTTTTTGGCCCCATATCTGAGGAAGGATGTGCTGGCGTTGGAGAGGGTCCAGAGGAGGTTTAGTAGAATGATCCTGGGAATGATTGGGTTAATGTGTGCTGAGCGTTTGATAGCTCATAGCCTGTAAAATATATATGTATGTATATGTATACTGAACTGATTTGTTGTGCTGCTGCATCTAGGAATTTCATTGTTCCATTTCAGGAGATATGACATTAAAACAATCTTGACTCTTGACTTTCTTCAGATGACCCATCTGAAGAAGGGTCCCGACCCGATGTATGGCTTATCCACTTTCTCCATGGAGGCTGCCTGACTTGCTGAATTACTCCAACACTTGGTGTCCTATCCTGTAAACCAGCATCTACAGTCCAACATGTTGGTGAGTGTGAACACACACATTGGCAAGAGCAAAAAAGCCTTTAGTTGCCTTCCTGTAATGGTACTTTTTGGATAATATGCTCACATCCTGGTTACCCTCATTGATGCAAGCTTTTTGAATTCCAGATTTACTGCCCAGATGGTAGGATTTGAACATGTCTCTTTTTTGATGGCTGAGGCCATTGAATGTTAACCCAGTAAGTTAAGTACTATGGTGGACACAAAATGCTGGAGTAACTCAACGGGTCAGGCAGCATCTCTGGAGAGAAGGAATGGGTGATGCTTCAGGTCGAGACCCTTCTTCAGACTGAAACATCACTCATTCCTTCTCTCCAGAGATGCTGCCTGACCCACTGAGTAACCCCAGCATTTTGTGTCTGCCTTCGATTTAAACCAGCATCTGCAGTTCTTTCCTACACATGTTAAGTACTATGCTGTCAGATCATTGTAGGAGATGACTTGAAATCAGGTCATCAAGTAAATTCAGCCTGTCTTCTTCCCACAAACACGTAGCATTAAATTCCATGCCTTCCATGGAAAACCAAAGAGCTCCTTGATGGAAGTGGATAATGGTTACCTGATACAGGGAGACTGCCCCTGAAGAGGTGTCTCGACCCGAAACGCCTCCTGTGCTTGTTCTCCAGAGATGCTGCCTGACCCGCTGAGATACTCCAGCACACTACTACTGCCCCTTCAAAGCTGACTCTGAGGCACATTGTGATTCAGAGTTAAGTTTAGAGATATAGCATGGAAACAGATATAGCATGGCCCACTGAGTCCATGCTGACCATCGATCATGCTAGTTCTGTGTTGTCCCACTTTTGTATCTACCCCCTACACACTAGGGGCAATTTTAAAGTAGACCTGCTCACCTTTGGGATGTGGGAGGAAACTGGAGCACCCGAAGGATATTTGCATAGTCACGGGGAGAACATGCAAACTCCACACAGAAAGCACCCGAGATCATGATCGAACCGGGATCTCTGGCGCTGTGGGGCATGCTGCCTGTGTGGAGTTTGCATGTACTCCCTGTGACTGTGTGAGTTTCCTCCAGTTTCTTCCCACACCCCAAACACATGCGAGTCTGGAGGTTAATTGGCCTGCGTAAAATTGCCACAAATGTGTCGGCTGTGGATGTGAAAGTGGGATAACATAGATCTAGTATGAACTGGCGATCAGTGGTTGGTGCGGACTTGGTGGGTTGAAGGGCCTGCTTCTATGCTGTATCTCTAAACTAAAAGTCTGTGATAGCACAGAATCACAGCGCCAGAGACCCGGGTTCGACCCTGACATCAGACGCTGCCTGTGTGGGGTTTGCACGTTCTCCCTGTGACTGTGTGGGTTAACTCCCGGTGTTCCGGTTTCCTCCCACGTCAAGGACATGCGGGTTTGGAGAGTAATTGGCCTCTCTAAAATGCCCCCAGTGTGAAGGGAGCGGATATGAAAGTGGGAATACACAGAAGTAGTATGATCTGGTGATCGATGGTCAACGCGTACTCAGTGGGCCTGTTTCCATGCTCCAGCTCCAAACTAAAAATCTGTGATAGAATGGAAGTCAGTCTGAATGACAAAATTTACTGCTCCATAATTGCCTCAACAATAAAGCTCCTGCTTGTATTCCAAGCATACTGACCAAACAGTCACCCCAACCTCTATTACAGCGAATGCCAGTAATCACTTTTGTTTTTGCTGAATTAATTCTGTTCTGCCATTAGTGACAATCAAATTTCGCTGTGACCTTATTTTAAAATAGGATAACTTTTTGTCTCTTGATTAGACAATTTTCCTCTCATCATTAAGCAGCGTGATGAATAACAACGATTATCATGCTCTGATTCATTGTCACAGTTTCAGGTTATTATTTTAATTTCCTGATATTATGAATATGTTTATTTAAATTGTTCAACGTGCTTCACTCTCCCTTCAATGTGATAAATCCTTTTAGTGCCGTTACAGGAGTGGGGAATTGCAAGCAGGCAAATGCTTTTACAAGTCGAGAACCGAACAGGAATTGAAGAATTATATTGCAGTCGCTATATCTGTGCCAGCTAGAATTGGGACGATATCACAAATATACTGGGGAATTAAATCCTACCCACACTACTTGTGGACTCTCAAGGAACTGAGGGTGCTGGCTTACAAAAAAAACAACAAAATGGTACAATGTTAAGTTTAGTTTAGTTTAGATTAGTTTAGAGATACAGTGCAGAAAGAGGCCCTTCGGCCCACCAAGTCCGTGCTGACCAGCGAGCACTCCGTACACTCGCACATTCCTACACGCCTGGGACAATTTTCAATTTTGACTGAAGCCAATTAACCTGCAAATCTATACGCCTTTGGGGTGTGGGAGGAAAACGGAGCACCCGGACAAAACCCACGTAGGTCACAGGGAGAACGTACAAGCTCCGTACAGGCAGCACCCGAGGTCAGGATTGAACCCGGTTCTCTGGCGCTGTAAGGCAGCAACCTTTCTGCTGTGCCACCGTGCCACCATGTTCAATGGTTCAATGGTTCTATATTGTCATGTATGTACACCACAGTGACATTCTTTTGCACAACCCACACATGCACAGCCGCCATATTTTGGCACCGTATCGAAGGACGAAAACAGGCCAAAGTCCCAAGTCCAGTCAACGTGGTGGAAGAACCGGAGCGCCCCCGATCCAGGAAATCCAGGTAGGTCCCAGACTGCTGCAGGCCAGAGAACTAACGCCCCTCTCCTCTGCCGACCACCTCCATTGCCGCTAGAGTAATTCAGCAGGTCAGGCAGCATCTCTGGAGAACATGGATAGGCAACATTTCTGGTCATAAACCTTCTTTGAACTGATGGAACACGACTTGTTTAGGCTGGAGATACAGCACGGAAACAGGCCCTTTGGCCCACCAGGTCTGCATCGACCATCACACAAGACCTGTTCGCATTAGTTCTATGTTATCCAAATTTCTCATTTACTCCCTACACACCAGGGGCAATTTACAGAGGGCCAATTAATCTACAAACCTGCAAGTCTTGTGTGGGAGAACACCGGAGTAGCTGAAGGAGACCCACGCAGTCACAGGGAGAACGTGCAAACTCCACCCGGACAGCACCTGAGGTCAGGATTGAACCTGGGTGCGTGGCGCTGTGAGATTGGATCAGCCCGTAATGGGCGGCAGGTTTCATCTGTGTAATTTTAAAATATACCAGAAGAATATGTAGTGATGCACCAAACCACTGCGTGATTTTAATTCAGGTTATGACATTCACGTAGAGTTTTCATTCAAATTATATAACGGAAAGAATATTATTGTCTTTTGCCTCATTGTCCCGTTTTTGTCACAGATGACAATTAAACACTCTTGACTCTCTCTTGACTCTTGACAGAAGTGAATAGTGGGTCTGGATCGCCAGCAAATGCACCAGTGTTAATATATAATCGGAATCCCTGGGGCATCTGTCTCATTCATTTATAGGATTGGCCCAGTGCGGTTTCCTACGGGAATAATGTGAATGTGAAAAATACTGGGACAGGCAGAACTGTAATTCTAATATTGACTGGCTTCAAGAGAAGAGCGTCAGGTTTGATACCGTGTAGGCTTTAATTAATAGTTAATCCCTTTGTTCCACTCGTATTTGCAGAATAGTTCCGGTAGTTTGGAGGGGCAAGGACAGTAATGCCTCCAGCGCCTTCAAGATCAGCTGCAGGAGGCGCACCTGGGACAGATAGGAGGGAGAGGTAGGTCAACCATGTTTGAATGGCCGGGAGAAGTGAGGAGAGGGACGTCGGTTCGTGGGAACTGCTCCAGTACATTGAGCGCGCGGGCCGACCGGACTTTGGAGTTTGGATAACAGCACCAAAAATGGCGGCATCTGCATGTGTAATATACGCAAAAAGAATTTCACTGCACAGTTGCATATAAAACAAATGGCAAAGAAAGCACCATTGAACCATTGATGCTGGGAAGCTTCTATAGCAAGACAAGCGTGCCACTGAATCGGCTTAGAAGACAGAACATAAAATAATACAGCGGAATAATCTGGCGTTGAATCTGTGGAATTCGTTGTCACAGAAGGCTGTGGAGGCCAAGTCAGTAGATATATTTAAGGTAGAGATTGATTCTTGATTAGTACGGCTGTCAGAGGTTATGGAGAGAAGGCAGGAGAATGGGGTTTGGAGGGGGAGATAGATCAGCCATGATTGAATGGCAGAGTAGACCTGATGGGCCGAATGGCCTAATTCTACTCTTATCACTTGATCCTATGATATGAACAGGCCCTTCAGCCCACAATCTCTGTGCTGAACATGATGCCTAGACCAAATCTTATCTGCCTGCACATAAGCAGGGAAATGAAGCCGAGGCCAAAATGAATGAATAGTGGATCAAGCGTGGAGAGCAAACCAGCTGCTATTTCTATGCGTGATCCTATCCCGGTCTATTGATTCTCAGAGAGGCAGGGAGTTGAGCAGCACCATCTGCATCCTGTAGATTAGAGTTTGAAGCTATCTCGGGCTTGGAGAGGGATAGAGGATGCTCAAATTGGGGTGGCAGGGTCACAAATTGGGGTGCAGCAATAGAGAGCGGCACGGTGGTGCAGACACAGTGGCACCATAGTAGAGAGTGACACAGTGGCACAATAGTAGAGAGTGACACAGTGGCGCAGCAGCAGGGTGCTTCAGTTCCTCTCACACTCCAAAGACGTACAGGTTTGTAGGTGAGATACAAAATGCTGGAGTCAGTGGATCAGACAGCATCTCTGGAGAAAAGGAATAGGTGACAGATTCTGAAGAAGGGTCTCAAGCTGAAACGCCACCTATTCCTTTTCCCCAGAGATGATGCCGGACCTGCTGAGTTACTCCAGCACAGACCCGGGTTTGACTGGCATTTTGTGTCCTTTTTCAGCGAAAACCAGCATCTGCAGTTCCTTCCTGTACTGGTTAATTGGCTTTGGTAAAATTGTAAAATTGTCTTTAGTGTGTAGGATAGTATTAATGTGCAGGTATCGCTAAATTCTAAATTGGCAAACAATGGTTCTTTCCTGTTGAAGTTCAAGATGGAGATTCCTGTCCCATTCCTGACTTAGTAAAATGAATCCTATTAAGTGAACAAGTACATCAGCTTTCTCTTAATAGTTTAAACTTTCAACTTTTACAAAGTCTGAGACACAGTGTGGAAACAGGCCCTTCGGCCCAATGTGTGCGTGCCAACCAGCAATTGTACACTAGCACAATCCTACACACCAAGGACAATTTACATATTTTTACAGAAACATATTAACCTACAAACCTGCATGTCTTTGGATTGTAGGAGGAAACCAGAGAACCTGGAGAAAACCCACGTGGTCACAGGTAGAATGTACAAACTCAGTACAGACAGTCCCCGTAGTTCGGATCGAACCTGGGCCTCTGAGGGCGAAGTGCGAGATCTGGAATGATGCATCCTTTCAAGTTAGCCTGCCGCTCAACACAGCTGAGGCTTCATGGAGACAGATCTTGATTTTGAGATAGTGTCATCTCTGAGCTATCTTGGCAAATTTAAAATGCCACTTTAGCACATTCTCCACTGCTGAACACTGCCAGTCTTTTGCCTTCAACAATGCACTGAGGGATTTGATTATATTCATAAGATCCTGCCAATTTAATGCTAATTGGGGCAGTGAGCTAGAGACCAAAATAAGATATTTCCTTTATCCTGTTTCCAATTGCAACCTTTAACCACCAAACTACATCAAATGTTCTGGGCAGCATATCACAGGAGAAAGTATTAGGAATGCAGCATCAGTTTACTAGAAAGATTCATCGACTTGAGGAATAGAAACATAGAAAATAGGTGCAGGAGGAGGCAATTCGGCCCTTTGAGCCATTCATTGCGATTATGGCTGATCGTCCCCAAACAATAACCCGTGCCTGCCTTCTCCCCATATCCCTTGATTCAACTAACCGCAAGAGCTCTATCTAACTCGCTCTTAAATCTTTCCAGTGACTTGGCCTCCACTGCCCTCTGTGGTAGGGAATTCCACAAATTCACAACTCTCTGGGTGAAAACGTTTTTTCTCATCTCAGTCTTAAATGGTTTCCCCTTTATTCTAAGACTGTGGCCCCTGGTTCTGGACTCGCCCAACATTGGGAACATTTTTCCTGCATCTAGCTTGCCCAGTCCTTTTATAATTTTATATGTTTCTATAAGATATCCCTCATCCTTCTAAACTCCAGTGAATGCCTAGTCTTTTCAGTCTTTCCTCATATGACAGTCCCGCCATCCCAGGGATCAATCTAGTGAACCTAGATTGGGTAAGTGCACATTTGAGGAGCAACTATTTTTACACTAAGAGTGGTAGGTATATGAAACAAACTGCCAGAGGAGGTATGTGTAGGAAGGAACTGCAGCTGCTGGTTTAAACTGAAGATAGACACAATAAGCTGGAGTAACTCAGCGGGAGAAACAGCATCTCTGGAGAGAAGCAATGGGTGACGTTTCGGGTCGGTCTGAAGAAGGGTGTGGACCCGAAACGTCACCCATTCCTTCTCTCCAAAGATACTGTCTGTCCCACTGAGTTATTGTTTTTGCCGCAGGAGGTAGTTGAGGCAGGGTTTTACGAAACATTTAAGAAACATTTAGACAGGTACATGGATAGGATAGGTTTGGAGGGATATGTCCCAATCGCAGGCAGGTGGGACTAGTGTAGATGGGACATGTTGGTCGGCGTGGGCAAGTTGGGCCAAAGCTGCCCATTTCCACGCTGTATGACTCTATGACTTCAAGATTTAAATTAAGGAAAAGGATTATACAGTCCAGGCTTGTATTCAAAAACTGCAGTCAAAAATAAAAAAACAGAAAATCCCTGGAAATACTTATCAGGTCAAGCAACATCTGTGAAGAGAGAAACAGGTGCTGGCTGACCTATTGAGTAATTATCACCATTTAAAAATTATTCTAAAGTTGTATTACTGGGAATGTAAAAGGTCTAAGAGAACATTTGATTGTATATACAGGTGGGGAGATAGAGCGTAATTAATCCTCGAAACTGAGGAGTCTCGGAGAATGATCCAAAAATTAGAGCCAATATTTCACAATGATGCAGAGATGCTGCCTGACCCACTGAGTTACTTCGGCACTTTGGCTATCAGTCATCTTTGGTGTAGGTGGCTGGTGGGAGAATTAGGCGTGATAAAGGGCCCAATGCAGGAGAAAAGAGTACAGGTATGCACAATGGCACAGCGGTAGAGTTGCTGCCTTACAGCACCAGAGCACCAGGTTCGATCCTGACTACGGGTACCGTCTGCACGGAGTTTGCACGTGGGTTTTCTCCGGGTGCCCTGGTCTCCTCCCACATTCCAAAGACGTGCAGTTTTGTAGGTTAATTGGCTTCTGTAAAATTGACCCGAGTGTGCAGGATAGAGCTAGTTTATGGGGTAATCGCTGGTCAGTGTGGACTCAAAGACCACACTGCATCTCTAAACTAAAACTAAAGTAGGGGACTAGGATTGCTCTAATAACTGGTGATGGACCAAATAGACTACGTCTCTGCCATTGGGAAATATAATATAACCCTTCCAGACATCCATTGTCCATTTTCCAAAGACAGGATTGGGTAGGGAATATTGATCAAACTATTTGAAATCAACCTTACGCAGGTAATGCTGACTGAATCGTTTTCAATGTAATGTGCCTAGTTTCCACTTAATATCCATTGACCTCCATTGGCTTTCAGTCCAGCCTGTTTTAAAAATTACATCCTTTTATCACCATTTCAGCTTCCAAGGTGCACAATTATGCAAATAGGATTTTTAATGCTTTGTCGCCAAGTGTACTTTCAACAAATAGCATTGCAACACCAACAGTCAGTTTACTGCTTAAATTTAATTTGGAAAATAAATAATTGCATCTCCATGGAAACTTTCGCACCCCTTGTTGACATTCAAATGACCTTCACCACAAAGGGATTAGTTTTGAATGGTAATCACTAATGCCTTGCTCCAAACCAACCTCCATTTCTTTGACTCCATTTACACCTCACGCTGCCTCGGCAAGACCGCCATCCCCTCTTCCATCAGGCAAGAGATACAGAAGTGTGAAAACGTACACTTCCATATTCAGGGCGTGTTTCTTCCCAGATGCTATCAGGCAACTGAACCATCCTACCAACAACTAGAGAGTGGTCCTGAGCTACCATCTACCTCATTGTAGACCCTGGAACTATCTTTGATCTTTACTGCACTTTATCTTGCGCTCAACGTTATTCATGTTATTCCCTTTATCCTGTATCTGTACACTGTGGATGGCTTGATTGTAATCATGCATAGTCTTTCCGCTGACTGGTTAGCACGTAACAAATGCTTTTCACTGTAACTCGGTACACTAAACTAAACTCAAACTCAAATCCAACTCAGCACTTTGTGTTTATCTAAAAATTCCATCATCTGCAGTTCCTTGTGCCCCCATTTTCTTCAACGTATAGCGCAATATTTTTTACATTCAGGTTAGCACGCAACAAAAGCTTTTCACTGTGTCTCGGTACATGTGACAATAAATTAAACTAAATTAAATATATGCAATCCTGTTGAAACCTGGTGGAATTTTGTGGGACAAATTTGGTCTCCCAAGTCAAGGGTTCCAACCTGAAACGTCACCTATTCTGACTCCAGCATCTTTGGTATGAATCAGCATCTGCAGTTCCTCCCTACATAACTCTACCAGCTAGAAAGACAAAGGCAACAAAAGAATGGGGAAAAACCACAAAGTGCTGGAGTAACAATGGGTCAGGCAGCCTCTGTGGAGGGAATGAGCAGGCGATGTTTTGGGCCGGAACACTTCTTTAGATCCCTGAGCAGATGCCGGAAGCTTGAGTAAAATACAAAGTGCTCGAGGAACTCAATGGGTCAGGCAGCATCTGTGGAGGCAATGGATGGATGATATTTTGGATCAGGACCCTTCTTCATACATTCTAGCAAAATGGCAAATGTTGGAAGAACTTGACGGGTCAGTATTCTGAAGAAGGGTCCAGACTCGAAATGGCGCCTGCCAATGCCTCCATGGACGCTGCCTGACCCGCTGAGTTCCTCCAACACTTTGTGTTTTGCTCAAGATGCCAGCAAAAGGATGGGAACGCCATCTAAATGGAAGTGCAGCCTGGCCAAGATGGCCATTCACAGGTCCAGGCAGCAGGCAGTCCAGGGTTCGGCCCAAGTCGACTGCCTGCCCCTGGTCTGGGCCTACGCACGTGCACGTGTGACCCTGGAGAGAGAACACATGGTGCCCACAGGGGCATTGGAGGCCTTCCGTGAATGCTGGTCGCAACGGGAGAGGGGGTTGAGTACATAATGGAAAAGGATGATAATGTCGTAACCTGATGATTGATTAATTGATGTTTGCAAATTGCTGGACAGATTTGATCTTTCCAGTACTTTGTTACTGTGATCATTGGAATAAAATCTCCTTGTAAGGACAATGAAACTGGAAGCTGCCCTCCAGTCCACAGACCCACCCTGACTTGGAATTATATTGTCAGAGCTTCACCCCCATCAGGTCAAAGTCCTGGAAGTCTACCCCGAACCTGTGGCTCTACCCAATACTTCAAGGTCTCTAGATTGGTTGAAAGATACAGCATGGAAGCGGGCCCTTCAGCCCACCGAGTCCACGCCGACCAACGATCACTGGTTCTCACTAGTTCGATGTTATTTCTTCGCACTAGGGAAAATTGACTGCGGCCAGTTGACCTACCAAACAGCCCGTCTTGGGATGTGGGAGGAAACCAAAGCATCCGGAGGAAAACCATCCGGTCACAGGGAGAACACGCAAACTCCACACAGAGAGCACCCAAGGTCAGGATTGAACCCGGGTCCCTGGTGCTGTGAGGTAGCAGCTCCACCAGCTGAGCCATTGTTACTTCCTTCCAGGGAAGTCACAGAGAAGAGTTCCTGCAACACTTTGTTTTTGCTCTGTGTCTACGAATTTGCTGCTGAGTTGGAAGTTCCTTTAGATGAAGGGCCACCCAGCACAGGATCTCTGGGCTGAATGGACTCCCGCAACTCATTGTACAAGTAGACTGGAAGAAAAGCACATCAAGCATACACTCACTCACCAACATTTCTTCTGACAGCATTGACTGAACAGCACTAATTCAGCAACTGGCCTGACATTCACCTTTGTAGATTAATATGTGGCTTGACTGCCTTTAAATGGGGTCCTTAGCTATGAGTGTCGGCAAGAATGCAATTAGAAGCAATACACTGAAAGAACTGCCATTCATAAAGAAAAGGACATGTTGCAAAACAGGAGAGGTAACCATGGCAACCGTGATCGAGGGAGAGCAAGGCCTTCAACTGCGGAATTAAAAATACCCTGAATGTGCGTAAACACAACAACTAGAAGAATATTTGAGCAATGGGTCTTAACTGGGGCCTTTTGAAAGGGGGCGTGTAAGCAGGCCTTAGAAACAATGGACAAGGTGGTTCCTGGGGAGTTGGAAACATTCAGGGAAAGTGTGGACAATTTAGTTTAGTTTAGATTGGTGGTCCGCGTGGAAACAGGCCCTTCGGCCCACCTATGACTATGGGTGCCTTTGTGTACGGCGTTTGTACGTTCTCCCCGTGACTTGTGTGCGTTTTCCCTGTGATATCTAATTTCCTCCCTCAGTCCAAAGACGAACAGGTTAGTAGGTTAATTGGCTTGGAGAAATTGTAAATTGTTCCCAAGTGTGTGTAGGATAGTGTTCGTGTACGGGGATTGCTGGTCGGTGCACACTCGGTGGGCCGAAGAGTGTGTTTCCATGCTGTATCTCCACACTAAACTAAAGGTTCAATCCTAAGTTCTGCTGCTGCCTGTGTGGAGTTTGCATGTTCTTCCTGTGACAAGGTAGGTTTCCTTTGGGTTCCCAGATTTCCTCCCACATCCCAAAGGTGTGAATGTTGGTAGGTTAAATGGCCACTGTGTATTGCCCATAATGTGTGAGGCAGGTGTAGAATTTAGGGAGGGGAGGGAACCTGAAGACTATGTGGGGAGAGGTGGGATAGTATAAACATGGGTACTTGTTGATTCTGTAGTAGGGTGACCAGAACCAGACGCAATATTGCAAGTCTGGGCTCACATATAACATAGAGTCATCGGCCCTTAGATATAACTTAGGCCATTCAGCCCAACGTGCCCACACCGACCTACATGTCCCATCTACACTAGTCCACCTGCCTGCGTTTGGCCAATATCCCTTTAAACCTATCATATTAATGAACCTGTCCAAATGTCTCTTAAATGTTATGATAGGACCTGCCTCAACTACCTCCTCCGGCATCTCCGCCTCCACACCCCCACCTCCCTCCTCCTCACTGTAAACCTGCGTCCCCTGCTTTTTGATACCTTTACTCTGGGCAAAAGACTGCGCATCTACCTGATCTATTCCTCTCAAGATTTTATACACCTCTACAAGATCACCCGTCATCCTGCTGTGCTCCAAGCCTGCTCAACCTCTCCCTATAGCTCAGGCCCTCGATCACTGGCAACATCCTCATAAACCTTCTCTGCACCCTTTCCAGCTTGACAGCATCCAGCTCCAAACTTGTACAGTTGCAATGTGACATCACAACTCCTTGACCCAGTGCCCTAACCAAAGGTCATAAGGTAATAAGTGATAGGAATAGAATTAGTCCATTCAACCCATCAAGTCTACTCCGCCATTCAGTCATGGCCGATCTAGCTCACCCTCCTAACCCCATTCTCCTGCCTTCTCCCCATAACCTCTGACACTCGTACTAATCAAGAATCAATCTGTCTCTGCCTTAAAAATATCCATGACTTGGCCTCCACAGCCTTCAGTGGCAAAGAATTCCACAGATTCACCACCCTCTGACTAAAGGCAAGCATGTAAAGCATCTTCTTCACCACCCTCTGTTGCTGTAACAAGATCATACACCATTCCCCACTTGCACCCACTCACCGAAATAAAATATTCCCTCAACAATACCAGTTAGCTATTATTTAGTCTTGTTAACCTGTGGCCTATCTCTGGGATGTCACAGCAATCTCTTCCTGCCAGATATCCACTGAAATTCCCCGAAAAACACAAGCCGTGCTTTGACACTTTTAACCCAGAAATATCGAGTAACATTTTAAAACATTTCATTATTTCTAACTAGTGACAAAATCGACAAACTACAATTTAGAAAGGAACAAAACACCTACATCAGGTGGGATTACATCGTCTTAATCCTACTAAAGGGTGGCACAGTGGCACAGCAGGTAGAGCTGCTACATCACAGCGGCAGCGGATTCAATCCTGAGATTAACTGTATGTTTGTGTGGAGTTTGCTTGTTCTCCTTGTAACCATGTGGGTTTCTGTCAGATGCTCCGGTTTCCTCCCACATCATAAATACGTACGGATTTGTAGGTCAATTGGCCATTGTAAATTTTCCCTAGTGTGTAGATTGAGGCTGGGAAAGTGGGATAGAAGTAGTGTGAATGGGTGATCGACGGCCAGCATGGACTCGGTGTATCTTTCAATCAATCTTAACTCCATGAGTCAGGCAGCATTGGTTCAGGGTATGGACAGATGACGTTTAGGATCGGGACCCTCTTTCTGTCTGAAGAGGTTCCAGACTCAAAGCATCATGTCCATTCCCTCCACAGATGCTACCTTCCCCCGCTGAGTTCCTCAAGCACTGTGATGTTTGCTCAAGATGTCAGCATCTGCAGGTTCTTGCGTCTTCATAGATGGGAAGATGAGTTCCAAGTCTGAAGTATGCTCATTATTACTAATTCAACTGGTAAGGCTATTTAACTACTTGATGGCTCACCTTAGCCCATTGCCTTTAAATAATAAGTCATTGGAGTGGTGTGTGATAATTTCATTATTGCCGCAGATGCCCATAAATAGATACAGTTTGGTAATGTCCCTGAAGTTTACTCTCACAGTTATGTGGGTCTGTAGGTGAATTGTATAAAGATAAGTTGGTGGTGCAGAGTGGGTGCATCTCTGGTTTGTTCTTATCCCATGCAGTTAGATAACGGAAAGATTAAATAACCTCCTTCCCCAGTTTTTACTGTTTCCATTATACCAGCCCTGTGCTACAGTGTGTGGTGGAGTATTGGGGATGGGATGGAGGGAGATGGTTGATGGCAACAGAATCATCTATTTCAGAACTGATCCATTCCCTTACAAAATAGAAGGCACAATGGTGCAGCGGTGGAGTTTCTTTCCTAGTTTTTGGGATACAGTGCAGAAACTGGCCCTTCGGCCCAGCGTGTCCGTGCTGACCAGCGATCGTCCCGTACACTAGCACTGTCCTACACACTCGGGACAGTTTACAATTTCTACCAACCCCAATTAACCTACCTGGAGAAAACCCACGTGGTCAAAGTTGCTGTCTTACAGTGCCAGAGACCCGGGTTCGATTCTGATTACGGGTGCTGTCTGTGCAGAGTTTGCACGTTCTCCCTGTGACTGCGTGGGTTTTCTCCGATTGCTCCGGTTTCCTCGCACACTCCAAAGACATACAGATTTATTGGTTAATTGGCTTCTGTAAATTGTAAATTGACCCTAATATATCAGATAGAACTCGTGTTTGGGGTGATCGCAGGTTGGGCCGAAGGGCTGTTTCCATGTTGTATCTCTAAAGTCTAAAGAACCCAGACTCACATCTCTGATAATTAGCCCAGCCTCTTATTCAAGATGTTGGAGACTCAAGGAAGTGCAGATGCTGGAAGCTTGAGTAAAACACAAAGTGCTGGAGTAACTCATCGGGTCAGGCAGCATCTGTGGAAGGAATGGACTGGCGACATTTCGGGTCAGGACCCTTCTTGAAACTCCAGTCTGAAAAAGGGTTGCAACCTGAAACATTGCCTATCATTCCCTCCACAGATGCTGCCCGACCTGCTGGGTTACTTTGTGTTTTATCCATGATATTGTTATACTATTGTACACCTCCCCTTCATTCTTTGCATGTAATCCCTATTCCTTTGGAATACGAGTCACAATGCTCATAAACTTGTTCTTAGTTAGAGCCTAATGGCCTTTAAAATAAATGGTTTCCAAAACCTGTTAGTTGTAAGTTACTGGATAAAATGGCAGCAAAATAATATTCTGAGAATGCCAATTTTGCTCACAATATATGTGCATTTTAATTTAATTTACTCTAGTTTGCAATATTGAAAATATGATTTATGTGCAAATTGGAACTGCCTGGAGAGATAGTTCACCGTTCAGGTAATCAATCACTGACTGTATTTTAGCAAGCACAAATTAGAGTTAATTGTTAAGCCTGAAGAGCATCGTTACATCCAATACTGCCCCGATTCAAGCACTCTAAAGGCTTTCAGTTAGCTCAGTCGCAGTTACTATTCAACACCTACACATGTAGTGCTTCAGAGAGGCTCAGTGTTTGTTTTAATCAGTAAATCCTTCTGCGGATTGGGAAAGGGCACACTGCTATTTCAATGTTCAATTTGCTGGTGAGGTGGAAACAAAATTCATGGAAGAGCCAGGAGCCAAGTCCTAATGGAAATGTGGATACCAATAGGTAGCGTTTAAGAGGGAAGTGAAAAACTTCCAGGAGAACGGCATATTAATGCAATAGCCAAAAGATATAGACGACAAACACGGATGGAAACCACAACATGAGATAGTTGTTGGACGAATTACAGATAATGATGAGTCAGAGTATAGAAGGGAGAATGGTCAACTGACCAAATGGTGCCAACACAACAACCTTGCTCTCGATGTCAGCAAGACAAAAGAACTGATTATGGACTTTGGAAGAGGAAGGACGAGGACCCACAAACCTGGCTCTATCAATAGGAGGAAAGAGTCAAAAGCTTCAAATTCCTGGGCATGCATATTTCCAAAGCTCTTTCCTGGACCCGGCACGCTGATG
The DNA here is from genome assembly GCF_028641065.1 of Leucoraja erinaceus. NCBI lineage: Eukaryota > Metazoa > Chordata > Chondrichthyes > Rajiformes > Rajidae > Leucoraja > Leucoraja erinaceus. The sequence continues at coordinate 30,571,442 of NC_073392.1, forward strand.
CAATTATAAAGAAGATTGCGGAGATTCGGTATGTCAGAGAGGATCCTCTTGAACCTCTACAGATGTACAGTAGAGATCATGCAGACTGGTTGCATCACGGCTTGGTTTGGTTACTTGAATGCCCAGGAGAGAAGAAGACTGCAAAAAAGTGCCTAGTCCATTACCTCCCCACCATCGAAGGGATTTACACGAATCGCTGCCACAAAAAGGCAGCCAGCTTCATCAGAGATCCACACCACACTGGCCACACACTCATTTCACTCCTGTCAGTGGGAAGAAGGTATTGGATCCTGAAAACTGTAACGTCCAGGTCCAGGAACAATTTTCTCCCTACAGCCATCAGGTTATTAAACACTACAATCTCCAAATAAGCTCTGAACTACATAGACTTGGGGGCAATGGTTTTGATTTTTTGCACTATTATTGTTTGGTTGCATGGGCATGTATGTGTGTATAGATGAGCACAATCCTGCAGCTAGCAGAGCTTCTGCCTCACAGCCCAGTGACCCAGGTTGAATCATAATCTTAGGTGCTGTCTGGCTGGAGTTTGCACGTTCTTCCTGTAAACGCACATTTTTCTTCAGGCTGGTCCAGCTTCCTCCAGCATTTAGATTTACGAGGATATTTAGTTTTGTTTAGTTTAGCTTAGAGATACAGCATGGAAACAGGCCCTTCAGCCCACCAGCCCTTCTGCACCCACTAGTGATCCCCGCACATTAACACTATACTACACACACTAGGGAAATTTTTAAACATTTTTTTAAAGACCAAGCCATTTTTTTAAAGACCTGTACGACTTTGGAGTGTGGGAGGAAACCGAAGATCTTGGAGAAAACCCACGCGGTCACAGGGAGAACGTACAAACTGCGTACAGCCAGCACCTATTTGCACAATTTTGTACAATTATTGTTGTCAGAACTTGAGGGATTGAATGAAGATGCGGCAGGCCGCTGCCAACAGAAGGCTGTGGAGGACAAGTCAGTGGATATTTTTAAGGCAGAGATAGATAGATTCTTGAATAGTACGGGTGACAGAGGTTCGAGTTTGGAGGTTTAGATGGATCAGCCATGAATGAATGGCGGAGTAGACTTGATGGGCCGAATGGCCTAATTCTACTCCTATCCCTTATAACCTTATGACATGACCTACAGAGGGAATGTCGAAAGAGAGCCGCTGGCAACGACGGATGTGAGCAGTGTGCCGGTAAGAGAGGTATTGGGTATTGCCTCGAGCGCCTTTAAGGTCGGCTGCAGGAGGCGTCCCTGGGACACAGAGGCGGTCGGACGAGAAGAGGATCGTTGGGTCGCGGGGCTTCAGCAGCCTGGGCCTTACCTGGATTGGGGGAGTTCCAGTGCTTCCAGCATGTGGACTGCACTTGGACTTTGGACTTTTTCTTTTTCACTGTAAGCAGCGCCAAAATATGGCAACTGTGTTTAGTTTTTTTAGTTTAGTTTAGAGATACAGCGCGGAAACAGGCCCTTCAGCCCACCGGGTCTGCACTGACCAGCGATCCCCGCACTTTAACGCCATCCTACACCCACTAGGGACAATTTTTACATTTACCAAGCCAATTAACCTACAAACTTGTATGTCTTTGGAGTGTGGGATGAGACCGAAGATCTCGGAGAAAACCCATGCAGGTCACGGGGAGAACGTACAAACACATACAGGCAGGACCCGTAGTCGGGATCAGATTCAGATTCAGATTCAATTTTAATTGTCATTGTCAGTGTACAGTACAGAGACAACGAAATGCATTTAGCATTTCGATTGATTTATTTATCGAACCCGGGTCTCCGGTGCTGCATTCGCTGTAAGGCAGCAACTCAACCGCTGTGCCACCGTGACCGCCCAAAATTTGATGGCTTGTGGGTTGTACAAAATAATTTCATTATGCTGTGCATACATGCCAATTAAAGGCCATTGAACCATTGAGCTACAGGGTGCGGTTCGGCAGGCTAGGATTTTATTCCTTGCCGTGCAGGAGGATGAGGGATGATCTTACAGAGTAGCAATGTTACAAAATTTTGAGATTTAAAAAATCAAGTCTGTAATTTATCCCATCAAATAAAGCATAAAAATAAGTTTAATTTGACACTTAATTTACTTTCATATCTCAAGTATTTAAAAAGGTTATGGCCATTTTCATACTCGGAAATTAGCATCTTGTTCCCTATTGATTTTCTATGAACATAACAAAAAAGCTGTGATCGCGTGCTGTCAAAAGGCCATAACCTTCTTAAAAATTAAGAGAACTGAATGAAATTTTCAGTTATCGTAGATTGAACCATTCTGAAACAAACATAAAATAATCTAACTTGGATGACCTGAAATTAAAGCATATAATTAGTTAGTTACCCAAGTGTAGCAAATTTCAAATTTCAATTACTAGATCTAAACATCTATCCATTTCTTAATAAATGATTAACATTTTTAAATAGCCCAAGTGTCCAAATAATATTCATAAATAATTCACAATAAAACATGTTTTTAAAATCTCATTTACATTAATTTATAGGCCAAATGGAAGGAATTTAGTGTTCAATTGCTGTAAATTAAAGTCCATTTTAAATCAGCTTTCTAGTGGGTTCCTGTGGAACGCGCTGGTTTAGAACGTTCACATTGCAGTGGATTTGTGCCCTCAAATGCCCAGAACAATACTGCGGGATATAAAGAGCCCAAAATGAACTACTCGCTATAGAAAACTTTATATACAGGGTTCTTAAGAAGCCCCTTTTAATGTAAAAATAAGGTACATACCTTTAATTGTTTTCTTTATAAAACCCTGGGGCTGCGAGAGGTCACGGGTTTAGAGAGTGATTTTTAAACTACTATAACTATTATACAAGGCCATAAAAACTAATAATACCTTTTGCGACGGGGTCTTTCAGCGATTTTTCGTTAATGATTTACTAGGCTGAACATTTTCGATTACAACAGCCTAGTAAAAATCGCGTTTTAAACCCGCCCCCTCAAAACAGCGCCAAAATCGCCCACACAGGCTGGGGCAGATTCTCAGCCACGCTTCAGGTACGTTTTGCAACATACCTATACAGAGGTTTGTAAATTCATAAGGGGGAGAGACAGGGAGAATGCACAGAATAAACAAATGCAAATGGGTGATTGATGGTCAATGATTCCACAGGCTGAAGGTCCTGCTTCTCTGCTGTATCTTGCAATCAACCGATCAAAGAGAGTTCAAGAATGAATTTTACATCACGTCTAAACAGGGCAGCCTCTTACTTTTATTTTGTTTTTTTTATTTGTATTTTTATTAGAAGCAGTGTACGGTAGTATAAACCGTGGCATAAGACATAATACATTTTGTGTACAACTTCTATTTTAAATTTAGCAAGAGAAAGGTAACACAAGAAAGAGAAAGCGAGAAAAGGAGAGAGTGAAGGAAATGGTGATGTATAAACCCCTGGAGTACCACTCCCGGGGTTAACAAGTGATACTGTAGAAAGATAAAGAGGAAAACCCATAGAATTGTTACAAAAAAAAGGAAAAAAGAAAAAAAAGAGAAAAGAAGCAGAAAAGGGATCTGCCTGCTTGATATCTCACCACATCCATCACCCAGTTCAGAAATGGGTAATTTCCAGAGTTGAGTTGCACCATACTATACTTGTAATAAATCAATGAAAGGAGACCATATCTTTAGGAATTGCTCTGATTTTCCTGCTAAGACGAGTGGCCTCTTACTTTTAAACAGTGACTCCGAACTCTAGATTCTTCCACAAGACTAAACATCTTCTCTACATCCCCACCACCCCCTCCTACCAAGGGCTTTAATCAATCGCCTTTCACTATAACTAACTCTGCATCTCAACGCCTTTACAACTAATACAATACTTCCTGAAACATATATGCATCTGATTTTCTGAGCATGTACCAAATCACAGGCTTAGAAACATAGACACATAGCAAATAGGTGCAGGAGTAGGCCATTCGGCCCTTCGAGTCAGCACCGCCATTCAATACGATCATGGCTGATCATCCAAAATCAGTACCCTGTTCCTGCTTTCTCCTCATATCCCTTGATTCTGTTAGCTCTAAGAGTTATATCTATCACCCTCTTGAAAATGTCCAGTGAATTGGCCTCCAATACCTTCTGTGGCAAAGAATTACGGATTCACAACTCTGGGTGAAGCGTTTTTCCTCATCTCAGTCCTGAATGGCCTACCCCTTATTCTCAAACTGGGTGCCCTGGTTCTGGACTCTTGCCCACACTGACCAACATGTCCCATCTACACTAGTCCCACCTTTTGTGTTTGGCCCATATCCCTCTAAACCTCTGTCCAAACTATGCACCTGTCTAATTGTTTCTTAAAAATTGCGATAGTCCCTATCTCAACTATTTCCTCCGGTAGCTCGTTCCATAAAAAGTTACATCTCAGATTCCTATTAAATCTTTCTTCCTTCATGTCTTCTGCTTCTCGATTCCCTTTCTCTGGGCAAGACAGTCTGTACGTCTATTCTTCATGATTTTGTACACCTCTACAAGATCACCCCACATCCTCCTGCGCTCCAAGGAATAGAGTCCCAGCCTGCTCAACCTCTCTCTGTAGCTCAGACCCTCGAGCCCTGCCAACATCCTCGTAACCTCTTATGTTTGTATATCCTGATTTTTATGGTATTTAGAGCGAAAGCTTGCCTTGGTTTATGTGGTCCTTCTGAGGTTGCAGTTGGACCTGGCATTTCTGAGTGCAACTGCCTGGCTCAGAGCAAACAACTTGTGCTGTGGGCACCTCAGTTTGACTTGGACACACCAAGCTGATTTTCTGTCCTTTACTAACACGTTACTATCACTATGTGACTTGGGACTCATAATAAGCACGGGCCTTTGGACACCAGGCTGCTGGTTTATTGGGAGAGTTAGAACCTGAAAAATGAGCTGCAGGCTGCTGAACTTGCAAGCTGTGGGAACATACAGTATATATGATTGACAGTGATTTATTTTCCAAGGCCTCGCCACATCATCTGCTCACTGAACCAAAAGAGCATCCTCATAATCTTTCTCATGGGGCTTAACATGCGAACTCTCAGACGTAAAGCCTCTTGCCATCTTACATTATCCTGTATCACAAGCATTAGCAGGTCGGTTTCCTACTCTGCAATTACGATAATGGAGTGAAGATGATTTTACATGGTTTAAAACTTTGGTCCACATTACAGTCAACACCGAGGCCATTATAACTACATCTAGCACCAAAAATGAAGCATTCCTTTATGAATTTTGCATGATGTGTTCCATTGCTGAGCATAAAAAGGTTCTTTATATAAAATATACCAAGGAGAAACGGAATGAACATTTGTTTATATTAATGAAGGTATCAGGCTGTAAAGTCACTGACTTAAATAATAATTTTCAGCAAGTTATATAAGTTCACTATTTTTTCCCCACTCTGAAGCAATTCTGAGTGACTAATGAATGTGAAGTGGTGCAACTTAGTGATACACTCTGCACAAAATTCGAGACCCACTCATGATGCATTTCCATCATTGAATTCTGCTCAGGGACGGTATGGTTTGATTTTGCGGAGGTGCAGAAGATATCTTTGTAATGCCATCCATTTTCCCCACCCAGTTTTGTTCAACCTGTTTTTCACAGGTCGGAGGCCATGTAAGAAGCAGGTGACGTAACTGCTAACAATCCGTCGCATAGGTTTAATTTTATTCCAAAGTCACCCATCATACGACAGGATAAGGTCAAGAAGACATTTATGCACGGCCTTTAACAATCTTTCCCAGCCCAGGGAATTCTCATTACCACCACAATGCAAGAATGGCAGCCACCATGTTGCATGCAATAAGGTCCCACACACAGCACAACCTGGTGGGTCTGCTGCCTCCTAGTGTCAAAGCACCAGATTCAATGCTGACTGTGTGGGGTTTGCATGTTCTCCCTGTGGCCACGTGGATTTCCGTTTGATGCTCTGGTTCAGTTTAGCTTAGCTTAGAGGTATAATGTGGAAACAGGCTCTTCGGCCTACCGAGGCTTTGACTACCAGCGATCCCCATACTATCACTATCCTACACACTGGGGACAATTTACAACTTTAACCTCCAAACCTGTATGTCTTTGGAGTTTGGGAGGAACCATAGAATATGGTACCATATTATATGGAACAGTACAGCATTGGAACAGACTCGTCAGCGCACAATGTCTGTGCCGATTCTTCATAGAATCCGTATTCCCAGCGTATGCCTATCCAATAGTCTTTTAAATGCCACTAATGTAACTACTTCAACCACCAACCCCAGCAGCACGTTCCGGGCACTCACCTCCACTCTGTGTAAAAGAACTTGCTCCTCCTTTAAAACATCTCCTTTAAACCTTGCGGGTATACACAAAATTCTGGAGTAAAGGGCCTGTCTCACTTAGGTGGCAGCGACTGTCATAGTCGTAGCAGGTCGCCGACTAACTGACGACTGGACCCCCCCTACGACAATGTCTACGACGAGCTTCAACAACCTACCAAATAATCGACGTCAAGCTACGGCAAGCTACCGACAACCGGCGACCTAATCATCGCGGCTTAGAACGTCCGCCTACGACAACATCTACGACAACCTACATCCACCCACCACAAGCTACGACCCTGTCGGCGACAACTGAGTACAACTGACGACATGCAACGTTATTTTGGCCTCTAAAACAATGGAATCGCCCAGTTTTCCTATAAAACGGGTTCCAGGGTGCGGTTTTGAATCATTCTGCATCATGACTATCACGGAGCAACATCCGAGGGCATTGCTCTTATTACAAGAAGAAGAAGCCCTGCTGCTTGCAGCATCCCTCTTGCTTAAAGATCTGCAAGACAGAAGGACAAGAAGAATGGTGAAGGAGAAGCCCAAGAAGAGGGCCGTGTGGTTGAAGGCCTTGTCCCTGAAAGGACCCAGGTTGGGCCAGTGTGAAAACCTGATGTCTGAGCTCCAGCAAAAAGACGCGGCTGCCTTCGAAAAATTCAGCAAGTCCACGCACTTTATTTTTACCTGATCACGTGTTTTTCCAAAGTCGCTACTTGACTTCTCTTGACTTCTCTTGACAACAACCTGGCGACAACCTACGACAGCACCTACGACAAGCCCACGGTCGCCAAAAAGTTTCGAACATTTCAAAATCCAGCGGCGACCAGAAAAACGCTACGACTCTTTGGGCGACTGAGTAGACTACTCACGACCATTAATGCGACACCCCGACGACCATGTGGCGACTGCCTAATCGTCGGCAGTTGCCTAAAAAAATTGCCTAAGTGGGACAGGCCCTTTACTCAGCGAGACAGTCAGCATCTTTAGAGAGAGGGAATGGGTGTCGTTTCGGGTCAAGACCCTTCTTCAGACTGAGATCAGGGGAGTGGGCGGTACAGAGATAAAATGCAGTCGGAGACAGTAAGACTGGTAGGAGAACTGGGAATGGGGAGGTGGTGGATAGAGAGATAAAGCAAGGGCTACTTGAAGTTAGATAAGTCAATGTTCATACCACTGGGGTGTAAGCTGCCCATGCAAAATTTGAGGTGATGTTCGTCCAATTTGCACTGGGCCTCACTCTGACAATGTAGGAGGCCCAGGACAGAAAGGTCAGATTGGGAATGGGAAGGGGAGTTAAAGTGTTGAGCAACTGGAAGATCAGGTTGGTTTAGGCAGATCGAAAGCAAGTGTTCAGCGAAATGATCGCAGAGCCTGGGCTCGGTCTCGCCGATATACAGGAGTCCACACCTGGTACAGTGGATATAGTAGATTTAAAACTTTTAAACCTTGTACCATTTAAGCAAATCATAAAACATACACATATGGCACCTGGCTCCAGTTAATGAATATCAATCACTAAACGTCTCGTTTTGATGGCCAAATAAATTGCAGATAGAAGTTTATGTTCAATGCTTTCTGAAAGACTGATTTGCTGCCTAGGCAAAACTGGACTGACAGCTATTATTTCAAATGACCTTTTCCCCCTAAATATCTGAGTATAAAATAGGCTGTTTTCAACCGTGGATGAAATGTCGGCTTATCAACCATTGGACACGATGAAGGAGAACAAAATAAATGTTTCCCATTTCGCTCCAAGCCTGTAAGCCAATGCACCTGTGAACTTACATTTTTTCTCCACCCCCCCCCCCCCTCCCCTCCCCAGACATTTCTGTATTAAGTATTACATTAAGTTCCAGACTACACAAGGTACACCATCTGCTCTCAACACTTAATAGTATTTTAGCTAGCAATGGTGAATGATGTAAGCAAGGTCAACCCAGCCATCACCCCATGCTGTGCTCTGACACACACTGGCAATCATGGGGAAGGCAGTGGGAAGCCGATTGTTCCCAGACCAAAGAAAAACTTCTCTCAGAAGTAAGTCAGGGTTTAAATTCTTTGCTAAAGATGGAAATATTTTCCAGCTCGTTTTCATTTACAAGCTTTGAAGATACCTACTATCTAATACTACTACCACTATCTACCTCTTTGGTGACCCTTGGACTATCCCTGATCGGACTTTGCTGGCTATATCTTGCACTTAACCTTATTCCCTTATCATGCGTCTATATACTGTAAATGGATCAATTGCAATCATGTATTGTCTTTCTGATGACTGGTTAGCATGCAAAAAAGCATTTCACAGTACACGTGACAAAAAACTAAACTAAGCTAAACTCAATGCCAAATGAAAATAAATTGGGAAATGATCTAGATTATCAAAAAACAAAGAACTGCAGATGCTGGTTTATGTCAAAGATAGTCACAAAGTGCTGGCGTAACACAGCAGGTCAGGCAGCATCTCTGGAGAAAAAGGGTAGATGACATTTCGGGTTGGAACCCTTCATCAGATCTCTTTATTTGAGACTTTAGACTTTAGAGATACATGGAAACAGACCCTTCGGCCCACCGAGCCCATCCCTGTACACTAGCACTATCCGACACACTAGGGATTATTTACAATTTTACCAAAGCCAATTATCCTGCAAACCTATACGCTCTTGGAGTGTGGGAGGAAACTGGAGCACCTGAAGAAAACCTATGCGGTCACGGGGAGAATGTACAAACTCCGTACAGACAGCATCCGTCGTCAGGATGGAACCTGGTTCTCTGGCTCAGTATGGCTGCAACTCTACCATTGCACCACTGTGCCGCCTCGATCTCAATCTTAGCAAGGAATGTTTGTCCTCAACTTCCTTGCAAGGGAGAGAGGAACATAACACAGAAGGAAGCCATTTGTCCTGTGATCTTTGGAAGCACATTGCTGCTGGTTCAAATCATAAACTCTTCCCTAAACCTCTGCTGTGTTTTCACCTTCAAATAGTTTATTTTGTTAAAATTTATTATTATTGTCATGTGAAAAAATCTAGATTATAGAAGCAAAGAACTGCAGATGCTGGTTTACACCAAAAATTGACACAAAGTGCTGGCTTAACTCAATGGGTCAGGAAGCATTTCTGGAGAAAAAGGATAAGTAACGTTTCAGGTCCGGAGCCTTCTTCAGATCTCTTTATATTTAGACTTTAAACTTTAGAGATACAAAACGGAAACAGGCCATTTGGCCCACTGAGTCTACGCCGACTAGCGATACTGCACCGACCCCCCCCATACAATAGTTCCTACTCACTATTTACAACTTTTACCAAAGCCAATTAACCTACAATTAACAAGATGGCGGACTGCAGGGGTGATGCGCCGTTGTGTATGGCTACTCCTCCTGCAGTCCGTCCTTTCACCCTTTTTTATTTTTATTTTTAGTCCTGTCCGTACAAAATGTTTATTGGAGGTCTTCTTTTATGTGGTGGGTGGGGGGAGGGGAAGGGGGAAACTATTTTAATCCCAGTCCTACCTGGTTGGAGATGCGGTTTTCTTCCGAACCGCATCTTCGTCCTCTCTGTGCGGCCTACCATCAAGCTGGAGCAGCGCTGGAGCGGCGTTTCCTGCCGGGACTGCAGCTTCGCCGGCGGTGCAAATGCTGGGACACCAACATCGTTGAGCTGCGGCTGCAGAGCGTCCAGCCGCGGGCGGGCGGCACTGGGTTTACAACACCGCGGGGCCTGGGATCCGAGATCGCCAGAGTCGGAGGTCCGGCCGGTGCGGCCTGAGAACTTTGGACATTGCAGTCTTCGGGGAGGAAGCGGCCGCTTCAGTCCAGGCCGCTGAAGAATGTTCACCCGACGCCGATGATCCAGCTTCGCGGCAGAGGGCCTGAGAACATCGGGTTGTCTGAGGAGGCCAGATATAGACCCCAACCTCGGGTGGACTATGAGGGGGAGAACTGGATATTTTTAGTGCCTTCCCTCACAGTGAATTCTGCTGTGGGGGGACGTTTCATGTTGATTTCTTTATTCAATTAGTTTAATCAATCTCTGTAAAGCACTTTGGTTCAAAGTGATTTTGTTTAAAAGTGCTATATAAATAAATATTATTATTATTATTACAAACTTGTATGTCTTTGGATTGTGGGGGGAAAGACCGAGGAACAGTGAGTGAAAAGCTTTTGTTTGCATGTTACGCAGTCGTACAAAAACCATACATGAATATAATCAAGCCCTCCTCAGCGCACAGATAGAGGACAAAGTGTACAACATTTAGTGCAAAGATATAATGTCAGATAATGTCTGATTAAAGATAGTTCAAAGGTCTCCAATGAGGTAGATGGGTGGTCAGGACCGCACTCTAGCTGGTGAGAAGGCCGTTCGGTTGCCTGATAACACTGGGAAGAAACTGTTCCTGAAACTGGAGTGATATTTAATCATAATGATAGGTGGCTCTCAACCCCCCTCCCCCTCCCTTGCTTCTGTTGGCCTATTACCTGTGATGCAAGTCCTGTCTCTCTCACTTTTCCAGTTTTCTTGCCCCCCCCCCATCCTTTACAATCAGTCTGAAGAAGGGTCTCGACCCAAAATGACACCTATCCATGTTCTCCAGGGATGCTGCCTGACCTGCTGAGTTACTCTAGCACTTTGTGTCCTTTTGTGTATTAACCAGCATCTTGTTTCTATGTAATATTTAATCAATTCACTTCTGGAACTTAATCCTCAATCTTCATTAACTAACCCATTAGTCTATGCCCCCAAATCTCAAACACACTTTACATTAAAATATTTTTCCTCTTATCTCGCCTGGTTTTAAATCTGTACCCTTTAGTTCTCGCTCCTTCAGGCTGTGGATACAGTTTATCTTTATCCATGCTATTCAAATGCTTCTCAGTTGCAAACTCTTCCATCAGGTTTCCCCTAAACCACCTCCGTCCCCATGAAACAATTGCCATCTTTACATTCTCTACTTCAAGGGCGGCACGGTGGAAAGGTCAAATAATCGAGAGCATAAGTTTAAGGTGAGAGGGGTAAAGTTTAAAGGAGAAGCAGGAACACAATGCCAGGGGTGGTGGTGGAAGCAGATACGATAGTGGCGTTTAAGAGGCTTTTGGAGAGGCAAATAGATATGCTGGGTATGGAGTGCATGGATCACGTGTCAGCAGATAAGATTAGTTTATCTTGGCATAGTGTTTGGCACAGATACTGTGGGCCACAGTGCCTGTTCCTGGACTGTTCGATACTCTATATTCTCTGAATAGGAAGATAAGTCCCCATGATTCCATAGTGAATAACCCAAAGCTTCCCAGTGAGATATGAATAAGCCCTCTGGTGCATGTTTGGCCTGAAAGCTAATTTAAACATTTACCCAGCCAAGTTACATCAATTAAATTACGAGAGATGGGAGGCTTGGTCAGGAGGAAATTGTATTTGTATAGTATTTTGTCACATCTCATTGCAACGTTCCAAAGTGTTCCATAGCCAATTAATTACTTTTTAAGTTCACCCGCCAGACTTATTTGGTCCTCAGTAAAGTTCCATAAATAGTAATGAATTGAATTGAATAAATTTTTATTAGCCAAGTGTGTATATATACAAGGAATTTGCCTTGGTGTTTTGCTCGCAAGTAACAACACGATAAACAGCAGACAATTAAAAATAAAACATTATAATTTAAACATGTGAAGAATGAAATAAAGTACCAGAGCAAAAGGAGGTTACAGATTTTTGGCTGTTGAGTAGAGCTACTGCTCGTGGAATAAAGCTGGTTTTATGTCTGGCTGTGGCAGATTTGACAATCCAGAGTCGCCTTCCAGAGGGAAGTGCTTCAAAGAGTTTGTGGCCAGGGTGAGAGGGGTCAGAGATGATCTTACCCGCTCGCTTCCTGGCCCTTGCAGTGTACAGTTCGTCGATGGATGTAAAGTTGCAACAACCTTTGTGGCTGATCGAGCGATGGGCTGCAGCCTCCGGATGTCGTGCTTGGTGACTGAGCCAAACCAGACCATGATGGAGAAGGTGAGGACATACTCTATGATGGCAGTATAAAATTGGACCATCATTGCATGTGGCAGATTGTGTTTCCTCAGCTGCCGCAGGAAGTACATCCTCTGTTGGACCTTTTTGGCCGTTGCCTCCCATTTAAAGTCCCTGGAGATGATGGTTCCAAGGAACTTCAATGATTCCACAGATGTGACTGTGGTGTTGTTGATGGTGAATGGGGGGAGGGGAGGGGGAGCTCTCCTAAAGTCTACAATCAAGTTCACTGTCTTAAGAGCATTGAGCTCCAGGTTGTTGCGATGGCACCAGGACGCCAGCTGTGTCACTTCCTGTCTGTATGCGATGAAGAAGCAGCTAAACTATCGTGATGTTTCAGGAAGAACAACTTTCACCACTCAGCCAATTATTTGGAATTCCCTTAATTGTTATTCATGTTTTAAGGCATTATTTTCTCCCCTCTGTACTTCCATAATTGCAATCTCATGACTTACAATTCTTGTTTGTACATAAGTAAGATTAGTGGGCCACTGCATGGATGCAAATTGCTTTTTTTCTGCTTGCTAATAGTGGAATATTAATAGAATAAAACACGAACGGGACTATATTGAGAAACTGTCGAGTTTTGGGTTGTTCGAAACAAAAGGGAATAGAGGGTTTAATTGAAGTGCAAAAAACATTCCATGTCTAGATGAGGAGAAAGGGCCTAGTTTCCTTAGATGGAGAAGTCAGTAAACACAGATTTCAGTCAATGGGTAGAAGGGGAGATGATTAAAAGTTACTCAATGTTCTGTCGGGGCATCAAACTCACTGCCAGAAAGCCAGATGAAAACTAAGCCCTTGTTATATTTTAGAAGTGCCTGGTTGAACTCCCATAAGGCTGTGTGACCTGTGGGACAATGGGCCAGAAACTGGGGAATGGGAATCTCCCAAGGCCTATTTTTGACCAGCGTGGAAATATGCTGACCAACCTGTACGTCTTTGGAATGTGTTGAGGAAACCGGAGCACCCGGAGAAAACCCACGCTTCAAAGGCATGACCTTACCCGCTCAAAGCAATGCTTTAGCGATACAGCGTGGAAACAGGCCCTTCGGCCCATCGAATCCGCGCTGGCCAGCGATCACCCCCTACACTAGCACCACCCTACACACTGGGGACAATTTACAATTTTCACCAAGCCAATTTACCTACCAACCTGCACGTCTTTGGAGTGTGGGAGGAAACCGTGGCACCCGGAGTAAATCCACGTGATGCAAACTCCATACAAAGTACGACTCAAAGATGTGAAGACCACCAACAGAGCCAAGACAATTTGATTAATTGAAGTAACAATAGCCCAATGGTTCCATAGCTAATTTTCAACAAGACGCAAAATTTTCATTTGATAAAGACTGCTGCACGGGGCAACCTTACAAATATCTTAGCAATTTGAATTGCTAATTCATAACTGACTGCAGTGATCTCCATGGGTATGAAGATAACACAGCAGGTTATGAATGCCTGTGATGACAAGCACAAATTGAGAGCAAGGCCTTTGTTTCTCACTTTTGAAGTTCATTAATCAAAATTGATAAAAAACAAATCAAATGATTAGATTAATTTGTCCTCTCCTGCAGATTGCTCTATGCATAAAGCTGTATGCTCGAAAATAGGCCTTCCAGGCCAGCTACTGTAGCTGGTGCTTATAAAAAAACACAAAGTGCTGGAGTAACTCAGCAGGTCAGGTAGCATATCTGGAGAACATGGATAGGTAACGTTTCAGATCAAGACCCTTCTTTAGACACTGTGCTCCTATACTCCAAGGAATGAAGTCCTAGCCTGCTCAACCTCTCCCGATAGCTCAGGCCTTCAAACCCTGGCAACATCCTCGTAAATCTTCTCTGCGCTGGAGACTAGCGCAGAGTGAGAGCAGCATAACCTGGTGCAGCAGGTGGAGCTGCTGCCTCACAGCACCAGAGACCCAGGTTCAATCTGAACGTCAACCGCTGCCTGGGTAGAGTTTGCACGTTCTCCCTGTGACAGCGTGGGTTTCCTCCAAGTGCTCCGGTTTCCTTCCACATCCCAAGGACACGCAGGTCAGAAGGTTAATCGGCCCTCTGTAAACTGGTCCCCAGTGTGTGTGAGCGAGGGGTGGAACACGAGGGAAGATGATGAGGATGTGGGGAGAATAAAAATGTAGGGTTAGTGTAGATGCTTCAATGGTTCAATGGGGCTTTATTTATCACATGTGCAACTGCAGAGTGAAATTATTTTTGCATATTTACACATGCAGGCACATTTCCAAAGTACAAAGTCCGATCCGTCCACACATGGGTCAGCATGCGTTCAGTGGGCCAATACACTCCAACCCTAGCCAGCAAAGGAATGCAAAATGTGTAAATCATAGTCGTGTTGGCCGTGCCCAGCAAGTCAGGCTTTGTTAATAGAGAGACAAAAAATAATGAAGCCAAAGCCACAGGTGGCCAAGTCTCTCCAGACAGAGAAAGCAATTTAGCTGATATTGTAGAATTCGAGATCCTGTCTGCTAGTTCCAAGCTTGCATTAGGCTTGATTCTGCGGGAGGCCACAGCAGATAGGTCTTTTAGACTTTACACTTTATAGATACAAGGCGGGAACAAGCTCTTCTACCCATCGAGTCCACACCGACCAGTGATCATCCCGTACACGAACACCATCCTACACACTAGGGACAATTTACAATTTTGCTGAAACCAATTAATCTACAAACCCGTACGGCTTTGGTGTGTGGGAGGAAACTGGAGGAAACCAGAACACCCGGAGAAAACCCATGCGGTCATAGATGGCATCTGTACTGAGGATCAAACCGGGGTCTCTGGTGAGGCTGCGCCACTGTGCCGCCCAGGTCAGAGTAGGAATTGGATGAGGAATTAAAGTGGCAGTCAAACAGAATCTCAGGTCGGTCCTTATGGAAAGAACATGGAAAATCTGCAAAGCAATCATCCGATCTGCATTTGGTTTCTTTAACGTAAAGTTGGTGTTTTGAACACCAAATTATTTTGAGGGTGGGAAGGGCTGTGTCTGCAACTGGCTGAGTGTAACGGGAACTCAGTCCTGGGAACATTGGGCTGAAGATGCAGAATATAGAACTGTACAGCACAAGAAGAGGCCATTCGGCCCACACCGTCTATGCCGAACATGATGCCAAGACCAACTCTTATCTGACTGCACAGAATCCATATCCCTCCATTCTCTGCATGTCCATATGTCTGTCCAAAAGATGGACACAAAATGCTGGAGCAACTCAATGGGTCAGGCAGCATCTTTGGAGAAAAGGAATAGGTGACGTTTTGGGTCAAGACTCTTCCTCAGACCAATATGTCTAACCAAGAGTCTCTTAAATGCCATTAGCACGAGGGGATGCTGACATTGGTTTATTTAGCAGCCACTAGATTTGGAGGATTTTGTGGAGAAAACATCAACTGTTCCAATCTCGGAGCAACGTAACTGCAAAGTGAGGTTTTCTTGGACAGGGGAGTTCACTTTGCCTCAAGCTTTATAGTCGCCTGAAGGCCAAAGCTGGACAGCAACCCATTGCCTAAAGCACAGATGGTGGTGGAAAGGGCACAGAAGATCAAGCAACTTGCTGATAAGCTTAACATACATAGGCCTTTCAGTGCTGTCTAAGTCTTCTATGGGCAAAACACTCTAAAGCCCAACCCGTTGAGTCAAGAGTGGTAGTGAATGTATCAAGGACACTTCAGCGGATACAAGGCAAGGACTTGGTCAACCACACCATCGGTCGGGGGGGATCATGGTGAATTCTTGCTGAAGACAAGGCTACACAAGTCTATGTGCAGACAGTCCCAGGTTAATCACACATAGCAATCCTGCACTTACTGTTTATCTCCCATCCACTCTCCACTAATAGGATCCCACCATTCAAAGATAGAGCCTTGTCATCTCACTAATGCAATTGAGGTGACAATTATAAAATCCTCAATTCGTAGAATAGACACGAGGCCTAGAAAGAGGCCTCACAGAGTTCTCTCACCAACCCCATCCCCCCCCAAGTGTTGAACATTTCCCTTTCAAAGAAACTGCCTGATTCTGTTTACACTAAAGATGTGCAGGTTTGTAACTTAATTAGCTTCTGAAAATTGTCCCTACCGTGTAGGATAGAACTAATATACTGGTGATCGCCGGTTGGCACAGACTCAGCGGGCTGAAGGGCCTATTTCCACGACGTATCTCTAAACTAAACTAAACACCACAGCTTTAGCCATTAAATTACAGATGAGGCAGGTACTATTGTAACATTTAAGAAACATTTAGACAGGTACATGGATAGGACAGGTTTAGAGGGATATGGGCCAAACACAAGCATGTGGGACTAGTGCAGATAGGACATGTTGGCCAGTATGGGGAAGTTGGGCTGAAGGGCCTGTTTCCACACAGTAAGACTATGACTACTACAAAATAAATTTGCTCTCCTTACAAAAGCTTTTCACTGTACCTCGGTACACATGGCAACAAAATAAAAACTAACCAACTAACTACATCCTCTGGGTATATTTTGCCTGGAATCTTTATATCTGTGAGTTAGAGTTTAAGTATGTTTAGTTTATTGTCACATGTACTGAGGTCCAGTGAAAACATTTTTGTTGCGTGCTAACCAGTCAGCAGAAAGACAATACATGATTACAATTGAATCATCCACAGTGTACAGATACATGATGAAGGGAATAACGTGAATAAAGGGAATAGAGATGGAGACAACTTAAGTAACGAATAATCAGGTGTTTCTATTGTGCTTTGCATGTAGCTGATTGCTAATTTAGTGATTCACTGTTTTTAACAGCAATGCTGAATTAAAGCCAAAAAGAACACAAATTAGACAGTTTAATTTATGATTATATTACTGCCCTGCGTAAAAGGGAATCAAAGTTACTTAAAGCAGTTATTTTAATAGAGCTGCACAAAGCTATTTATGCAAGAGCCTGAAATAGCTGCAGCAATGGGGATCTGTGGCTCACTGGGTCAATACACAGTGTAAATGAAGCCTTGTGTGGTGCCTGCAGTTCCGACATTATCCAATTCAGAACAATCCTCCCACAAAACAAGCACAGTTTTCTTTTACAGAAATCTTCAAAAATATTTATAATCGCCCAGCCTATAGATAGGTGGACAGCTAGTGTGTGCAGAGTCTGACAACCTAACGGATAGTCCAAATGCAGTCGCTAAAAAAGGCATCTTCAATAGCATTTTTCAAACTCACTGCTTCTGAAGGGGAGCATGGTGGCATAGCTGGTAGAGCTGCTACTTCACGGTACCGGAGACACGGGTTTGAACCTGACGTCAGGTACTGACTGAGTGGAGTTTGCACGTTCACCCTGTGACCGTGTGGGTTTCTTCCGAATGCCCTAATTTTCTCCCACGTTCCAAAGACGTGTGGGCTTCAGTAGGCCTCTGTAAATTGCCCCTAGTGTGTAAGGAGTGGATGCGAAAGTGGAAGAACATACAACTGGTGTGAATGGGTTATCGATGGCCAGCATGGATAGGTGGGCCAAAGGGCCTGTTTCCATACTGTACCTTTAAAGCTAAAACTAAACTCCTCTAATTCTCATGCCTTCTCCCCATAACCCCTGACACCCGTACTACTCAAGAATCTATCAATGTCCTCCGTAAAAATATCCATTGACTTGACCTCCACAACCTTCTGTGGCAATGAATTCCACAGATTTACCACCCTCTGACAAAAGGAATTCTTCCTCATCTCCTTTCTAAAATAACGTCCTTTTATCCTGAGGCTGTGGCCTCTGGTCTTGGACTCTGCCACGAGTGGAAACATCCTCTCCATATCCACGCTATCCAGGACTTTCACTATTCGAAGGTCCACACCAGGACTTGCATCGCGGCTCTCGATACCCGGGGCACAACCCTTGCACAAGAGTACAAGATGAGCATAAGAGAGAGCTAGATATGGCTCTTAAAAATAGCGAGTCAGGGGATATGGGGAGAAGGCAGGAACGGGGTACTGATTGGGGATGATCAGCCATGATCACATTGAACGGCGGTGCTGGCTCGAAGGGCCAAATGGCCTACTCCTGCACCTATTATCTATTGTTTATTGTCTATAATATGACAAAACTAACCTTCAACCACCACAGGAAACGATTCCACTATCAGGACCTTTCCAATTGGTCTCCGGATTTCTAATGAACACACTGAAGAACAATTCTGAGCCCTTGGGAATGTGTCTGTCATTTCTTTGGTATTCCTACGGGCAAAGACAAAGAGCAGAGACAGATTACACCGCAGAGCATCCTGTACAGAACGCAGTAATCTTCCAATTAAACAGCAGTGGCTGGCATAGCAATCTGTCAAAGATCATTACGCATCGCTGGTGTATCCTCTCACAGAGCCTTACAGCACGGAAAAGGCCCTTTGGCCCAACTTATCCATGCTGACCATGATGCTCAATTCCTCACATTAGGCTGATACCCCTCTACACCTTTCCTCTGCATGTACCTGTCCAAATATTTATTCTATGTTGTCATTGTACCTGCCTCAACTAATTTCTCTGGCAGCTCGTTTCCAAGGAACAAATATCACTGTGGCTGACTATTCGTATCTGTCAAGAGTCAAGAGTGTTTTATTGTCATATGTCCCGAAACGGAACAATGACATTCTTACTTGCAGCAGCACAACAGGTGTGCAAACACAGTACTCTGTAAAACCCGTAATAAACAAAAATAATTTTAGTACATTTTTGTACAAAAAAACCCAACAGATAAATAAATAGACAATAGTCGTGCAAAGTCAAATATAATGTTCCCAAGTCTGTATAGTACCTCCCATTTGGAGGTTGTAGTGTTTAATAGCCTGATAGTTGTCGAGAAGAAGATGTACCTGTACCTGGACGTTACAGTTTTGAGGCTCCTATACCTTCTTCCTGGTGGCAGGAGTGAAATGGGAGTGTGGGCAGGGTGGTGTGGGTCTCTGATCATACTGGCTGCCTTTTTGAGATAGCAACTCTTGTAGATCTCGTCGATGGTGTGGTGTTCGGTACCCGTGATGGACTGGGCAACTGGTGTTCACAATGGGACTCCCCTACCTGGGAGAAACCAAATGTTAAAAAGGTGACCGCTTTGCAGAACACGTAAGCTCAGATTGCTGGGGGCATGCCAACTCTCCCTTAGCATGATGTGTGATGAGCGTTTGATGACCCTGGGCCTGTACTCACTTGAGTTTAGAAGGGTGAGGGGGAACCTCGTAGTTCCCTCACGGGAATAGTTAAAGGCCTGGATAGAGTGGATATGGAGAGGATGTTTCCACTAGTGGGAGAACCTAGGACCAGGGGACACAGCCTCAGAATAATAGGACATATCTTTGGAAAGATAAGGAGGAATTTCTCTAGTCAGAGAGTGGTGAATCTGTGGAACTCATTGCCACAGACGGCTGTGGAGGCCAAGTCATTGGGCATTTCTCAAGCAGAGATTGACAGATTCTTGATCAGTTCGGGTGTCAGGGGTAATTGGGGGAAGGCAGGAGAATGGGGTTGAGAGGGAAAAATAAATCAGCCATGAATGAATGGCGGAATAGATTTGATGGGCCGAATGGCCTAATTCTGCTCCAATGACTGATGAACTTATGAACTCATGAACTTATGTATCCTGTCACATTAGAATACAGGAAGTGCCATTCCATCCTGTATGTTTGTGTCAATTAATATCATTTCTTCCACCCAGCACCTTGCAAACCTTTAGGATGAACTATGAATTTTTGACTCCAAGTAAATGTTCTCATGCTATTTCTTTCAAATGCCTTGATCATGGTTAGTACTCATGGTCCTTATCACCTGATGTGTCTTTAAGGTCAGGACATTTCTTCAGTCTTCAAACGTCACCTATCCATTCCCTCCACAGATGCTGCCACACCCGATGAGTTACTCCAGCACTCTGTTTTTGGTCCAATGCTGGCATCTCGAGCAAAACGCAAGGTGTGAACGAACTCAACGCGTCAGGCAGCCTTTGGCCCAAATTTAAGTGTTAGCTAAAATGAACCATTGTCAGGTTTGAAAGCGGGTCTCTAGCGCTGTACGGCAGCAGCTCTCCCTCTGCGCCACTGTGCCACCCTTTTTTATTTTCTTCTTTAATGGGAGAGGACTCAGGGAGAGTTCTAAGTGTTTAAGAAGGAACTGCAGATGCTGGAAAATCGAAGGTACACAAAAACAGGGAGAGTCTTAGTTCTAGAACGCCCATATGATTAGGCGAGCAGATGCCTAAAGCAATTCAGCAATGACTTATCCATCACTGAAGCATGTCATGGGCCACCCGTTACTATATTCCCCTCTCTTATGTGAGGTGTGGTGAGGCCGTAGGAGCCACAGACAAACAGAGGACAGATGCAGAGACAGCACCCAGTTCCCATAGAGGAGATCACGTTCACCATCATTGCAATGGACAATGTGGAGTCAGAGATCAGTGGTAGCACTGAGATCACAGCAGAAGGCTCTGACCTCCTCACAACTCACGTAAGCCACCATCCACCATCACATCTAATTTAGAAGCCGTCTGTGGTGGCATGCATCTATTTCCTTCCCTCAATCCCTTGGTGAATGAGTCTAGTTCATGAATGCACCATGTTCGGTACAGATACGTTTCCCTGTGGTATAACTCAATGACAATGAGAATTGGAAACTTAATGAACTGCAGATGCTGGGACAGATGAATTGGGATGAAGGGCCTGTTTTCATGTTGTATGGCTCAAACCCTCTCTGAGATTTGGAGACTCAATGGACTGTGGATGCTGGAATCTCGAGCAAAACGCAAAGTGTGAAGGAACTCAACGGGTCAGACAGCATCTGTGGGCAGAATATACCTGCAACGTTTCGGATCTGGACCCTCCTTCAGACTCTATGGCCTTGTCTACATCCAGAGCAGCGTAGACCTGTAAACTTCCCAGGCATGAGGATGAAGCTGGGCCATATCCTCCAGGGCAGCCAAGAGCCTAGGTAATGCGACTGGCCTTCACACAAGCTTGCGTGAGAGGTGGTAGGAAGGGCAGACGATGACAACACTGGAACCTCCAGAACGTGCAGAAGCAAGATATTCACACAGAGCAAAATGCATGCATGCAATGTCAACCCATCTAGTGCACCAAGCTCTCAATTCCTCCAAAGAAATGAAGAAAAGTTCCCTGCATTTTCATGCCAAAATCTTCTGCAGGCTTCCTTCAGCAGTGATTATCATTCATTTCCCTGCATTACCAGAGACCGCCCCGAGCTTTAATACAGTTTCCCTTGAAAATTTGATTAAAGCTTGGAATAAAATCAACAAGAAACAAAACGCACTGAAATGTTTTTTTAACTCAATTTTAGCTCAACCGTTATCGCCCGATTGTATAAAATGGATGCGTAGATCCTGACACAGGCTCTTTGAAGCACCACTTGTCGCCATGGTAATGGGCTTTGAAAGCCATCTTGCCAGGTTGAACACTGAGCAAAATCTAATGACATATTCTTTGTCGCAATGAAACGGTTACATCAGCAACCGTGCCTGAAGTGTTCACTTTATATTTAAAAAAATCTGTGTTTCTCTCTTGCCGTGTTATTTGTTGTAAATTTGATGTTGAATGCTGGTGGCGAGGAACTAAGAATATTTCCCAATGGATTCTCATTGCATTCCATGGAGTTGTCTATCCCAGAGGGCAGTGGTTGCTAAGCCACGGATTCTGGATTGAACTTATCACTCTGACTTTATACCCATGGTTGCGTTAACTTCAGGTAGATGCAAAATGGTGGAGTAACTTAACGAGTCAGCCAGCATCTTCGGAGAAAATGAATAGGTGATGTTTCGGGTCGAGACCCATCTTCAGACTTCAGAAACTGCGCTGTTTGTACGCACTCGTTATCTCCTTTCCCGCAGCCAAAAATGGACCATTGTGGGCTCCACCTTTCCTTGATCATCGTTTCTGGCTTTGATTTGTTCTATTCATACCCTTCATTAATTTGTGCTCTGTATCTTTTCATACCTCTAGTTTCTCTCTCCCCTGAATCTCAGTCAGACCAAGGGTCTGCATGGAGCCCAAAACTGCTCACAATACTCCAAATGCGGTCTGACCAGTGCCTAATAAAACCTCAGCATTACATCCCTGCTTTTATATTCTAGTCCTCTTGAAATGACTACTAACATTGCTTTTGCCTCCCATACTACCAATTCAACTTGCAAACTAACCTTTTTGGAATCCTGCACCAGCTCTCTCAAGTTCCTTTGCACCTCTGATTTCTGACTCCGACAAAGTTGCTGAATTGAGCTAGTCCCATTAGTTTGCGCTTGTTCTCCAAACCTTTCCATTCCAAGGACTTGTCCAAATGTCTTTTAAATGTCAAAATTGTACCCACGTTTACAACTTCTTCTGGCAGCTCGTTCCACATGCATCTCACCCTCTGTGTGAAAAAGGGGTCAACTATTTACGAGGGGAACGACGAGGAATTTCTTTACTCGGAGGGTTGTGTGCATCTTGCGTCACATTGATGGGGATGTTTGCCTGACACAGGATATTGCACTGGTTCATGTCAGATCTTTTACAGGTTGATGGTTGATAGAATGTTTACATCCACATAAGTGTTTTGGCAGGGTGGGAGATTGCAACCTTCACGTGGCCCACCCTGTTTCGACTAATGCACTCAACCCGACGTGCACAAACAAATAGATCAAATAGAACAAGTTGAGCTCCAACTTTAGGTTGTGCACGCCATACGCAAGAAGAAGAAGAAGTGTTTTGGCGATTACAAAAGAGTGATCTGGACTCAAAATCAGTTGACAATGAAAGTGTTGAGAAGTTGAATCTTCAGTTGGGCGGCACGATGGCGCAGCTGGTAGAGTTGCTGCCTCACGGTGCCAGAGACCTAGGTTTGATCCTGACCTCGGCTGCTGCATATGTGTGGAGTTTGCACGTACTTCCTGTAACCCTGTGGGCTTACTCCGGGTGTACAGGTTTCCTCCCACATCCCAATCGTGAGCATTTTTAGGTTAATTGTAAATTGCCCTGATTGTGGATATGAAAATTGGATATCATCAAACTAGTGTGACTGGGTGATAGATGGCCGGCGTGCTGAAGTGACTCAGTGGGTCTGAGGGACTCTATGGCTGAAGGACCTGTTTGCACACTATATCTTACAATCAATCATTCAATGTTAATTAGATTATGATTGTCGATTATCCATTGCCACTTTACAACATCCATTCAACTTTTTCTCTTTACATGGATTGCAAACAGAGTGGATTTCAGCGTGCTTTCACAGGAGCGGCACAGTGTCGCACCTGGTGGAGTTTCTGCCTCCAGAGCACCAGAGACCCAGGTTCAATCCTGACCTCGGGTACTGACTGTGTGGAATTTGCATGTTCTCCTTGTGACCACGTTGGCTTTCTCTGGGTGCTCCAGTTCCCTCCCACGTCCCAAGGAGGTGGTGGTTTGTAGGCTAATTGACCTCTGTAAAGTGGACAAGAAAGTGGGATAACTTAGAACTTAGAACTAGTGTGAGTGGGTGATCAATGTCGGAGTGGACTCAGTGGGCCATGGGGCCTGTTTCCATGCTTCCGTTCAGGGTGATTCGAGGGGTCAAATTTTGGTACCTTCTTGCTCATATTTTTAGCTTAGAAACCACATTTGATTACATGTTAAAAGAGTCAAAGGTTTGAAATTGGTGAACTCCCTTGCAATTCTGAGTCAACTTAATCAAGTATTAATGTAAAAACAATGAACTGCAGATGCTGGTGTATACCAAAGATAGACACAAAGTGCTAAAGTGACTCAGTGGGTCAGGCAGCATCTCTGGAGAACATGGATAGGTGATGTTTCGAGTCGAGACCCTTCTGCAGGCTTCAGGCTGCCCTGTCCATCAGGGGTACTGACCTCCCCCCCCATTGAAGGGATCTACAGGAGTCGCTGCCTCAAAAAGGCAGCCAGCATCATCAGAGACCCACACCACCCTGGCCACACTCTCATCTCACTCCTGACATTGGGAGGAAAGTATAGGAGCTGAAAGCTGTAATGTCCAAATTCAGGAGCAGCTTCTTCCCTACAGCCATCAGGCTATTAAACACAACAACCTCCAAAGAAGTTCTAAACTACATAGACTTGAGGGAATTGGTTTTGATTTTTGCACTATTATCGTTTGTTTTTTTGTTTGCAGAGTACGATGTTTACATTTTCTGTCGTTCTGCTGCAAGTCGGAATTTCGTTGTACTGTCCGGGACATGTGACAATAATGTCTGAAGAAGGGTTTCGACCCAAAACGTCACCCATTCCCTCTATCCAGAGATGCTGCCTGTCCCAGCTGAGTTACTCCAGCATTTTGTGTCTATCTTCGGACAATAAAACACTCTTGACTCTTGAGGTTTGAGATCATTTGAAGTCCACCGCTCACTGACGTGCTTTATCTGGGCTTTGCTGCCCTCTGGAGGGAAGCTGAAGAACACCAGCAAAAAGCACAGACAAGCACAGACAGTCTTGGGAGGATAAATGGAATGACATCTTCTTAAGCCAGTCAACTGTATAAAGTGCTTAATGGCACATTTACAGAAGGCAAATCTGCTTTCAGTTTAATGCTGCAAGTAGCCGCATTATGAGTTACGGTGCCAACATCAAATAGACCCACCACAGGCACACTGCAACGTACTGAGACCTGCAGAGGGTTTGCGATGGGCTTGCGGCTCCGATACTTGCCAATGCGTTGCATTGACCCCCAAAGACTTGTCTTAATTCGCACTTTCCCATTTGCAATTGCTCATTCGGCACTTTACATAGACTACTGTGTAAGTCACATTACTTCTGTTTACCAACTTGCCTTTATGTAGCATCTTCCTTCATCTTCCTTTAGACTTTAGAGATACAGCGCAGAAACAGGCTCTTCGGCTCAGTGAGTCCACGTTGACCGAAGATCACACTGTACACTAGCACTATCCAAGGTGTTTAGGCAGGACTTCAGGATTGATGATTCATAGAACAATATGCACAGGATCTGCCAAACATGATGCCAAGCTAAACGGATCTTCTCTGCTTACATGGGATCATATTACCTCCATCCTCTGCAGATCCGTGTGCCTATCCAAAAACCTATTGTATCTGCCTCCACCACCATCACTGGCTGCCTCCCTCAGGGATTGTAGGTGTTTGTGTGTGATTTATTTTAACATGGGAAAGCTGATGCAAACCAAATCCTGGACATACTTGATCAAAGGAAAACTTGATCCAGTATTGAGACTAGTTTGTGTTGTACGGACACATACATACAGACAGACACACACACACACAGTTACACGCACGCACACATGCACGCACACACGCACGCACACACACAGACACACACACATGCGCGTACACACACACTCACACGCAAGCACAAGCACACAGACACACGCACACAGACACAAGAATACACACATGCGCACACACATGCACGCACACAGACGCACGCACACAGGCACACACGCAGACACACACACACGAACACACAGACACACATACGTGCACACAGACACACTCACACAGACACACGCACATGGACCCATGCACACATGCAGACACACGCACACAGACGCACACATCTGCAGTCTGGTCACCAAGAACATGGACACATAGAGATGGGTACAATCTTTTTCTCTGCTGCCACAGCCTCATTCCAATCCCAATCCACTCTCTGAGTCTCCCTGTCCCTTTAACATGGAGTGTTGGGATATAATCAGTCCTAGGTTTGAGACATCATTGCTCATTGATTGATCAATTGAAAGATACGGTATTGAAACAGCCCTTTCGGCACATCAAGTTTATGCCAACTATTAGTCATCCATTCACATTAGTAACATTCTGAAAAATTAAAACTCATATTATTATAATTGAGAGCAACGAGACAGGGAAGAGAGAAGATTTTTGATATCAAAGGCCTCAATTAAACCTTGAACCCCTTGCAAAACTCATGTTGCAAACCCAAGACTAGCACCTCCCATAGGCTTGTGGTGCGCCTGTATTTGTTTATTTTATTTTAGAGATACAACATGAAAACAGGCCCTTCAACCCACCGATTGCACGCAAACCATTTATTCACCCCGTACATTAGCTCTATGTTATACCACTTTCATGTCCATATCCCTACATATTCGGGAGAATGTACAGAGGCCAATGAACCTACAGAACCACTCATCTTGAATTTGAACAATTATTTACCAGTTATTTAGTTTTGGTATTAAAGATACAGCCTCTTTGGCCCACTGAGTCCATTCTGACATTGGTCACCCATTCACACTAGTTCTAAGTTATCCCACTTTCTCATCTACTTTACAGAGGCCAATTCACCTGCAAACCCCACGTCTTTGAGATGTGAGAAGAAACAGGAGAAGACCCACGCGGTCACAGGGAGAGTGTGTAAATTCCACACCAGACAGCACCCGAGGTCAGGATCGAACCCGGGTCTCTGGTGCTGTAAGGCAGCAGCTCTACTGGCTGCACCACTGTGCCGTTCCTATTAATATAGGTATGTGAAACCTGCTATTTGGTTACCCTCATACCGAGATTGAATGTACCCCACAGTAACTTGCTCCCCTACAGCATTTACTGAATAATTTTCTCTAACTGTCTGCTGTACTAGTTTTGACAGAAATCCTCACAGAAGGTCGCAGCAGTCAGCTAATGGGATGCTAACATTTCCAAACATTTCTCATTTCACTGTTTAATCCTCCCTCCTGCCGTGCGCTAAGGCAGCCTGTGTATCTGCATTTTCTAGCTGGGAGCTTAGGAAAGGTCATACTCATAGAGATTTGTATTTTCAACAACATGTTATTATTTTAAAACTTTAACTTTCTTTGGCATTTTACCCCTGTCTGCTCGAGGGCTGATTAAATGCCACAGGACACAATTGAGCAAAAGAAGACACTTTGCACAGTGTCATCAAAGTGACGGGTGCAAGGAACTGCCTGAAGGTCATAAGATCATAAGTGACAAAGGCAGAATTAGGCCATTCGGCCCATCATGTCTACTTCGCCATTCAATCATGGCTGATCTATCTCTCCCTCCTAGCCCCATTCTCCTGCCTTCTCCCCATAACCACTGACACCCGTACTGATCAAGGATGAGATCGGGGTTGTGTTTGTGACTGCTCCAGTGTGAGTTTGCTCACACAGCCATCAGATGGATATATGATGCCATGTTGTAGCACTTTAAGTTTAACAATTCCTTCCCCCTTACCAACAAATAGTGTGGATTAGCTTAGCTTATTCCCGTGTGTATCGAGGTACAGTGTAAAGCTTTTGTTGCATGCTTACCATAAATAATCAGCCTTTACTGGACTTTATCTTGCACTAAACATTATTCCCTTTACCCTGTATCTGTACAACTGTGAACAGCTTGATTTCAATCATGTATAGTCATAGTCATGCAGTCGTGCAGTCATACAGTGGGAAAATAGGCTCTTCAGCCCAACTTGCCCACACAGACCAACTTGTCCCATCTACACTAGTCCCACCTGCCTGCGTTTGGCCCATATTCCTCCAAACCTGTCCTAGCCATGTACATGTCTAATTGTTTCTTAAACGTTACAATAGTGCCTGCCCCAACTACCTCATCTGGCAGCTTATTCCATGCACCCACCACCCTTTGTGTGAAAACGTTACCCCTCAGGTTCCTATTAAATCTATCCCTCTTCACCTTAAACCTGTGTTTTCTGGTTCTCAATTCCCCTACTCTGGGCAAGAGACTCTATGAGTCTACCCGATCTATTCCACTCATGATTTTATACCCCGGTATAAGATCACCCCTCACCATCCTGCGCTCCAGGGAATAAAGGTCAGGCCTGCTCAGCCTCTCGAGTCCTGGCAACATCCACATAAATCTTCTCTGCACCCTTTCCAATTTGATAACATCTTTCCTGTAACTGAACACGATAGACTAAATGTAGTCTCACCAATGTCCAATATAACTGCAACATGGCCTCCTAACCCCTATCCTCAATACTCTGACTGATGAAGACCAATATGCAAAAAGCCTTTTTGACAAGCCTATCTATCTGTGATGCCACCTTCAAGAAACCATGTACCTGCTTTTCTAGATCCCTGTGCTCTACAACACTCCCCAGAGCCCTACCATTCACTGCATAGGTCCTGCCTATGTTAGACTTTCTAAAATGCCACAAGTCATATTTCTTCGTATTAAATTCCATAGTGTTTCTACTGACTGGATAGCACGCAACAAAAAAGCCTATCCCTGTACCTCGGTACACGTGACAATAAATTAAACCAAACTCCAGGGGTATGCGCTAAAAGCAGGCAGGAGGGACTATTGGAGATGGGGCATGTTGGTCGGCATGGGCAAGTTGGGCCGAAGGGCCTGTTTCCATCGTGTATGATTCTATGACTCTATGACACATTGGACTTCTGCAACTCCAAATTCACATAAATCTACATTCTGAGATTACACAAAAGACAATGTTGATTACAGTAGACATGAATATTATTAACAGGCCAGAAAGCTGCCAGGGCTACTCAAACATTACGTTTCAAACCCACCTTTGATCTTTTAAGCTTTCACCAATAAAAATGTTGATAAAAAAAGGAAAATCATATCTTGTAATCAATGTCGATTAAGCCCCATACATGAATTTTATCAGTAAATATCATTTATCTTGGGCACTTAAAAGAATGGTAGTTGTTATATTCCAACCATTAAACTAATCATTATTTGGCATAAAGGTATTGGTCAGGAAAGCTGAAGAAATGTGTGGGTGTTGACGTGTACATAAAACTATCACTAACTTTTTTCCTATTTTAATAGTTTCAATGTTCTACCTAGCATTGATCCACTACTAAGAAGGGACTTGCATTGGAAGTACGTCTACAAACCCAATTGGGAGCGGCACGGTGGCATGGGGAGAGTTGTTGCCTTAAGGGCCTCTCCCACTAACGCAACTTCGACCTTCAAGCTCGAGGGCACTCGCCTGAAAAACCTCGAACTGGATCGACCTTCAGCGATGAAACCTCGAGCTGGATCAACCGTCAACACACACACACACACACCTACAAACACACCGCAAAGGCGGGGGCCAGGGAAAACGGTGGAGCGCTGTCTGAAATTCACACCCGCGATGAACAGGAAGGTAAAAGACGGCTGGCAACTAACGGTAACGAGTAAAAAAAATATCGATTTTTTTCCATGGCGACCTTTTTTTACTCGCGGGCATATTTCAACGTTGAAAAATACGCCGCGACCTAGCTGAGGCCTCGAGTACGCGGGGACCACTCTCGAGCATGAAGGAGAGTTACAAAGACCTCCTAAGGCCTCGTGTCGACCATGCTGCGAGTATGTCGAACGCAACCTCTTCTGAACTCGCGGATTAGGTCGGCGCAGTAGGACAGCCCCTTTACAGTGTCAGGGACCCGGGTTCATTCCTGACTACTGATGCTGTTTGTTCCTTTTCCCCCTGACCGCGTTGGTTTTCTTCGGGTGCTCTGGTTTCCTCCCACACTCCAAAGACGTATTGGTTTGTATGTTAATTTGCCTCAGTAATCATTTTTTAAATTAACCCTAGTGTGCTAGTGTAAGAGGTGATCGCTGGTACACAGAGGTGTACAAAATCATGAGAGGAATTGATCGGGTAGATGCACAGTCTGTTGCCCAGAGTAGGGGAATCAAGAACCAGACGACATAGGTTTAAGGTGAAGGGGGAAAGGGGAAACAAGGGGAGGTGAGCTGCTGGAGGAGGTAGTTGAGGCAGGTGCTATCGCAACTTTTAAGAAGCATTTAGACAGGTACATGGATAGGACAAGTTTACAGGGGTATGGGCCAAATGCAGGCAGATGGGACTGGTATAGATGGGGCATATTGGTTGGTGTGGGCATGTTGGGCATTCTGTGCTATATGACTATCTCAATGACTCGGGCCGATGGGTCTGTTTCCGCACTGTAATGTCAAAATCAGTTGTAAGATTCAATTAATTCTGATCATCAGCAAAGTTGATAAAGTGTCACCTGATATCTGGGAAGATGGAGGGGAAATAAACTGATCGTTAGATGGGCACTGTGGTGCAGGGCTTCCTCAGGGTAATAGCTGGTCAGCACATACTCGGTGGGCCGAATGGCCTGTATCTGTGCTGTATATCTAACCTAAACTAAACTAAACTAAACTAAACTAAATAAAAAACTACCACATCCAGAGAGCAGTCCTGAACTACCATCTACCTCATTGGTGACCCTCAGACTATCTTTGATCGGACTTTGCTGGCTTTACCTTGCACTCAAAGTTATTCCTTTAACATACATTGTAAGTGGCTCGATTGTAATCATGTATTGTCTTTCTGCTGACTGGATAGCCTGCAAAAAAAGCTTTTCACTGTACCTCGGTACACGTGACAATAAACTAAATTAAACTAGCCATCGGTGGCTCAGAGGTGGACCTTATCTGGGCCTGACAGTCAGTGGTCAACATGGTGGATGATGGACCACTTTATAACCCCTTCTGAGTTTGTGACTGCAGCGAGAGACAGACCGAGGAAAATTGTGGCCAATTCCTCATCCATGTATTGCGCTAGTCACTGGCAAGGATCATGACTTTCATGGGAGAAGCAGGGAAGAAGTTTTCTTAGGCGTAAACAGGCCCTTAACTGAATGGGCAGATCGCACCACATCATAGTCATATATCATGGAAGCAGACCCATCAGCCCAATTTGTCCATGTGGGCCAAGATGCCCATCTAAGCTAGTCCCATTTGCCCGCATTTGGCCCCTATCCCTCTAAACCTTTCCTACCCCTGTACCTGTCCAAGAGTCTGAAGAAGGGTTCCAACATGAAATGTCACCAATTCCTTTTCTCCAGAGATGCTGCCTGACCCGCAGTTACTCCAGCATTTTGTCTCGATCCAAGGTTCGATTAAAAGTACGGGTGTCAGGCACCTGCCTCGACGAACCCGCAGTCCAGCCACCCAGCATTTTCAGTGATTCCCCTCGATTCCCAGAGTTCGAATTAAAGTACGAGGGTCAGGCACCTGGAGAGAAGGCAGGTACAGGATACTGAGTTGGATGATCAGCCATCCTCATTTGAATGGCGGTACAGGCCACTTTTCAGAAGATTGGCCTACTCCTGCACCTAGATTTCTATGTTTGAATGTTTTATCTCTCTCGGCTAGATCAGAAAGTAGATCATATTCTGTCCTTTCCTTCCATTCAGTTTATTGGCAGAGAAATGTAGAAATAGGACCAGGAATGGGCCATATGGTCTTTCAAGCTTGAACAGCCATTCAATTATATCCCGTCTGACAAGGCCTTGGCCTCCGTACACTTGCTAGGCTTTCCTCCAGTGTCCACCATTCCTTTATAGTAAAAAAATCTGCCTCATCCTGGAAAATGTTCAATTATTCAACTTCCGCAGCAATCTGTCATAAAAAGTTTTAAAGACCCTGAGGGTGGATCTATCCCCACATCTCCACCTCTTATTTGGGAATGGTTCTCCTCAGTTCTAGATTCTGCTTATCATGGGAACCATCCTCCATGCATCCACCCTATCTACAACCCCTCAAAATCTGTTGCGGAGTCACACGGCACAGGAACAGGCCCTTCGGCCCATCGAGACTGTGCTGATGATCGACCACCCATTCGCACTCTCCTATTTTATTCTCCGTACTTCCTCATCAATTCCCCCCCCACCCTCCTCACCACGAACCCAAGTGGCCAATTAACCTACCAACTCACACAACTTTGGCATGTGGGAGGACACCAGAATCCCCCGGTGGAAACCCACAGAGTCACAGGAAGAACGTGCAAACACCACACAGACAGCACCAAAGGTTCGTAATCCAGGTTCGTAAGTTCATAAGTTCTAGGAGACGAATTAGGCCATTCGGCCCATCAAGTCTACTCTGCAATTCGATCTTTCCCTCCCAACTCCATTCTCCTGCCTTCTCCCCATAGCCCCTGACACCCGTACTAATCAAGAATCTGTCAATCTCCACCTTAAAAATGCTCACTGACTTGGCTTCCACAGCCGCCTGTGGTAATGAATTCCACAGATTCACCACCTTCTGATTAAAGAATTCCTCTTCATCACCTTGCTAAAGGTACGTCCTTTTATTCTGTGTCTCTAGCCTCTGGTCCTAGACTCTTCCACTAGTGGAAACATCCTCTCCACATCCACTCTATCCAAGCCTTTAATTATTCCATGTCCCCCCCCACCCTTCTAATCTCCAGCGAGTACAGACACAGTAACGTCGAACGCTCATCATTCTTGGGATCATTCTTGTAAACCTCCTCTGGACCCTCTCCAACGCCAGCACATCCAGTTGCTGGAGCTGTAAAGGCAGCAGCTCTACCAGCTGCACCACCCATCACAAAACCTGACCAGTGTGGACAACCAGTCTGGGGTAGTGGCTGCATGACCAAGGCTGGACAAGGGCAGTAAATTTCAAACCCTCCTGCTCCTGCCTCCAGGTATCTTTTTAGATGAGAACCAAAAAAATGATCATTCGGATGTTCTTCCTGTGAATTTATACAACTCAGCGTGTTGGCATAGCAACATAGGATTTATTCACAAAATTCAGAGTGTTGACCAATGTTTATTAATTGGATCATTTTGCATTTTGGAAGATATCCACAGCTTATCTAACAGCTAAAAATGATACCTCTCTCCTCACACAGTAACTCCTTCCGTTGATACATCTGTGTGTTTACTGTTTTGGAAATTAAGAGTATTAATAATCTTCTCACTCATACAGAACTGAAAGTCAGTGTACCGTGGTTGGGTAGGACAGCAATTATTTTAGTTTAGTTTAGTTTAGAGATACAGCATGGAAACACGCCCTTCGGCCCACTGACTCCCTGCACACTAACACCCCATCCTACACACTAAGGCCAACTCTTACAAGTTTACCAAGCCAAATACATCTTTGGAGCATGCTGCATCCCTGAAACTGCACGGAGACTGTTCCAGTTTCCCATCTCTATGGGAACCTAGTAGAAACTCTTCAAGAAATCTTGAATATCCACATTAATCTAAACAATTATTTCCCACCTCAATACAGTTGGAAATGGTTAATTCATTAGAGTAGTTTTTTGTTTCAAAGATACAGCATGGAAACAGACCTTTTGCCACCGACTCCATGCCAACCGTTGATCAAATGTTCGCACTAGTTCCTTACATTAACCCACTTTTCATTTTGTTTCATTAGCGGCAATTTACCGAGCCATGGAACCTACAAACCCCACGTCTTTGGGCCACCGACGGAGCCATGCATTCATGCAGCCACGTTGCTACACATGCAGCACCCGAGGTCGGACCGAACCTGTGAAGCAGCAGCATTAACCCACCACCCTGCCGCCACTAGATATTGCTGGCTATCATCAATACAGGTGAATAGCCATGGAGATGGATTATACCCAGGATTGTTCGCATCCTAGTATTCCTCATCACGTGGTGCAGTGGCGCAGCTGTGCGGAGTTGTTTACACCTTCGATCCCGGGTGCTGTCTGTGCCAGTTTGACCTTCTCCCTGTAACCATGTGAGCTTTCTCCCGGTGCTCCAGTATCCTCCCACATCCCAAAGACGTGCCGGTTTGTAGGTTAATCGGAGATCTGCAAATTGCCCAGAGTGTGTAGGAGTGGAGAAATTGGGATAACATAGAACTAGTGACGGATGATCAGTATGGATATGGGCCAAAGAGCCTGTTTCCATGCTATATCTCTAAACAAAACATGATTGACAATTGATGGGAGGAGAAGAAGGCTCTCATAGAGCCTATGTTTTGTTCCGGGTTATTCTTGATTTATTGGCTGTTGGTAATAGATTTTTACGAATAATTTGTGCTTGCAATTCATGCTGACCACACACAATGCTTCCCCAGCCAGTAATAAATCTGGCAATATGATAATGTCCCTAATTCAAGGTGAGAATATTTCACAAGAGGATTGTTGTAATATTGCTGATGTACAAATCGGGCCCAAATGGAGAGTCCAGTTTATCACTGACGTTGGGAATTAATGGGTCTTGCTCTTCAGGGATATAAAAAGTTTCTAGAGGTTGTTTACAATATTCAATAAGAATAGATCTTGTTCCTTGAAGTCCAGGCGAATGTTGAGTTGAGTTAGAGTTTTGTTCAGTTTATTGTCACGTGTACCGAGTTCCAGTGAAAAGATTGTGTTGCGTGCTAACCAGTCAGCAGAAAAGCAATACATGATTACAATCGATCCATTTACAGTGTATAGATACATGATGAAGAGAGTAATGTGAATAACCTTTAGTGTAGGATAAAGTCTGTAAAGTCTGATTAAAGCTGGTTCGAGGGTCTCCAATGAGGTAGATGGTAGCTCAGGACTGCTCTCTAGTACATGAGTCATGAGATCACAAGCGACAGGAGCAGAAATATAGACCCCTCGGCCCATCAAGTCTACTTCGCCATTCAATCACGGCTGATCTATCTCCCTCCTAACACCATTCTCCTGCCTTCTCCCCATAACCTCTGACATCTGTACTAATCAAGAATGTATCTATCTCTGCCATAAATATATCCATTGAAGGATGAGAGGAGATCTCATTGAAACGTATAAGATTGTTAAGGGTTTGGACACGCTAGAGGCAGGAGACATGTTCCCGATGTTGGGGGAGTCCAGAACCAGGGGCCACAGTTTAAGAATAAGGAGTAAGCCATTTAGAACGGAGACGAGGAAACACTTTTTCTCATAGAGAGTGGTGAGCCTGTGGAATTTTCTGCCTCAAAGGGCGGTGGAGGCAGGTTCTCTGGATGCTTTCAAGAGAGAGCTAGATAGGGCTCTTAAAAATAGCAGAGTCAGGGGATATGGGGAGAAGGCAGGAACAGGGTACTGATTGGGGATGATCAGCCATGATCACATTGAATGGCGGTGCTGGCTCGAAGGGCCAAATGTCCTGCTCCTGCACCTATTGTCTATTGTCTAAGTGTAGCATTTCCTGCGGTTGCAAGGGAAAGTACCAGGGGAGGGGGTGGTTTGGGTGAGAAGGGACGAATTGACCAAGGAGTTATGGAGGGAGCGGTCACTGCGGAAAGCTGGAAGGGAATGGGGAAAGTGGTGGGATCCCGTTGGAGGTGGCGAAAATGTTGGAGGATTATCTGTTGTATGTGACGGCTGGTAGGGTGGAAGGTGAGGACAAGGGGGACTCTGTCCTTGTTACAAGTGGGGGGGGGGTGGGGAGTGAGAGCGGAGCTACAGGATATAGAAGAGACCCTGGTGAGAGCCTCATCTATAGTTGAAGAGGGGAACCCCCGTTCCCCAAAGAATTAGGACATGTCTGATGCCCTAGTGTGGAACACCTCATCCTGGTGCAGATGCGGCATAGACGGAGGAATTGGGAGTAGGGGATAGAGTCCTTACAGGAAGCAAGGTGGGAAGAAGTGTAGTCCAGATAGCCATGGGAGTCAGTGGGTTTGTAGTAGATGTCAGTCAGTAGTCTGTTTCTTGACCTCAGAGATGGTGAGGTCAAGAAACGGTCGGGAGATGTTGGAAATGGTCCAGGTGAAGTTGAGTGCCGGATGGGGGTTAGTGGATGAAGTCAGTGAGTTCTGCATGGGTGCAGAGGTGGCACCAATACTGTCGTCAATGTAACGGAGGTAGAGTTTGGGGATAGGGCCAAGGTATGCCTCGAACAAGGATTGTTCGACGTACCCTACAAAGAGGCAGGTTTAGCTGGGGCCCATGTGCGTGCCCATAGCTACGCCTTGGATTTGGAGGAAATGGGAGGAGTCAAAGGAAAAGTTGTTGAGGGTAAGGACCAGCTTGGCTAGGCGGAGGAGAGTATCAGTAGACGGGGATTGGTTGGTTCTGCGGTCGAGGAAGAAACGGAGGGCTTTAAGACCCTCCTGGTGGGGGATGGAGGTGTAGAGTGACTGGACATCCATGGTGAAGATGAGGGAATGGGGGCTGGAAAACGGAAGTCATGGAGGAGACAAAGAGCGTGTGAGTAGCTTTGGAAGTGTATCTGGAGGTGTTTTCTGTACCTCATGCCTGATGGGAGAGGTGAGGAGAGGGAGTGACGGGTGTGAGACTGGTCCTTGATTGTGCTGGTGGCCTTGCCAAGGCAGCGTGAGGTGTGGATGGAATCAATGGAAGGGAGGTTGGTTTGTGTGATAGTTTGGGCCACATCCATAGCCAGGGCTGGGCTGTGCAAGTTAACTTTCCATCGCCACTGTGTTTGGAAGTTAAACTTTGTAAATGCCGCTGAGAGATATTTTCAGAGAGGTGGCATGAGCACTGAATATATCGTAAGAGTCGGTGGCTGATGAGAGCGCCGGAGGCTCTGCGATTCCTGACATGTGTGAGTTCATCTTCTGTGCAAGAGCCATCTGTTTTGCAAACACCAGAGGCCCCACCCCACTGAGAGCCAAGAACAAGGACAGAGAGGCACTACCGCCCGCAGGAAGACCTCCCACAGCTGCCATGTCCTTGACTACCTGCTGTAGAATCCTCTCGGCCCAGCTTTGCCACGATGTTGAAAATGCCGGATCCCACATTAAAAGGATCAAGGCTTCAGGAGTAGATGCCTCACCCGCTGAGTTTCTCCAGCATTTTTGTCTACCTTGTTGTGGTCAATGTTAGTTTTGAATTGATACATTAGCCAAAGTCACACATTCAGTTGAGAATGTGCAAGGATTTCACAAGAATGCACAAGGATTTTGCTGTTCCAAATGTATTCCAGATGTTAGTGGCACAGCATCAGAATCACTGCCATACAGTGCCAGAGACCCGGGTTCGATCCTGACTATGGGTGCTGTCTGTATGGAGTTTGTACGTTCTTCCTACGACCGTGTGGGTTTTCTCCGGTTGCTCCAGTTTCCTCCACACGCAAAGACCTGCCAGTTTGTAGATTCATTGGCTTCTGTAAATTGTCCCTAGTGTGCAAGATAGAACTGGTGTGTGGGTAATTGCTGGCTAGCATGGACTCGGAAGTCAAAAGGGGCTGTTTCCATGCTGTATTTCTAAACTAAACTAAAACTACCTAAATTACTATCTACCTCATTGGTGACCTTCGGACTATCCTTGACAGGACTTTGCTGGATTTAATTTGCACAAAACGTGAATCCTTATCATGTATCTATACACTGACTCAATTATAATCACACATTGTCTTTCTGGTGACTGGA
Source organism: Leucoraja erinaceus (assembly GCF_028641065.1). Taxonomy (NCBI): domain Eukaryota; kingdom Metazoa; phylum Chordata; class Chondrichthyes; order Rajiformes; family Rajidae; genus Leucoraja; species Leucoraja erinaceus. Next base: position 30,608,833 of record NC_073392.1, read on the forward strand.
TAGCCCGCAACAAAAGCTTTTCACTGTACCTCGGTACACTTGACATTGAAACTAAACTGAAACTAAACTAAACTAAACTAAACATGCTCCCTCGTGGAATTTTTGACATCTTGTCAGGAGGACCAGGCAGAAGAGTCTCAGTCCTTATAGAAAGGTGCATCCAAATGGACTAATGAGAGCACTCCACCCCACCGCACCATTCCCAAACAATCAATTAAATGCCAATCATTGGGAATCACTATCATCCATCTTGACCTAAAAATATAACTTACTTTACATCTGTCATTTCAACAATATAAATACAGCTCAGTATATTTAAACAGGTTTGTAATAAGCATCAGGTTTAGCGATCAAAAATCTCATTGGTGACAGTCACCCTTCCTCCCCGTGCTAGCTGTCAGGCAGATTCATTTATCACTGTCAGTTGCTTCATTCAGGCAGTCAACTGCCATTAAAAGCCGGTGACCAGTTGGGTAGAATATTATCCATGAAACCTATTGCATTTGCGCTGTGTGGTTAACCCTTTGAATGCCGTTACAGTCTCAAGAGAATCATGAGCGTCAAGAGAGTCAAGTAAGTGTTTTATTGTCATTCATCCGTAATATGTGTAAGTATGTATGTACATGTATATAATGTGCATAGTTAGATAGGGCTCTTACAGATAGCGGAGTCAAGGGATATGGGAGAAGGCAGGAATGGGGTACTGATTGTGGATGATCAGCCATGATCACAGTGAGTGGTGGTGCTGGCTCGAAGGGCCGAATGGCCTACTCCTGCACCTATTGTCTATTGTCCATTGAGTACACACACAAACACACACACATATGTACATGCATACACATATACAGAATATATATGTGTCAAACAAAAACAATGGTTTAAAGTAAAAACCAATGGCCCCATCCACAGTATGTAGTTCAACGCCCATATAGAGGTAGAGTATTTAATAATCTGCTGGTTGTAGGGAAGAAGCTGCTCTTGAACCTGGATTTTACAGTTTTGGGGTTCCAGTACCTTCTTCCCGATGACAGGAATGAAATTTGAGAGTGGCCAGGGTGGTGTGGGTCTCTGATGATGCTGGCTGCTGCTATGAGGCAATGACTCCTGTAGATCCCTTTGATGGTGGGGAAGTCAGTACCTGTTGTGGACTGGGCAGTGATCACCACTTTTTACAATCTTCTTTGTTCCTGGTTGTTCAAGTTGCCGAACCAGGCCATGATGCAACCCGCGAATATGCTTTCAAATCGGTCTTTAGAGTCATCGAGTTATAAAACACAGTAACAGGCACCTTGGTGCTCTTTGCCCATGTCAAATGTCAAGTACCTATCTGAACTAATCTCATTTCCTGGCACCTATGTCTTGGTGAGTCCAGAATAAATGTTGTACAAGTACCTTCCTCCATCACCTTTTCTAACAGTGCGTTCAGGATTACAACCTCCTTTTTGAGTTAGGAAATTTTTACCTCAGATTTTAGTTTTGTTTCGAGATAGAACTTGGAAACAGGCCCTTCTGCCCACCGAGTCCCCGCCAACAAATGAACACCCATACACTAGTTCTGTGCTATCCCAGTTTCACATCTACACATCAGAGGCAATTTACAGAAGCCAATTAGCCTACAAACCTGCACATCTTTGGGGTGTGGGAGGAAACCAAAGCATCCAAAGAAAACCCGCTTGGTCACAGGGAGAACGTACAAACTCTGTACAAACAGAACCCGTAGCGCGGATCGAACCCAGGTTCTGGCACTGCAAGGCAGCAACTCTACTGCGCTACTGTGCCATCCCAAATCTCTTCTCAATACCCTTTCTCCTCACCCGAAACTATGCTCTGTACTTTTAGACAGTTGTGGAAAGTGGAGGATGTACCATGTAAACAAGACAATATGGATGCAATAGCAACATGCAAGAGGCATTTACGTTAAAATTGCCTAAAATTGCCAGTTTTAATCCATCCTTTTCCTGCACCTCTTTCTAACGTCTTGTAATCAAACTGAATAAGGGTCCCGACCCAAAACGTCATCTGTCCATTCCCTCCACAGAAGCTTCCTCCAACACTTTATTTTTTTGATTCTGATTCCAGTATCTGCAGTCCCCTGTGTCTCCATTCTTCCTCTGCTTAGATTTGTTCTGTGTGTCGAGAGAGCAGGGGAATAAAGTGGAAAAATATACAAATGGAAGAAATGTGTTGATTTTTATGGATCAATAAAAGTTAATATTTCCTGCACCTGAGGGAAATTATTTTATCAATAACTTTGCTGCAGTGATGTTCAATTTATTTCTTGTTTTGGCAAGTCATTTATTATTGGGCAGCAAGTTAACTGTCTCTGGGTTTGTTAAGCTTTCAGCCATCCTAGAGCACTGGCTGCGTGCATTAAATGCAGAACCTGTAGAATATAAAAATCTGTGTGCACATCTACTTCTTCCCAAATTCCCTCCCTGAGATAATTAAAAACTAGCAGCAAGCAATGGTTAAAAATAAAGTAATCGCTTTCCAGCAGGCCAGGCAATTTTTGTTTTGGATGCCTTGACAGATTCATCTGTTATCTATGTAATGTATCCAGTGGAGACAGAGAAAACTGCAGATTTAAGGGGCTGTCCCACTGTACGAGCTAATTCAAGAGTTCTCCCGAGTTTCCCCAGATTTGAACTCGGAAAATTACGGTAACAGCCGCTCGCAGGTGCTCGGGGCTCTCGTGGACATTTTTCAACACGTTGAAAAATCTTCACGAGTCTTCACGAGCTTACCGCGTTTTCCGAGTGCCGTTAGCGTTACAAGCCGCTAAGAGAAGTCCTGAGCTCCGACGTACCTGCTACGTACATTTTACGTGCTTACCACGAGTTTGATTTTTTTTTTAACTCGGGAGAGCTCTTGAATTAGCTCGTACAGTGGGACAGCCGCTTTAGACTTTACTTTAGAATTTAGAGATACAATGCGGAAACAGGACCTCCAGCCCACCGAGTCCGCGCTGACCAGCGATCCCCGTACACTAGCACTATCCTACACACTAGAGATCATTTCCAATTTTACCGAAGCCAATTGACCTATAAGTATGTATGACTTTGGAGTGTGGGAGGAAACTGGAACACCCGGAGAAAACCCACACGGTCACTGATCTCACCAAATCGTGTATCTCTACTTAAATAAACATCGTTTAATAAACTTTAACAATAGATTTCTAAGCCATTGTGTTACTGAATAAAATTCTGCAGAGAAGCTTCTTATCGATTTTTGCATCATCCTTTTAAAATGTATCAAGGACAGATCTGCCTTTAACTTACAATTGATTTCATTCTGTCATAGAGTCATACAGCACAGAAATAGACCCTTCAGCCACCGAGGTGACCATTAGGTACCTATCCCTTCTAACCCCAGAGTCTTCAGCCTATTATGATTCAAGTGCCTGGACAGATACTATTGTGAGAGTGTCTCCCTTTCCACTCCACCACTCCGTGCAATACATTCCCGATTCCAAGCTATGGCCTCCAGCTTTTGATACCTCTGCTATGGGGAAAACATCCCATTATCTACCCTGTCAATGTCCCCTACTTTTATAGTCTCTCAATAAGGTGATTCCCCTCAACCATCTTCTTTCCAAGGCAAACAAACCCAGTATATCCAGTCTCTCCTCGTATGGATGGCACGTATGGAGAGCTGCTGCCTCGCAGCGCCAGAGAGCCTGGTTCAATCCTGACCTCGGGTGCTGTCTGTGTGGAATTTACATGTTTTCCCTTCGTCCATGTGGGAAAACATAGTGTGAACAGGGGATCGATTATCAGTGTGTGGACATTGTGGGTGAAAGGTCTGTTTCCATGCTGTACCTTTCAATTAATGAATCAATATAACTGAAACTGTCCTCACCGTTGTGGAAGCCCATTACCCTGCAAAAACGGATGTTCAGCCAAATCATTTAATCTCTGGCAACATCCTCGTGAACCTTCTCTGCACCCTCTCCAGTGCAATCATAGCCTCCCTCTGGTGAAGTAGCCCGTACAGCTGCAATATTCCAAAGAGTGACACAAAATGCTGGAGTAACTCAGCGTCTCTGGAGAAAATGGATGGGTGACGTTTAGGTGACGTTTCAGACTGAAGGAGGGTTCCAACCCGAAACATCACCTACCCATGTTATCCAAAGATGCTGCCTGACCCGTTGAGTTACTCCATGATTTTTTTGTTCATTTTTGGTATAAACCAGATCCTGTAGTTCATTTTTATAACAATATTCCAACTCTGGTTTAACTGATGTTTTGTATTGTTGATCTTACGTACTGAGTCTGATCTAAAATATCATATGATGAAAGAATGGGTCAACTGGGCTAGTATTCACTGGAATTTAGCAGGATGAGAGGGGATCTTATAGAGACATATAACATTTTTAAGGGATTGGGCTGGCTTGATGCAGGAAACATGTTCCAGATGTTGGGTCCAGAGTCCAGAATCAGGGGTCACAGTTTAAGAATAAGGGGCAGGCTATTTAGGACTGAGATAAGGAAAACCTTTTTAACCCAGACAGTTGTGAATCTGTGGAATTCTCTGCCACAGAAGGCAGTGGAGGCCAATTCACTGGATGTTTTCAAGAGAGTTAGATTTAGCTCTTAGGGCTAACGGAATCGAGGGATATGGGGAAAAAGCAGGAACGAGGTACTCTGTCCCCTTTCCAGCTTAACGTCTTTCCTATAACAAGGTGACCAAAACACGGCAGGCTTCCAATCACAAAAATAGCCCTCCAACATCACCTTGTGCCTTCCAATACCAAGCCAATTGTTGATCTAATATGCAGCCTGAATCCCATGGACTCCAACCTTTCGGCTCAGCCTTCCACCTTGTCATGAGCTTCACTGAACTCCATCAACCACGCTGCACTCATCACTACATTTCAATGGTACTTTATTATCACGTACAGTGAAATTCATTTTTCTGTACAGTTCAGTACAGGTATCACTATACATGAGCACTGAAATACATCTTAGATAAGCATCTCAGGTACAGTACAAGTGTATCGTAGCAGTACACTGAGACAGTATGCAGAGACTCTAGATTTAGTGACATTTTCAAGTCCCAGTTGGTGTGAGTGCAGGGCCTGACCACGAAGGCCCGTTGTCCTGGCAACGTTGCGGATCAGCCTCTTTGTAAAATTCAATCAAATTGGTCAGTCATGATCTCATTATATAGCCAACTTATCCATGCCTTTCCCAAGTACAAATAAAATCCTATATTTCAGAATATTTTCCAACACGTTTTCTACATTGCCATTTGTTTCATAAGGGTGTAGTTGCATTATCCTTGCGGCCCATCTTGCATAAGGATGTCCTCCAGTCATTTGGCACTACACTAATGAACAGTGAATGTTTAAAAATCTGTTAAAAGCCCAGCAATCTCGTCCCATAGGGCAGCATTGTGGTGCAGCTTTAGAGTTGCTACCTTACAGCGCCAGAGACCCAGGTTCGATCCTGACTATGGGTGCGGTATTCACGGAGTTTGTACGTTCTTCCCAGGACTGCATGTGTTTCCTCCGGGTGGTCCAGTTTCCTCCCGCACTCCAAGGACATACAGCTTTGTATACAGCATACAGCGCATACAGGACATACAGCAACATTCATTGCACCCAAAGCGAATGGTATGTTAGCTTTCATTGCAAAAGGATTTGAGTATAGGAGCAGGGAGGTTCTACTGCAGTTGTACAGGGTCTTGGTGAGACCACACCTCGAGTATTGCGTACAGTTTTGGTCTCCAAATCTGAGGAAGGACATTATTGCCATAGAGGGAGTGCAGAGAAGGTTCACCAGACTGGGATGTCAGGACTGTCTTATGAAGAAAGACTGGATAGACCTGGTTTATACTCTCTAGAATTTAGGAGATTGAGAGGGGATCTTATAGAAACTTACAAAATTCTTAAGGGGTTGGACAGGCTAGATGCAGGAAGATTGTTCCCGATGTTAGGGAAGTCCAGGACAAGGGGTCACAGCTTAAGGATAAGGGGGAAATCCTTTAAAACCGAGATGAGAATAACTTTTTTCACACAGAGAGTGGTGAATCTCTGGAACTCTCTGAAGTACATCCGAACGCAGAGTTGAGGAAGAAATAGTGGCCCTTGTGGCTAAGGGGATCAGGGGGTATGGAGAGAAGGCAGGTATGGGATACTGAGTTGGATGATCAGCCATGATCATATTGAATGGCGGTGCAGGCTCGAAGGGCCGAATGGCCTACTCCTGCACCTAATTTCTATGTTTCTATGTTTCTATGTTTGTAGGCTTTGGTAAAATTGTAAATTGTCCCTAATGCGTGGGATAGTGTTGGTGTATGTAGTGATCACTGGTCGGTGCGGACTCAGTGGGCAAAGGGCTTGTTTCCCCATTGAATCTCTAAAGTCTAGTGGCTTGGGATACATCTCATCAGGCCTTGAGGATTTATCCCTCTGAACTCGTTAAGACTAAACTTCTTTATCTGGAACTCCTGAAGCACATCCGAACGCACAGAAAGAAATAGCCACAAAACTGTTCATCAATATCCCTGTTCAGCAATATCACTGACACATTCAGACATCATTACAACTTAACAGCTTTCACCAAGTCTGAGAAGCCACTTAACAATCCAGATCTCATGTCCCACTGCCTTGCAGTCAATAACACATAATGACATGAGAGGGAATGAGAGGTATATCACAGAGTTATGCTTACTATTTCAGCATAAAATTAGTAGCAATGATTCATTTTAATAATGAACTAATCATACAGAGAAAGTTATGCAGTATGGAAACAGGCCATTTGGCCTAATTTGCCCATGCTGACCAAGGTGCCCCATCTACACCAGTCCCACCTGGCTGTGTTTTGCCCGTCTAAACCTACCCATTCCATGTACCCATTCAAATGCCTTTTAAATGTTGCTATAATACCTGCCTCGACAAATCTGTCTGGCAACTTGTTCCATATACCCACCATGTGAAAAGGTGGCCCCTCAGGTTCCGAAACCTGTGTCTCTGGCCCTCCGAGGCTCTACTAACTGCGCCACTGCACAACTAATTGTAAATATCAAAGCTATGCCCGCCCAAACATTTAATTGTGTAAAATATCACACAAACTTATTCAGAACAGAAAAAAGCTCACTCACTGTCGGACCGGACACAAGCTGCCAATACATGGAGCCAAACACAATGCAAGCAATCACTGTATTTCATTGCACCCAAATGGCGGGCAGTCGGTGTAAACTCTGAGATGTATCTGTGAATCTTGAAGAAGTGCTAACTATGTGATACTGAGTTGAAGCATATGAAAGTTATATATAAAACCTGATTAATAGAGCTAGTTCCTGGGTGAGTAGTGAGAAAGTGACAAATTGTGCACAAGCGTAGGGTCATTGGGAGGTTAATAGTCCATTGCAATGAAGATGCACACACTGATTTATATTAAATGCTATAAAATTATGAAAATTGGTAACGCAGCAGCAATATATTCTTCACTCCATACATCTAAAAGAATCCTTCAGCGTTGAAATTGTTTTTTGTGTGTAGTTACTTTTTCTTACACTGAATTTTGATTTTTTTTTGTTTTACAACCTTTTATTTATCTGAAGAGCCGATCCGTTCTTTTACTATTAAGTACCTGGCAGCACTGCCTCAAAGTCTGTGGAGCCTGATGCCTGGCATTAACCCCTAGCACAGTGGCACAGCTGTATAGTTGCTGCCTTTCTGCCTGAGACCCCGGTTTGATGCTGACTACAGTTTCTTCCCAGGTGTCATCAGGCAACTGAATCATCCTATCAAGTATCATTTAAATGCCGTTGTAGTACCACCCTCAACTACTTCCTCTGGCCGCTTGTTCCATATATCCACCACCCTCTGAAGTTGCCTCTCAGGTTCCTATTAGATCTTTCTCCTCTCACCTTAAAGCTATGTCCTTTGGTTGTTGATTCCCCTACCCTGGGTAAAAGACACAGTGCATTCCTGTGCTCCAAGGACTAAAGTCCTAGCTTGCCCAATCTCTCCCTATAACCCAGGTTCTGACCACATCCTCATAAAGCTTCTCTGCACTTTTTCCAGGGTAATGACTTCCTTCCGATAGCAGGGTGATCAAAACCGAACACAATACTCCAAATGCGGCACTCATTCATATTAATCTGTTGAAGCAAATGGGAAAAAACACCATGGCTTCTGCGCCTTGGGAAGACTTTACTCTTTGAACTCGGCAGCTCTGACGTTGGGAGAAGGTACCAATCGATGCTTAAAGTGGGGAACGCAAGCATCTGAATCTTCCCTATGTCCCTCTCCCCCTTCCCACCCACACACCCCCTCCTCCCAACAATAGAGATGATTGAGAACACAGAGCACAGAGCAGGAGATAGAAAAGACACCCTGGTAAATCTGGAAATGCCTTCACAGAAAAAGCAAAATGCCGCAGAAGCTGGAAATATGAAATAAAAGAATAATGAGCCCGAACTATGTTAGCGGCAGCAAGGTGGCGCAGCGGGTAGAGCTGCTGCCTTACATCACCTGGGTTCGATCCTGACCATGAGTGCTTCCTGTACGTAGTTTATACTCTTCCCCTGTGACCGCATGGGTTTTCTCTGGGTGCTCGGTTTCCTCCCACAAAGTAAAGACATGCAGGTTTGTAGGTTAATTGGATAGTGCTAGTGTACAGGGTGATCACTGGTTGGTACAGACTCGGTGGGCCGAAGGGCCTGTTTCCACCGAAGGTCCTGTTTAGTCTAAAATAAAATAAAATAAACTGATCAGCAAGTGGGACAGTGCCTTTTAAAGTTATCTTATAAACTTATCTCTTCCCTTGCCACTGTGAAGTTGCCCGAACACTATTGTTCTGACTAAACCAATGGTTTCTAACCCACAGCCTGTTTCCATGCCATATGATTCTATGATTCTCTGTTAAGGGAATCGAGAGATACGAGACATGTACAGGAAGCTGGTGCTAAAGGGAATGATTTTCAATCAAAATACAAAGTGTTGGAGGAACTTGTGAGGCAACATCTGTGGGGGAAGTGGACAGGTAATGTTTCAGGTCAGGACCCTTCTTCAGACTGAGATAGAAGGGGGAGAAAGCTCGAAAAGACAGGTGGGAGCATGATCAAGCCTGGTGAGTGATAGGTGGATAAAAGTGATAGGTAGATCAGTCTGACTTAAGGACCCGACCCAAAACATTGTCTGTCCATTTTCTCCACAGATGCTGTCTGAACTAGTGATTTTTCTTCAGAACTTTGTGTTTTGCTCAAGATTCCAGCATCTGCAGCTCGGAAGATCTTCCATGATTGTACTCAATGGCCGAACAGGTCTGAGGAGCTGAATCACCAACTGTTCCAAGAATGGCCAATGAAATATCAATTTTTGTAAGTGTGGACAGCTAAGTAACTGCAGCCCAGTTGATTTTAAAATGTGTGTGGTAAGGGAAGTACATATTATGATGTTCAATGAAACTGATATCTATATAGTTTAGTATAGTTTTGTTTAGTTTCGAGATACAGCGTGGAAACAGGCCCTTCAGCCCACCGAGTCCTCGCCGTCCTATCCTACACACACTAGGAACAATTTACACTTATACCAAGCCAATGAACCTACACACCTGTAGGTCTTTGGAGTGTGGGTGGAAACCAAAGATCTCGGAGAAAACCCACGCGGTCACGAGGAGAACGTACAAACTCTGTACCGACAGCACCCGGAGTCAGGATCGAACCCGGTTCTCTGATGCTGAAAGCGCTGTAAGGCAGCAACTCTACTGCTGTGCCACCGTGGCCACCCTGTGCTTAGATAAAGCACAGATATAGATAGGCAAACACTGTGGACTGTGCCAACTATCCCTGCATACAGCATTGCTTCAGTATGAATGGCAGAAAATCTATCAGAATAGCACCATTCTGTCATTCCCATAAGAGTGGTGAATCTCTGGAACTCTCTGCCACAGAGTGTAGTCGAGGCCAGTTCATTGGCTATATTTAAGAGGGAGTTAGATGTGGCCCTTGTGGCTAAGGGGATCAGGGGGTATGGAGAGAAGGCAGGTACGGGAAGGCAGGTGCAGGCTCGTAGGGCCGAATGGCATACTCCTGCACCTAATTTCTATGTTTCTATGTTTCTATTTGCCATTTAACTATCTGTATACAGGTGGACATATTTCCTTCCCCAATCATGTCCAGGGAGATAATTTATTTATATTCTTGTTACTTGATTTTTTAAGTTTAGTTTAGAGATACAACATGGTAGCAGGCTGTTCTGGCCTCCCACGCAGATACTGGAATCTGGAGGAGAAAGCAAACTGCTGGATGAGCTCAGTGAATCAGTCGGCATCTGTGGAAGCAGAGAGACAATTGGCATTTCAGGTCAAAAAATAAGTCTGTTTTACCTATGGAACCACATCCCTTGGTTGTGCTTTTATGCTGCACTGTAACTTTTAGCTGAAGAAAAGCTGTGTTTCCGTGGTAACATGTCTTGCAAGGGATTACAACTGTAAAAAGGTCAAAAATTATGAGTAGGATTAGTAATGGGTGTCACAGCATCTAAAGTTACCATCAGCATGCTTTAGTCAGAGGTTGATGAACCCGTGGAATTCATTGCCACAGACGGCTGTGGTGGCCAAGCCAATGGATATTTTTAAGACGGAGATTGACAAATTCTTGATTAGTACGGGTGTCAGGGGTTATGGGGAGAAGGCAGGAGAATGGGGTTGAGAAGGAAAGATAGATCTGCCACGATTGAATGGAAGAGTAGACTTGATGGGCCGAGTGGCCCAATTCTGCTCCTACAACTTATGAATTTATGAACTTATTGTGGGCCAGAGGATGTGTTCCTGTGCTGTAAATTTGTACATTCTGCCCTTGGCATTGTAGGTACTCCAGTTTCCCCTCACATTCCAAAACCATGCAGGTTTGTAGGTTGTTTAAGAAGGAACTGCAGATGCTGGAAAATCGAAGGTACACAAAAATGCTGGAGAAACTCAGTGGGTGCAACAGCATCTATGGAGCGAAGGAAATAGGCAATGTCTGAAGAAGGGTTTCGGTCCGAAACGTTGCCTATTTCCTTCGCTCCATAGATGCTGCTCCACCCGCTGAGTTTCTCCAGCATTTTTGTGTACCTTCAGGTTTGTAGGTTAATTGGCTTCTGTAAATTGTCTCTAGTGTGTAGGATAGACCTCATCTACAGGTGATTGTTGGTCAGCGCCGACTCGGTGGGACCAAAGGACCTGTTTCCACGCTGTATCTCTAAACTAAAACCTGCCCTGTACAGCCTACGCTGCGTTGAACAGACTTATATCAGATATGGAAGACGCACCAGGGCAGCTTAGTTACTGTCATGTTTGTTAACCGTGGAAAAAACTCCCACCGGAGTTTCCAACTGATAAAATGTTTCCCTGCTGGTGAAACTGTTCAGAAAGATAAATGAAACTATCGCCCGGAGCCTAGCAAGAGCCTTGTGCCAGGGCAAATGATCTACAGCTGATGGAATAGGGAGCTCCACTGCAACATAAGAGACTGAATGGCATTGTAGCAATTCCATCAAACGGAGCCCAGAACAGCAGTCAACATAGTAACACACGGATGAGATGGAAAGAGCAAAAAGGGGTGAATCACAGCGAGTTATTCAGATGTCAGATGCTTAGCCCAGAACGGGCTGATGCGTTTGTGTTTACAAATGCCAGTCCCCAATGGAAGGGATTCAGTTCTCTTCTGCAGCTGCCGATTCTCAGTATAACGCTCCAGTGCTGTCAAATGATTATTGCAGATGAATTACAACTAATTGTGCAACTTTGACATCCTTAATAACAATCAGCCAGCTTCATATATATTTCTTTCTTTACTAGCCCAATGAGATTACATTCATATTTTGTCTCTTCCGATTGTAATTTGGCCCTCAGGATTGGAAAGTCTGTGAAGCGATAGCTTAATGTTATTTATCACTGCAAATTGTACCAACTAATGGCGCAATAGCGGATAGACACCGAGAACCGGGAAAAAATTATGATTTTAATGGGATCCATGTGACGGCAATGTTACTGAGTGCATGCAAATTGATGTACTAATCTGCATTTTAATCCAATCTTCATCAATCCCTGACAATCTCGGCTAAAGTCCAGTGCAAAATTAGTCACTATTATGAGAACCTTCAGAGATCAAAATTGAGGTTCACTGCACAAGTGTGTGTAAGTTGTGGTCATGAATTGCATGGGAGGCCTCATCAGTAATGGTCATAGAGTCAGAGAGTCTTACGATGTGGAAACAGGCCCTTCGGCCCAACTTGCCCACACCGGCCCACATGTCCCATCTGCACTCGGCCTCTGTTTGGTGGGTGCTGCGCTATGTTCGGTTGGGGAATTGAGGGAGTAGTAAGCTGTGTCAGTCGGGGGTGAAGTTTGGGTGCTGAACATTTAACATCTGGTTCTTGAGTAGCAGACATTATGTTTAAAAGCCCCCCCGAAGGGGAGGGGGACTAGATAGAAGCATGTAAAACTATGAAGCATAGATAAGGTAGCAGTCAGAACCTTTTTCCCAGGATATAATACTGTAATCAGGGCATATCATTAAGATGAGAACGGCAATGTTTAAAGGTGATGGGCGGGATAGTTTTTTTTTTATACAGATGTTTTTGGGGGAGGGGAGGGGGGGATGGCGGGGGGGGGGGGGGGGGGGGGGGGCCTGGAGCGTGCTGCTGGGAAGTGATGGCAAAGGCAGATACAATGAATAGATACATGGGGGGGATATCGATACCATGCAGGCAGGTAAGAGTTTAGTTTAAGATAGACACAAAGTGCTGGAGTAACTCAGCGGTTCAGGCAGCATCTCTGGAGAAAATGGACAGGTGACGTTTCGGATTGGGACCCTTCTTCAGACTCTTCAAACTCTTCAAAGAGTTTAATTTAGTTTTGTGTAATTTAGTTGAGTTTAGCTTAGTTTAGTTTAGCTTATCGTCGTGTTTACCGAAAAAGCTTTTCCATTGCGTGCTATCCTGTCAGCAAAAATAAATGATACATGAATACACTCTTGTTATCACGGTGGGCACAGTCATTATGGGCTGAAGGGCCTGTTTTTGTGCTGCACTGTTCGATGTTACTTAATTACTATGTTACTTCTATGTCCTATGCACTCCAAAGACGTACAGATTTGTAGACTAATTGGCTTGGTATCATTGTAAATTGTCCCTAGTGTGTGTAGGATAGCATTAGTGTGCTGGTCGGCACAGACTCGGTGGGCCGAAGGGCCTGTTTCCGCTCAGTATCTCTTAACTAAACTAAACGCTCCATCCATCTTGGTGCCTGACCTTCTCACAACCTAATCACAACGTAACCTTAATTGGACATTTCACCCCCTGCAAGTCTTGGCTCTGCACCCAACTGTTCTCCCCCCTACACTACGACCATTTATCATTGCATCTGCATTGTTCATCCACCCAGTCCACCATTGTACTGCATCATTCAAAAAGGAATAGATTCTGCATTATCCTACAGAATAATTGTCAGACCCATCTTTTCCTCCATCCCTGGTCTGATAGTGGTATGAGTCACAAAAGAAAGAAACTAAATTCAATCATTTTTTTATTGCCTCAATGTTATTATCCTCTCTTGGATTGCTTGCAGCAGTGTTCCGGAAATTAGTTGTTTCCACCAGGAGATTCGATGATGAATGGTAAAAAACGAAACGGCTTCAAGCTAGGTTGCAATTGTTGTGATGTTTATAAGGGAAGGAGGAGAGGAAACAGTGAGGGAGACAGAACATAGAGTCATAGAGTATTACAGTGTGGAAACAGGCCCTTCGGCCCAACTTGCCCACGCCGGCCAACATGTCCCAACTACACTAATCCCACCTGCCTGCACTTGGTCCATATCCCTCCAAACTTGTCCTATCCATATACCTGCCTAACTATTTCTAAAATTATGGGATAGTCCCAGCCTCAACTATCTCCTTTGGCAGCTTGTTCCATACACCCACCACCCTTTGTGTGATAAAGTAATTAAAAGTTTTAATTTTCCCCCTCACCTTGAACCTATGACCTCTGGTCCTCGATTCCCCAACTCTGAGCAAGCAACTCTGTGCATCTACCCGATACATTCCTCTCATGATCTTATACGCCTCTATGAGATCACTCCTCATCCTCCTGTGCTCCAAGGAATAGAGACATCTCATTGCTTTTTGTATCAAACTGGCAAGAATCACTTAGATGTTAAGCACATATTAAATGTTACGTAATACTCAGAAACCTGGGCCTTAGGTGGTGGTGGTGGAAGTAGGTGTGAAAGTGGCATTTAAGCGGGTGTTAGATAGGCATAATGATATGCAGGGAATGGAGTGATATGGATCACGAGCATGTAGAGATTTGTTTAACTTGGCATCATGTCCGGCACAGCTAGCATGTGCCAAAAGGCCTGTTCTTGAGCCAAACCTAATATTTCAACCCTTTATTGGCGACACAGTGGCACAGCGGTAGAGTTGCTGCCTCAGCGCCAGGAACCCAGGTTTGATTACGGGTGCTGTGTGTACAGAGTTTGTACATTCTCCCAGTGGGTTTTCTCCGGGTGCTCTGGTTTCCGCCCACACTCCAAAGGCGTAGAGGTTTGAAGGTTAATTGGCTTTGGTAAAAGATTGTAAATTGTCCCTAGTATGTGTAGAATAGTGCATGTGTATGGGGATCGCTGGTTGACATGTACTCGCTGGGCCGAAGAGCCTGTATCCATGCTGAATTTCTAAACTAAATTAAACTAAGCTTTTTTTACTATACAATGGTATTTTGATTGTTTTTAGCCATCTCTATTATAAAGACATTTAAATAGTTCAAAAAGCTGTTGACACAACTCATCGCTTGGCACCCACCCTGTATTGTTAGACCTCTCACATATGGGACATTCAAAGCCTATTAAGTGGGATTAGTTTTGGGTAGTGGGCTTTAATCAAGCAAGGAATCTCTACCTGTGCCATTAAATATTTTCACTTTAGTTCCTTCTGCATTCCATATTAGTTTAGTTTGGTTTTATTTAGTTTAGTTTTATTAGTTTACTTTACTTTAATGTCATTTTATTTAGAGATACAGGGTGAAAACAAGCACTTTGCCCCAGAGTTCACCACGCCCAATGATCACCCGTACATTAGTTCTCTCCTACACCCTAGGGACAATTTACAGAAGCTAATTAACCTACAAACCTGCACTTCTTTGGAATGTGGGAGGAAACTGGAGCACCCAGAGAAAACCCACGTGGTCACAGGGAGAACGTACAAACTCCAAACAGACAGCACCCTTACTAAGGATTGATCCCGGGCCTCTGACGCTGTAAGGCAGCAACTCTACCGCTGCAACTACTGTACCACCCCTGCATATACCCCAGTGAATGAATTTTACATTGCTACATTTTAACCTGGAGAGGTTCAATTCAGAGGCATGCAATACATCAGCCAGTTGTACAGAAAACTGCATATTTATTAAATATTCAGAAATAGGTAATTATATTTTTCCCCAAAGCCCTTTACCACAAAGGAGTGTATTGGGAGTCATAATATTTATCCAGTTAATGCAGTCAATTCCCTTCTGTCCTATATATCCTAATGGAATCCAGCAAATTACTTCAGCGCTCTTTCACAGTCAGGATGTGAATCCAGATCACACTGTGTACTGGGACCTTGCCAGAAAGAAGGTAAATGAAGGAAGTAAATAAATAAACGGAGTCAACCTGCAACAGGTCCACAGAAATATCCATGTTAAAGTAATGTTTTTTCGAAACCTTTCTGTAGGTATGTTGCAAAACGTACCTGAAGCGTCGCTGAAAATCTGTCGCAGCCCGTGTGCGCGACTTTGGCGCCATTTGGAGGGGGGCGGGTTTAAAACGCGATTTTCCCTAGGCTGTTCAAATCGAGGTTTTTCAGCCTAGTTAATTATTAACGAAAAATCGCCGGAAGATTCCCTCGCTTGAGCTATTATTAGTTTTAAGGGCTTTATTTAATTGTTATAGTAGGTTAAAAATTAACCTCTAAACCCCCGACCGCCGACAACGGGCCGGATCTCATACAGGGGAAAACGGAAGGTAGGCTGTTTATTTTTACATTATAAAGGGCTTCTTAAGAACCCTTTATACAAAGTTTAATGTTGCGAGTAGCTCATTTTGGGCCCATTATATCCCGCAGTATTTTTCTGGGCATTTGAGGGCACAAATCTACCGCAATGTGAACGTTCTAAACCAGCGCGTTCACAGGATCCCACTAGAAAGCTGATTTAAATTAACATTAATTTACAGCAATTGAACACTAAATTCCTTCCATTTGGCCTATAAATTAATGTAAATAAGATTTAAAAATCATGTTTTATTGTGAATTGTTTGTGAATATTATTTGGACACTTAGGCTATTTAAAAATGTTAATCATTTATTAAGAAATGGATAGATTTTTAGATCTAGTAATTGAAGTTTGGAATTAGCTACAATTAGGTAACTAACTAATTATATGATTTAATTTCACGTCATCCAAGTAGGATTATTTTATATTTGTTTCAGAATTCTTCAATCTATGATAACTGAAAATTTTATTCAGTTCTCTTAATTTTTAAGAAAGTTATGGGCTTTTGACTGTCCACGATCACAGCTTTTTTGTTATGTCCATAGAAAATCAATAGGGAACAAGATGCTAATATCCGAGTATGAATATATCCGAGAATGAGCCATAACTTTTTAAATATTTGAGATATGAAAGTGAATTAGGTGTCAAATTAAACTTCTTTTTATGCTTTATCTGATGGGATAAATTGCAGACTTGATTTTTAAAATCTCAAAATTTTGTAACATTGCTACTTTCTGTTATTGTTGATTTCCTAAATTAATCTCATTCTATTTCATAAGGTTGAGACTGTCTGGCTTCCATAAAGAAAACAAATTGCCAACAGCTTGGGGCGGCCTGGTGGTGCAGCGGTTGAGTTGCTGCTTACAGCGCCAGAGACCCGGGTTCAATCCTGACTACCGGGTGCTGTCGGTATGGAGTTTGTACATATTTCCCTGTGAGTTGCGTGAGTTTCCTCCGGGTGCTCCGGTTTCCTCCCACACTCCAAAGACGTGCAAGTTTGTAGGTTAATTGGCTTCGGTAAAATTGTAAATTGTCCCTAGTTTGTGTAGGATAGTGTTAGTGTGCGGGAATCACTAGTCAGCGCAGACTCGGTGGGCCGAATGGGCCTGTTTCAACACTGTATCTCTACACTAAACTAAACTATACAGAAAATACATGTTAGTCTAAAGTATAAAGAATCTAGATAGAAAATAATTTTCACTGTGATAAATAAGGTATTTAATAGATTAAGGCTTAGAGAGTAGCACACAATCCAGCTTGTAGATTTGTGTGGAGATCAATAATCTTTGCTCATTTAGTGAGTGATTTGGAACATGAATTTGAATGATCAATATTACATTCCATTACTGGCGAAAAAATAAACAGGTGAAGGGCCTTTACTCAAGGAAAATATTTCCCTCTGTGCGTTAGTGTCAAATTGTGTTCGATATCACTCATAATAGAGCTACAAGCTGAACTGCAGTCAAAGTAATTTGGCTTGAGGCATGAAAGCCGTTCTAGTAAGTCATAATCAGCAAATGATGAATAAAACGTTACCACTCGAGCTTGTGTGGGGAGATTCGGACTGAAGCATCTACAAAGGATTGAGTCTATTTTTTGGGAAACGTATAAGCTAGGTAACAGAGTGATGCAGGTAAGCTGCTTCACAACTCTATTGTTCCAGGTTCAATCCTGAACGATGCTTCTGTAAGCTAGGGAACTAGAGTACAGTTCTATTCACCGAACCGACGCGCTACAATGCTGATAACTTTATCCTGCACTATGTATCTTCCCCTTGGCTCTACCTATTGATCTTGGAGAGGCATAGAATCATAAAGTCAAACAGTGCAGAAACAGGCCCTTCGGCCCAACTTGCCCACATCGACCAACATCTCATCTGCATTAGGCCCACTTGTCTGCATTTGACACATATCCTTCTCAACCTGTCCTATCCATGCACCTGTCTAATTGCTTTGTGATGCTTGCGATAGTCCCTTCCTCAGCTATCTCCCCCAGCAGCTCGTTCTATAACTGGTTGTATTCATGTAGAGTTTCATCTGATTTGATTGGATAGCATGCAAAACAAAGCAGTCCGCTGTACCTCATGACAAAAATAAACCTAAACCCAAACATAATCCCTTTCAGTTTCCGAAGATGGACACAAAAAGCTGGAGTAACTCAGAGGGTCAGGCAGCATCTCTGGAGAATAGAAATAGGTGACGTTTCGGGTCGAGACGTCAGGGGAGAGTCTAAGTCAGAGAGAGCCCCTGACTCTCCGTCTGAAGAAGGGTCTCGACCCGAAACGTCACCTATTCCTTTTCTCCGTAAAAGCGCTCCCTGACCCGCTAAGTTTCTCCAGCATACCCCGTTGTCTGTTGCCGCCCCTTTACCCATTTGCCACATCACCCGCCGTTACACAAGGCGCCACTTTAACTCATTCATTAATACAGTCCAGCTAAGTCAGTCACAATTTGACAAATAGAGCCCAGACTCAGTTGCAGGCAGCTCGTCACATTCTCTCTGTCTGTGTATCTGGCAGCTGGTCAAACACGTGAAAATGTTGTGTTGAAGTCTGAAGTGTTGGCTTGGGAGGAAAGAATCCTGTTCACGAGAACTTAGTCGCTAATGGATCTTTGAGTGAATGTCGCTGCATTTTGTTTATTAATAAACAGAGGAAATGATTCTTTCCCACTCAGCTCATAAATGAGATTATTAATAGATATGTGGCCAGATATTACCATTCCGTAGGGACCTGTGTTAAACATGAATCTGTGGTTTCTTGTTGAGCCTATTTATTATTTGTGCTTGTTAGAACTGACAGATGGTTCCACTTCACCACACTGCTAAACAAATGAACGTGTTTCCTTTCGTAATAATTTGAGCAGCTTGAGCTAAGCATGCCTGACAATATGCCGTGCAATGTGACATCCAATGCTCAAGCAACATTCAATGTTATGGGACAATTATGAAGATGGATGGAAGTTTAACCTAACCCAGTTATCAAATATCCATTGACTTGACAGATTCGCCACCCTCTAACGAAAGACATTCATTCTCATCTCTTTTCTAAAGGTACTTACTTTTATTCTGAGGCTGTGCCCTCTGGTCCTAGACTCTCCCACTAGTGGAAACATCCTCTCCACATCCACTCTATCCAGGCCTTTCACTATTCGGTAAGTTTCAATGAGATCCTCCCTTGGAAACTCCAATCATAATGTTCCTGCACGCCTGCTTCCCTTCACTTTCCTGACGGGAAAGATTCTAGAAATTTCCCAGTTGGAAAATAAGCAGCTGAGAAGAGACAGGAGAGCAGTGGCTGTTTTGTGAAACAATCAAATGTATGGGAAGGAACTGCAGATGTTGGTTTACACCGAAGATAGACACATAATTGCTGGAGTAACTCAGCGGAACAGGCAGCATCTCTGGAGAGAATGAATGGGTGACGTTTCGGGTCGAGAGTCTGAAGAAGGGTTTCGACCCGATAACATCACCCACTCCTTCTATCCAGAGATGCTGCCTGTCCCCGCTAGAAACAGAGTGAAGATAGACGCACTAGTTTTAAACTATACTCAATTGTGTTCATGGCTGCATGTAGAGGATTGTGTTCAGTTCTGGCCACCATGTTGTAGGAAAATGTCGTCAAGCTGGAAAGGGTGCAGAGAAAATTTACAAAGAAGTTGCCAGGCTCTAGGGTCTGAGCTATAGGGAGAGGATGAGCAGGATTATATTCCAGGAAGCAAAGGAGGATGAGGGATGAATTTATAGAGGTGCACAAAATAATGAGACACAGAAATCTGAAAGAAAAACAGAAAATACCACAACTACTTAATAGACCTTGCAATGCCACAACTACTCAATGTGTCTACTTAATAGACCCTCAAGTTTTACTCTTCTTTATGGCTTGGAAGAAGGCCATTTGGCCCACTGAGTCTATGGTGGCTCTAAGAGTATGGAACATGGAATATGCTGAACATGATGCCCAAAATATGATGCCCAGAACAGCTTCCTACCACAGGCTGTGAGGCTGCTAAACAGTCACTCTGCACTCACAGTCACTTGACTTGACTCTGCGGCTGGCACGGACACTTTAATAACTGCCACTGGCCACTCAATCAGCGGCCCCGGACATTTTTTATGATTGGTTTACTGTATTTTAACATTGTGTTTTTTACCTGCTTTTAACTATTTATACTGTTCCATCAGGGACTGGATTGTTTTTTTAGTGTTATTATGTGTGAAGTGTTTTTAAATTTCATGTGCGAGGCTCCGCTATTCACTGGGAAACGTCTTTTCATTTTGCACTGTACTTGTTGCTTGCAAGATGACAATAAAGGTTGATTGATTGATTGATTGATTGAAAATAATCTAATCTCATCTGCCTGCATAAGATCCATATCACTGCATATCCATGTACCTATCTAAATGCCTCCTAAATGCTAGAGAGTCATGAAGTCATACAACATGGAAACAGGCCCTTTGGCGACCTCATCAAGGTCTTATATAACTGCAACATGACCTCCCAATTTCTATATTCAAAACTCTGAATGATGAAGGCCAATGTGTCAAAAGCCTTTTTGACCACCCTTTCTACCTGTGGTGTCACTTTCAATGAACTATGTACCTGTACACGAAGATCCCTCTACAACACTCCCCAGAGGCCTACCATCTATTGTGTAGGCCCTGTCTATGTTAGACTCCCTAAAACGCAACACCTCACATTTCTCTGTATGAAATTCCATCAACCATTCCTTAGCCCACCCGACCAATCAATCAAGATCCTACTGCAATTTTTCACAACCATTTTTTCTGCAAAACCACCCACTTTTGTATTTTCAGCAAACTTGTTAATCTCGCTGTGTTGGTTCTCATCCAAATCAATGACATAGATGACAAACAGTAAAGAGCCCAGCACCGAACCCTGAGGCACACCACTAGTCACAGACCTCCAGTCCAAGAAGCAATCTTCCACCATCACACTCTGCTTCCTTCCATGAACCCAATTTTTGTATCCATTCAGCCATCTCTCCTTGCATCCCATACCATCTAACCTTACAGAGCAGCCTGCCATGTGGATCCTTGTTGCATGTTTTGATAAAGTCCATGTATACAACATCTACAGCTTTGCCCTCATCAACCTTCTTGGTCATGTCTTCAAAAAACTATCATATCTGCCTCCACTAGCACCCCTGGCAGCTATTATCTATGTGGAGTTCGCACATCCTTCCTGTGACTGTGTGAATTTCCTCTGAGTGCCCCAGTTTCTGATAACAATTGTAAATTGTCCCTGGTGGGTAGGATAGTGCTAGTGAACGGGGATCGCTGATCATTGCGGACTCGGTGGGCTGAAGGGCCTGTTTCTATGCTGTATTTCTAAACTAAACTAAACTAAACTAAACTAAACTAAACTAAACTAAACTAAACTAAACTAAACTAAACTAAACTACAAGTTAATGCAGAGCAATTGTCAGACCAAGCTATGATGCATTTGGATTGGATGCATTCTATGAAGCATGTGTAGAATTTGGTTCAGAATCCAAGAATGATTAAGGATAAATTTTCAGAGGCATTGAGAAAGGGGAAATCAGGTGGATGGGGAGAGGAGCTACGGGAGTTAGTATTGCGTCAGTAATAAACTGTGCAATTTATGTGATCACTGCTTTGTTAATTTACATAGCTGTAGGCTCGCAAATTTACCCAGTAAGATATGACTAGCAATAGCCTGGGGGAGTTGCTGTATAATTCTGACAAGCTCCCATTAATGCAAACACAGGAAAGGGAATCAAACAGATTGTTTGAAGAGTGCCTCAGTGGAATGCATCCAGTTAGCACGGCTCAGTCTTAGCTGAACAGCAGCAACTGATGACATATCACATTGTCCCAGCTTGCACACCTATCACTGTCCCATCTCATCATCTTGTCTGAATCCAGAAACCCCAAACAATACGGTGACTGCCTAACACTGTACAAACAGATGCTAAAAAATCTTATGCGCTAACCATAGGCAACATCCATTACTTTCGCAAAAGAATGATTGCTTTGGAAAGGGTGCAGAGGATGTTTAGTGGGATGATGCCTGGATTAAGAGGTATTAGCTATAGAGAGAGGTTGGACTTGGATTGCTT
Organism: Leucoraja erinaceus; assembly: GCF_028641065.1. NCBI lineage: Eukaryota > Metazoa > Chordata > Chondrichthyes > Rajiformes > Rajidae > Leucoraja > Leucoraja erinaceus. The sequence continues at coordinate 30,630,958 of NC_073392.1, forward strand.
TCTCTGGATCAATAGAGGTGTTTAGTTTGGAGATACAGTGTGGAAACAGGCCCTTCGGCCCACCAAGTCCGTGCTGACCAGCGATCCATGCACACTAACACTATCCTCGTGATCATTTACAATTATACCAAGCCAATTAACCTACAAACCTGTACGTCTTTGGAGTGTGGGAGGAAACCGAAGATCTCGGAGATAACCCACGTGGTCACGGGGAGAACGTACAAACTCCGTACAGACAGCACCCGTCGTCGGGATCGAACCTGGGTTTCTGGCGCTGCAAGCGCTCTAAAGCAGCAACTCTACTGCTGCGCCACCATTCCGCCCACATAAATAGAAGTATATTAAATTATGAGAGCCTGTCAGAGGAGTAGGCAGTCAGAATATTTTACCCAAGATGGAAAAATCAATTTGTAGAGGGCATAGATTTCAGATGAGAGGGACAAAGTTTAAAAGAGATGAGCGGGGCAGGTTTTTTTACACAGAGAGTGGTGAGTACCAGCAATGCGTGGTGGTAGGCAGGGGTGGTAGTTGAAACAGATACATTAGTGGCATTTAAACATACTTTTGGATAGGCATGTGGATATATGTAGGTGATTGAAGGTTATGGGTTAGGTGCTTGTAGATCAATGATGGTCTTGGCATCATGTACAGCATAGACATTGTGTGCTGAAGGGCCTGTTCTTGTGCTGTACTGTTCTATGCTCTAGTGTTACAGGTTCTCAAAATACTAAAATATGACTTCATAACCCTTTAAACTTTGTATCACTTTCAACAGGAATATTTTATGTAATTAGTTCCAATTCTGAATCCATGACACATAGACCAAACTCTCCTCGAGATCTCAATTCCTAGATTTATACACTGTGAACATAATAATTTCCACTGAAGGGTTTGCCTGGTTTACAGCATGTAATCACATCACCCTCTGGCATGTCCATTGATTACAACGAATATCCTCAGTGCCAATGCTGGCGCGCGTACTGAGGAATTGTGATGGTCTTATTCTTTTTCAAGCACAAGAGAGAGATGTTGGAATCTGTAGCAAACAAAAGAGTGCACTTGGAGGAAATCAGTGGGGGGAAACTTCTTCAAAGAGGGCCAGAGACCCAGGTTCGACCGGGTGCTGTCAGTGTGGAGTTTGCACATTCTCCCTGTGACTGCGTGGGTTTACTCCGGGTACTCTGGTTTCCTCTCACATTCTTAAAACATGCAGGTTTGTAGGTAAATTGGCCCCTGTAAATTGTCCATGGTGCTTAGGACATGGAACTAGTGTATGGGTGATCGTTGGTTGGCATGGACTCGGTACGCTGAAAGGCCAGTTTCTACACTGTATGTCTAAACTAAACTAAACCAAACTAACTAAACAACAGAAGATCCTTTATCAGAGCTTCCATTCCACTCATAAGGAACAGAAGCTGGAGTAGATCAGATAATGCCTTTAATGCCTCTACCATTCAATAAGATCTTGGCTGATCTGATCTTTCCCTTGGTCCCATTTTTTTTCCCAATGAGCCAATGAAATTCACCGGTCAGCACCAGCTACAACCTACGGGAACCTACAACAACCTTCGACCTACTGGCAACCCACCTACGGCACGAGAATTCTCGCTACTCTCCATGGCAGTTTCATTCTGGACGCCGCTAATTTTTTCAACATGTTGAAAAATTTGCGGCGACTGTAATGAGGTTGTGTCTAGTTCTCAGTCTGCGGGAACTCCTCATGACCATGAAGGCGACTCCCCGGCAACCGCCCGCAAACACGTGGCGAACATGTGGCGACCGCAGAGTCTCCTGCAGTCGCCTAAAAGGTCGCCTAAGTGGGACAGGCACATGAGAGAGGAAATGACGGGGGTGAAACAGTTCCTTGATTATGTTGGCTGCTTTCTCGAGGCAGCGTGAAGTGTAGATGGAGTCAGTGGTGGGGAGTTTGGTCCGTGTGATGGGCTGGGCTATATACACAATAAAGGATACCTCCACAGCTCAGATTTGGTCATCTCACTCTTTCAATGCAGTACAGATAAAGTCTTTCAAGGACAATAAAAGTAACGGCCATCTTAACCTTTTGATTCTTGCAATTTCCAAAGCTCATTTGACTTGAAATCATATCTTTATTGGACATTTCTTCATAACCCAGCACATTTAAAAAAAATATATTCAATTCAAACTGAACTGTACCTTGTCAAGTGTTCAATGTGCCGTGGCCAACCTTGCATTTGCAAACAAGATGAGAGCAGTAAAATTGACGCTTAATGTGTGAGCTTCCAATGGCTCTGGCACAAAATTGCTCCATTATGGAACCTGAATTTCACAGACTCATCAATACTCTCGACAGTATTTGCAGCATCAACGTTCAGAGATCATAGGGATAATTAACCTTCCTCCCCCACATAACTTTCTTTCATAACATAACTATTATTCAAGCTACCAGGAAGATTCTTCTAAATGTCTTTGCTGAGAGATTATTTTTTACTCTTTGCCAGTGTTTGTGTTTCGTCAAGGCTGACATTCCCTTATTATAAAACTATGTCGCGGCGTCTGGAGCCTCGTTGGGGACCCCGGAGGAGAAGAGCTCCGACCGCCGGCCCGCGGCCCACTTCTAACCGCTGGCGTGGCGGGGACTTACCATTCGGAGCGGGATCCCTCGCCGGGGATCCCTGGAGGGGAGCTCCGACCGCCGGCCCTGCGGTTTACGGTGCTTCTTGCTGTGGCGCAGCGGTGACTTTAGATCTTTGACCACCGTCCCGCGGCCTACACCATCTTGAAGCCGCGGTTTCCTGTGGGGAGGCACCAATTCAGGACTTACCTGGACTTACCTTGTCTGCACATCTGGACGCCCTCAGCGGCGACTGCGGAGGGTTGTGGTCCCGACCACGGGGGAAAATGGAGGAGGACTGACCAAACTTTGTGCGTTCCAACATAGTGATGAATGCTGTGGTGGATGTTTGTGTTTTAATTTTTTTATTGTGTATTGTGTGTTCTTTTTTTATTGTACCGCTGCTGGAAAATTCATTTCACTGCACTTTATGTGCACGTGACTAATAAAACTGACTTGACTTGACTTGACTTGACAGTGGCTCAGCGGTTGAGTTGCTGGGGCAGCACGGTCGTGCAGGAGTAGAGTTGCTGCATTACAGCGCCAGAGACCCAGATTGAATCCTAACCATGGGTGCTGTCTCTGCGGAGTCTGTATGTTCTCCGGGTGCTCCTGTTTTCTTCCACACTTCAAAGACGTACAGATTTTTAGGTTAATTGCCTTTGCTGAATTGTAAATTGTCCCTAGTGTGTAGGATAGTGCCAGTACGGGGTAATCACTGGTCGATGGGGACTTGGTGGGCTAAAGGGCCTATTTCCACATTGCATGAATAAATTAGACTTAAATTACATGTAAATTCTACAACCAGCAAGAAGTAAGAAGCTATTCAAACAAATACAAGACATTACTAGGATGAGGGTTTTGCAGGTTGATTCAAGATGCTGATGATTGTAGGAAAGTAACTGTTCCTGAACCTGGTGGTGTGTGACTTCAGGCTCCTATACCATAAAGGTAGTAGTGAGAAGAGGGCATGGCTTAGATGTTGGAGCAAGCTTGTTGATAGATGCTGCCTTCTTGAGGTAGCGCCTCATGGAGATACTCTTGGTGGTGGGGAAGTCATTGGCTGGGTTTGGTCCATCACTTTCTGTAGATTTGGATACCTTGACTCAAAATTTCATACAAATTAGAAATTATGTAGGAGATATGGTAGTGAGTCTAAAGAGTTAAAATAAGTGGAAAATACTTGTGCCTGGTGAATTCGAATAAGGAATGAGTTTAAGTGACCCAAAGGAAATAAAAGCAGTCTGTTTCTCAAAAAGCTCAATCTTCTACATCCCGGAACAAGTTGTTCAACAATGGGTGTTCTGGCAATTAAAACGGAAAATACTCGAAATATTCAGCAACTCAGGTAGCATCTGTGGAGAAACAGGGTTAAAATTCATGTTGATTACTTTTTTATTGAGATTACGAGAAGCTGGAAACCAACAAGCTACTGAGTAACAGTGACAGAAAATGCTGGAGTAACTCAGCGGGACAGGCAGCATCTCTGGAGAGAGGGAATGGGTGACGTTTCGGGTCGAGACCCTTCTTCAAATTGATGTCAGGGGAGTGGGTGGGACAGAGATAGAATGTAATCGAAGACAGTAAGACTGGTGGGAGAACTACAAAGGGGGAGGGGATGGAGAGAGAGGGAAAGCAAGGGCTACTTGAAGTTAGAGAAGTCAATATTCATACAGCTATGATGTAAGCTGCCCAAGCAAAATATAAGATGCTGTTCCTCCAATTTGCATTGGGCCTCACTCTGACAATGGAGAAGGCCCAGGACAAAGAGATCAGATTGGTAATGAGAGGGGGAGTTAAAGCGCTGAGCAACCGGGAGATCAGGTAGGTTAAGGCGGACTGAGCGGAGGTGTTCAGCAAAACGATCGCCGTGCCTGCGCTTGGTCTCGCTGATGTACTGGAGTTGACACCTGGAACAGCGGATACAGTAGATGAGGTTGGTGGAGGTGCAAGTGAACCCCTGCTTCACCTGAAAATACTGTCGGGGTCCTTGGATGGAGTCAAGGGGGGAGGTAAAGGGACAGGTGTTGCATCTCCTGCGGTTGCAGGGGAAAGTACCCGGGGAGGGGGTAGTTTGGGTGGGAAGGGACGAGTTGACCAGGGAGTTGCTTTCCTCAGTCTCTGAGGAAAGCAGAAAGGGGTGGAGATGGGAAGATGTGGCCAGTAGTGGGATCCCGTTGGAGGTAGCAAAAATGTCGGAGGATTATATGCCCTATGCAATGGCTGATGAAGTGGAAGGTGAGGACAAAGGGGACTCTGTCATTACGAATGGGGGAAGGGGAGCAAGAGCGGAGCTGCGGGATATCGAGGAGACCCTAGTGAGAGCCTCATCTATAATGGAAGAGGGGGACCCCCATTTCCTAAAGAATGAGGACATCTCCGATAACCTGGTATGGAAAACCTCATCTTGGGCGCATACATCTGAGCGCATCCTCCACTACATTGACGACTGCATTGGTGCAGAACTAACTGACCATCAACTTCACGACTAATTTCCACCCTGCATTCAAATTCACTTGGACCATCACTGATGTTTCGAGATCCCACCGTCTCCATCACAGGAGACAGACTATTAACTGACATCTATTACAAACCCACTGACTCCCGCAGCTATCTAGACTACACTTCTTCCCAACTTCCTGTAAAGACTCTATCCCCTACTCCCAATAAAGTTCTCCCACTAGTCTTACTGTCTCCGACTACATTCTATCTCTGTCTCGCCCACTCCCCTGACATCAGTCCGAAGAAGGGTCTCGACCCTAAACGTCACCCATTCCATCTCTCCAGAAATGCTGCATGTCCCGCTGAGTTACTCTAGCGTTTTGCGTCTAACTTCGATTCAAACCAGCATCTGCAGTTCTTTCCTACACATTGAGTAACAGTGACAGGCAGTTCCAGGGATGTAGAATTAATCCTGAGTAATCCAGGAAAAAGATTGGAAATTGGACATTTCGGGCAAAATATGTATGTGTTAGTTTGACTCTTGGCAATAGTGTCAGATGAGCAATTCCAGATCTGCCAGAGAAATCTTCAACTCAGAGAGGAGTCAGATGAAATGTGTAGATGCTTTGGTTACACCGAAGACAGACTGCCTGTCCCGCTGTGTTACTCCAGCATTTTGTGTTTATCTTTTTTCAGATGAGATACCTGTCTTCTTCGATGAATGTAAAAAAATCTTCAATATACAATGAAGAAAATGGGCGCACAAGGAAGTACATGTGATGGAATTTTGAGGTAAACACAAAGTGCTGAGTTAAGTTTGAGCTTGAGTTTAGTTTATTGTCACGTGTACCGAGGTACAGTGAAAAGCTTTTGTTGCTTGCTGACCAGTCAGCGGAAATACAATACAGGATAAAGGGAATAAAGTGAATGACATTCAGTGCAAGATATTCAGTAAAGTCCAATCAAAGATAACCTGAGGTCTTTCTTGAGGAAATTACTGCTGTTATTTGGAGGTCTGTAAAAAATTGCCACTAATACTTTTAGCCACTAATGTTTCTAATTCTATACCCCAAACTGCCTCTCCTCTCCTCTCCCCTCCCCGTCTCCGTTCCTCTCTTCTCCACTCTCTCTTCCTCTTCTCCCCTCTAGCATCAGGCAAGAGGTACAGAAGTGTGAAAATGCACACCTCTAGATTCAGGGACAGTTTCTTCCCACCTGTTAACAGGCAACTGAACCGTCCTCTCACCAACTAGAGAGCGGTCCTGACCTCCCATCTGACTCATTGGAGACCTTTGAACTATCTTCAATCTTCAATGTTACATCGGACTTCAATGAATTATCGGACTTCAATGTTACATCGCGCACTAAATGTTGTCCCCTTTATCTCAAGTCAAGTAAAGTCAAGTTTATTCGTCACTTACGCATACGAGATGTGCAGTGAAATGAAAAGTGGCAATTTGCGGATTGTGCAAAAAAAACTTCAAAACAGAATATTTTATCTGTGCAATGTGGATAGCGTGATTGTATTCACGTTTAGTCTTTTCCTTGACTGGACAGCACACAAACAAAAGCTTTTCACAGCACAGGACAAGAATAAACTAAACAATGCCAGTTCGATCACTGACCCAGCCATCACTATGTGAGATTTCCTATCTCCCCTCTTCTCTTAAATGCAATAGCAGCCTGCATCACAAATCTTCTCCAGTCCTGTGGTTTCTTGATGATAATGAAAAATCAAAGATGAATTTTCTGCCCTAGTAATGGGAGTTAACAATAACAGTGCATCCCACCGTCTCACTATCAACATCTTGCTATTTACAGGTTGCTTGTTGTTAACATGCTGGTTAATTTGCTCCTCTTTTAACCAAATGTAGAGTTGTTTGCAAGATGTTAAAATCATAATGCAGAGAAACCTAAGCTAAAAAATAAAAACATCTCCAAATGAGCAGTCCTCTGAAAACTTGTGGCAATATTCTACCCCGCTTGATCAGCCCCCAAATTCTCATTATATTCTCCCACTCTTCATCTTTCTGGTCTGTTTGAAAGAAAAGTTTAAGGGCACTGAGAGTTCACTATTTTCAATGGCTTGATGTAGTGGAGGCAGCAAAGGCACGACAAAAGCAGCAAACACAAAACAGCAAGGCAGCACAGACCAATGTTGCTATAGCAATTCACAGCGAAGCAATGAAAGAAACTGGAGCCATTACAAAAGAGTTGGCTGCGGCGAGGGGCTGTCTCTAAAGTGCCCCATCCTATCCAAAGTGTAAAATGGTTCTTTTTTATTTCTGGAGGATGAACATGATCCATTTGTGCAGAGGTTTGTGCATAACTCGTGTGGAAACCCTTCTTCAGAGCAGGATGTGAAAACAAAAAGGTGTCCACTTCCGGTATAAAGAAGACCTACAATTTTACACTATTTTACTGATGCCAATTAAACTACAAACCTGCACATCTTTTGGAGAAAACCAGAGCACCCAGAGGAAGCCCACACGGTCACTGGGAGAACATGCAAATTCCACACTGACTACACCTGAGGTCAGGATCGAACCCGGGTCTCTGGCGTTGAGTGGCAGCAGCTCCACTGCTGCATCACTGTGCTGCCCATCTGGATTTCTGTCGTGATGTGAAAGAATGTGATATTGTTTTTTTCCTTTATAATCTATTTTCCTAAGTGGTGGCAGCTTTAGCTGGGAAAGGGAAACACCATTGACGCCTTATACACTTCCTACTGCTTTTGGCCCACCGATTCCGTGCTGACCAGCGATCACCCCGTACACTAGCACTATCCTACACATCAGGGGCAATTTACAGAAGCCAATTAACCTAAATAACAGGGTGCAGCTGTTGACACTGCAGACTCATAGCTCCAGGGACCCAGGTTCGATCCTGACTTCAGCTGCTTCCTGTGTGGAATTTGTACATTCTCACGTCAGTGTGTGGGCTTTTTCCCTGGGGCTCTGGTATCCCCCTAAGACATGCCTATTCTTCAAATAGCCACTGCAAATTACCCTTCAGTGTGGCCAAGTGGCCCTTCATTCAATTCAATTCATTTCAATTCAACTTTAATGTCATCGCACAAATACAAGTATGAGTACAACAAAATGCAGTTTTGCGTCAGTCCGTAGTAGTTGTACATAAAGAAATAAAAAAAATAGAAAGAGAGAAGATACAGAATAATCAAGAAATACAGAATAATTAAACAATGGGGACGGAGGGACCAGAGAAATCTATCGGCGGGACTCCGAGTTCAGCAGTGTAATTGTGTTATTGTAGAAGCTGTTCCTCATCCTACTACAGGTGCACAACCTTTTATCCGAAAGCCTTGGGACCAGACACTTGTCGGATTTCGGACATTTTCGGATTTCAGAATGGAAGATTTTTAGCGTAGATTAGGTAGGTAGCGCGGGCGGCTTGAAAAGTCTGGAGCTGCTGCCTCCTCCCGGGTGACCGGGAGACTCATTGCATAAATGTTAGTCAGTTAGTTTGGAGGGATTTTATGTGGTGGTGGTGGAGTCGGGGTGAAGGGGGAAACTTTAATTCTTAGTCCCCTACCTGGTCGGCGACTCCCAACCTCGCGGAGCTGGGGGCTCCGTCCACCCGCGGGCGGCGCCGGTTGGAGCTCCGACCCCGGCAACTCTACCCCTGGCTGCGAGTTTACGCTCAAATCCAGCGCCGCCTTTGGCGGTCGGACGTCCCAGCTCCGGGAATGTCGGGAGTCGGCAGCGTCGCAGCGCTGGGATAACAGCGGGGAGCGGGCAATGCCTTACCGGGTCGCCAAAAGGCAAGCTCCGGAACGCTGCAGGCCGCCGACACACAACATTGCGGAGCGTCGCTGGATTTGGAGCCGCGGAGTAAAGGGGGGCTCCGTCCGGCCGCTAAGGGCGGCGCCGGTTGGAGCTCCAATCCCGGCAACTCTACCCCTGGCTGCACGGCTCCAAATCCAGCGACGCTCCGCGATGTTGTGTGTCGGCGGCCACAGCGCTCCGGAGCTTGCCGCACGGCGACCCGGTAAGGCATTGCCCGCTCCCCGCCGGTTTCCCAGCGCTGCGACGCTGCCGACTCCCGACATTTGCGGAGCTGGGGCGTCCGGCCGCGGGCCGCGCTGGATTTGGAGCGCCTCGCAGCCAGGGGTAGAGTTGCCGGGGTCGGAACTACAACTGGCGCCGCGCCGTCATCCGCATCACCCCCAACGGCCACAGCGCTGCAGAGCTTACTGCACGGCGACCCGGTAAGGCATTGACCGCTCCCCGCCTCTCCGACCAGGTAGGGGACTAAGAATTAAAGTTTACCCCTTCACCCCCCCTTCACATAAAAGCCCTCAAAACTAACTGACTAACATTTAAGCAATGATTTACAGATGTTTAAGCGTCTCCCGGTCTCCAGGGAGGAGGCAGCCGCTACAGTAGTACAGACCTGGGTTGACCGTGGGTCGTTTTGGGTCAAGTTTGGCGCCAAACGCGAGCTTTGGTGCGCAGACGACATCTGGAAAAAATGGCCGGTTTTCGGAGCTTTTCGGTTTCTGGAACACCGGATAAAAGGTTGTGCACCTGTAGTACGTGACCTGAGGCTCCTGTACCGCCTCCCTGATGGGAGGAGGGCAAACAGTCCATGGTTGGGGTGTGAGGGGTCTTTGATGATCTTCCCAGCCCGTCTCAGACACCGTTTTCGGTGGAGGGCATCCATGGCAGGGAGCGGGGCACCGATGATGTGCTGCGCAGTTTTCACCACACGTTGTAGTGCCTTCCTGTCCGCAGCAGTGCAGCTGCTGTACCATACTGTGAAGCAGGTGGTCAGGATACTCTCTATGGTACAGCGGTAAAAGTTGGTCAGGATCCGGGGGGCTTGTGGAAAAATAATCATGTGAACTTTAGACTTTACTTTAAACTTTACAGATAGAGATAACTGGCCTATTGGCCCACCGTGTGAGCACCGACCAGCGATCACCCCGTACACTAGCACTATCCTACACACTAGAGACAATTTACAAGTTTACAGAAGCAAATTAACCTGCAAACTTGTACTTCTTTGGAGTGTGCTAAGAAACCGGAGTACTCGGAGAAAACATACATGGTCACAGGGAGAACGTACAAACTCCGTACAGACAGCACCCGTAGTCAGGATGGAACCGAGGTCCACATGTTGTAAGGCAGCAACTCTACCACCATGCCGCCCAAAAGGACTGAACATCTGAGAAGGTTGCAGGATACATGAAGACAAGAAGGAAATGGGGTAGATAAGATTAATCTACAGGGAGCTGCCATGGACTTAAAGGACCGAATGGCCTCGTTCTGTGCCATACTAAGTAAGAAGGACAGGGTGGACTCAATGGGCCATTTTCTCATTCCTCTTATTGTTTACATTTTTTGATCACCGTGTTCCAACCTCTTCACTTCCTTTCCCTCTTGAATAAACATTACGCTCCAGGACAGAAAATAGAACTATTCAGGCAGACATTAATTTCAGTCCATCTGCCTCTGAAATGGTTTCATCTTCAGATCCTTCTCCAACCATTCCTTCAGTGGGAGATTCACATGTCTCTGCTACGATACTTTGCGAGGACCCTCTCGGGGACCTGTAGTCCTCTCCACAAAGGTGTAAGTTAAGGGCCTGTCCCACTTGGTGAATTTCTCGGCGACTGCCGGCGTCATATCAGTGTCGCCAAAAGATTTTGAACATTTCAAAATCCAGCGGCGACAAAAAAAATATTGCAACACCGCGCGTCATCCGTCATCATGTCGTGTCACGCCGCATCACCGCCGCATCACCGCCGCATCACGCCGCATCACCGCCGCATCACCGCGCGTCATCCGTCACCGCCGCATCACCGCCGCATCACCGCCGCATCACCGCCGCATCACCGCCGCATCACCGCCGCATCACCGCCGCATCACCGCCGCATCATCACTGCCGCAACACCGCGCATCACCGCGTCATCACGCCGCATCACCGCCGCATCACCGCCGCCATCACCGCCGCATCACCGCCGCATCACCGCCGCATCCGCCGCATCACCGCCGCATCACCGCCGCATCACCGCCGCATCACCGCCGCATCACCGCCGCATCACCGCATCACGCATCACCGCCGCATCACCGCCGCATCACGCCGCATCACCGCCGCATCACCACGCCGCATCACGCCGCATCACCGCCGCATCACCGCCGCATCACTGCCGCATCATGCCGCATCACCGCCGCATCACCGCCGCATCACCGCCGCATCACCGCCGCATCACCGCCGCATCACCGCCGCCCGCATCACCGCCGCATCACCGCATCACCGCCGCATCACCGCCGCATCACCGCCGCATCACCGCCGCATCACCGCCGCATCACCGCCGCATCACCGCCGCATCACCGCCGCATCACCGCCGCATCACCGCCGCATCACCGCCGCATCACCGCCGCATCACTGCCGCATCACCGCCGCATCACCGCCGCATCACCGCCGCAAATGTCTCGGTGACCTGATACGTCAGTCAATGATGCCGCCAGTCGCCGAGAAAATCGGCAAGTGGGACAGGCCCTTTAGGATCCTTTGGAAAGGGGTAACGTATTATTTTTCTTCCTGTTTTGCGAATGAGAATCACTACACGATAAGAAAACAGTGGTTCGTTAACACTTCATTGAAGGCCAGGCACAAAAATACACCAGCAAATTTGTGCAGCGTTAAGACGAACAATAGAGGAAGAGTCTCACATTCAGATGTGTGAATTTGTTGCACAAATAATGGCCAAGATTTTAATATAAAGCCAACATAATATAAAGTGCAACATGCACCAAATGACCAGTGCCAAAGACATATCACTGGAAAAGTAACAACAACTGAAGTGACTTAATGTTCTGATGAAAAATCTTTGACCCAAGACATGAACTGTTTCTTTATAATTTAGAGATACAGAGAGTAAGCTGGTTAGCCCGCCAAATCGAGGCTGACCAGCGATCACCCCGTACAATAACACCATCCTACACACTAGGGACAATTTGTGATTTTTACAGAAGCCAATTAACCTACAAACCTGTACGTCTTTAGGGTGTGGAAGGAAACCGGAGCACTCAGAGAAAATCCACGCGGTCACAGGAAGAACGTGCAAACTCCGTACAGGCAGCACCCATGATCAGGATGGAACCCGTGTCCCTGTAAAGCAGCAACTCTACCGCTGCGCCGCCGTGCCGCTCTACCGCTTTTCTTTTCACAGATTCTGCCTGACCAGCTGAGTATCTGCAGCATTCATATTTTTAATTTCAACTTTTCCAGAATGGTCAGTTTTTTTCTTTAAATTATTGACTTTAATATTAATAATATTAAGGCACATCTCTTCATCATACTGATTGCATTGAGGTACCATCTTCTCACCACATCAATTTATTCACCTTCCCTTAAGTTCCCCACTCCATCTCCTCCATCTCCAGCTCTAATTCTATTTCAATTATTTTAATTATGGTCAAAACAATCTATTTCTCTACTTTCTGGATTTTATTCTGGATGCACTGCCTATTGGAGCTGTCAGACAAGGCCTGCATTAATAACATAAGGAATCGGGGTAGAAGGAGGCCATTTGGCCTTTCCCAACCTACACTACCATTCAATAAGATCATGGCTAACCTAAACACCATTTTCCTGCAACCGTTTATATGCCTTGAATTTCTTAATATTCTGGAACGTGTGGTTTAGTTTGGAGATACAGCGCGGAAACAGGACGTCTGGTCCACTGAGTCCGCGCCGACCAGCGATCCCCGTACACAATTACTATCCTAAACATTCTAGGGACAATTTACAATTTTTACCAAGTCAATTAGCCTACAAACCTGTACGTCTATGGGTGGAAAACGGAGCTCCCGGAGAAAACACAAGCAGGTGAGAAAGCAGGGAGAATGTGTAAATTCCATACAGACAGCACCCATAGTCAGGACTGAACCCGGGTCTCTGCCGCTGTGAGGCAACAGCCAATATTGCGCCCTGCATTGAGACTCCATCTGCTCACCACATTGATCTTTTTTCAATCAATGATGGCACGCTTGCCTTCATTGGGAAGGGTGTTGAACACAAAGGTTGGGACATCATGGTACAGCTATACAAGTCGTTGGTGAGGCCGCATTCAGAGTACTGTGTGGCACTCTGGTCACCCAGCTACAGGAGGGTTGGCATTCAGTTGGAAAGGGTTCAAAAGTGATTCACCAGGATGTTATAAAAGGTGAGTCTGAATAAGTGGGCCAACCCAAAATGTCACCTATCCATTTTCTCCGGAGATGATGCCTAACCCGCTGAGTTAGTCCAGCATTTGCGTATATCTTCACTAGGATGTTACCTGGTCTTGATATAGGGAGATGTTCAATAGGCTGGGAGGTAGGTTGGGAGGCTAAGGGAGTGGTCTTATTGCAGTCATAACGTCATGTCATAAGGAATAGGAGTAGAATTAAGCCATTTGGCCCATCAAATCTACTCTGCCATTCAATCATGGCTGATCTATCTCTCTCTCCTAACCCCATTCTCCTGCCTTCTTCCCATAACCTCTGACAAGGTGCAGAAGATGTGCATAATATCAGGAGGAATAAGGGATAAAAAGGAAATGGAGATGCTGGTTTCTAACAAAGATAGCCAAAGATCATGAGGGGCACGGATAAGGTGAACACTCATAGTCTTTTTCTCAAGATAGAGGATTCTAAAGCAGGGTATAGTTTTCTGAGATGTCCATAGGCTTACGGTGAGATGGAAGAGACTTAACAAAGACCTCAGGGGAAACCTTTTCATTCAAAGGTCGTCTGCATCGGGAAGATGCTGCAAAAAAATGTAAATAAGAGGGTATAATTACAACTTAAAAAAAATATCTGGACAGATATATGGATAAGAATAAAAGGCTGCAGGCCAATGCAAGCAAATGTGACCAGCCCAATATGTCAACTTGGTCAGCATCGACAAGGTGGGCTGAATGGCCTGTTTCCATACAGTATATGTCTATGATTCTCAAAGACTAAGTCTCCATAGTTCTCCAGGATAGAGAATTTCAAAGATTCACCACTGCATACAGCCATACGAATAAAAATAACACAATCCACAATGGAATTTAACGCAAACATCCAGCACAGCGGAATTACCGTTTCACACTGTGATGGAAGGCAATAAAGTTCAGGCTTCTTCCTCTTTGTTCACCCATGGTCGGGGCGAAGTGAAGACATTTCTCTTCATCGCCGTCCTAGTATAGATGGGACATATTGGTTGGCATGTGCAAGTGGGGCTGAAGGGCCTGTACATGTGCTGTATATCTCTATGAATGTATGACTCCATTCTCATTCTTCTAACCTCTGGTGAGCACAGTCCTTGTCGATCCAATCTCAAGCAACCCATCAACCTTGGATTCTAATTCAATTATTTTTCCAAAGTCAAAACAATTTATTTTTCCTACTCTTTGGATTTAATGCTGCATTCTGTTACCATTTTGGAAACACCAGATGAGATCTAGGTTAGCAACATATTTATCACTGGCTTGCACTGTGATGTACTTCTCTGTTATAAATGAATACAAATACATGGGGAAGATTAATATTTTACCTGACATTTCTATCCAAACAAAACTGCAATCCTGTGATTTCAAAAGCAAGACCTTTTCTCTTCAGCCTGATTTAATCTGAATTTTAAAACATCTGTAGTTTTATTTTTTTTATTGAGGTCTGTCTTTCTGCATTTCTCTCCTGTGACCGTGATACCATTCATGCTTAACTCAAATGTCCAAGGCAACGAGCTCCAGGTCTGCAACTATTAAACAATGACAGCAAGTGCGTAACTGGGGCTGTTATGGACTCGCCTGCAAGTTGGCAACCAGAAGTACCTGGAGATCAGATGTTACATCACATGTCGTCCTCGACCAAGGGAACAAACGGCCTTTTTTCTCACCAGCGCCGACTTTTCTGAGGCTAATCGGCAGCTTTTCCATCATTTTGTACACTAAGGTCTGATAAGATTGCGGAGATTCGGCCTGTCAGAGACGACTCTCTTGAACCTCTACAGGAGTACAGTAGAGAGCATTCCGACCGGTTGCATCGCAGCCTGGTTTGGGAACTCAAACACGCAGGAATGATGAAGATGGCAAAAAGTAGCAAATACTGCCCAGTCCATCGCGGCCACTGACCTCCCCATTATCGAAAGGATCTACAGGAGTCGCTGCCTCAAAAAGGCAGCCAGCATCATCAGAGACCCACACCACCCTGACCACGCACTCATTTCACTCCTACCATGGGGACGAAGGTACAGGAGCCTGAAAACTGTAACATCCAGGTTCGGGAACATTCTTCCCTACAACCATTAGGCTAATAAACACTACAACCTCCAAATAAGTTCTGAGCTACATAGACTTGGGGACATTGGTTTTGTCTTTTTGAGCTATTTTTTGTTTTTGTGTATGTATGTGTATATGTATGTATGTATGTATGTATGTATGTATGTATGTATGTATGTATGTATGTATGTATGTGTGTATGTGTGTATGTGTATGTATGTATGTATGTATGTATGTATGTATGTATGTATGTATGTATGTATGTATGTATGTATGTATGTATGTATGTATGTATGTATGTATGTATGTATGTATGTGTGTATGTATGTATGTGTGTATGTGTGTATGTATGTATACTGATCTTTTTTATTCTCGTCTATTGTATTGTTTACACAGTACTGTGTTTACATATTCTGTTGTGCTGCTGCAAGTGAGAATTTCATTGTTCTCTCTGGGACACATGACAATAAAACGCTCTTGACTTGATGTCAAATGAGGCTTGTTATCAGCAACCATTGATTAGCCAGTGCCGTCATCCTCTAAGTAAACTTTTGGAGTGCGGGAGGGAAATAAATCACGCGCGCCTGTCATTTTGGGTTCTCCGTTAAAACGGATGAGATAAGTACAATTAACACTTGGCTCTTAAAAGGACAGCGTGGCTTCAAATGCCAACATGACATGTAATGTAACAACGGAGAAGGGCTAAGAAATAACATGCAGAATCATATAAAATATCATTTTTTAAATTTGATCAAGATTCCTTTGCATTTGATCCGTGGCTGACAAGACATCAACTGGGTTAATCAACCACTTCATGCAGTTAGGGGCTTGAGGACATGCAAAGAAAAGAATGATATCATTTTTGGCACCAAGCTGTTCACAGTACATTATGTTTTCACTGCATTGGAGAGGAATTGTGAAAATGCCTAAGCAGTTTACACTCAAGCATTCACACTGCTGTGTGTATGTTGCAATAAAAAAGCCAATAGTAACAGCACAAAGAAAGTTACGTTGAAGACTTATTAACTTAAACAAAACTACTCAGTCAACAATCAAACCAAACAGGTGCTGGAGTAACTCAGCGGGTCAGGCAGCATCCGTGGAGGGAATGGATAAATGACGTTTCAGGTCCAACTGAGGAGAGTGTGTAAAAAGGAACTGTTGATGCTGGCTTACACTGAAGATAGACACAAAATGCTGCAGTAACTCAACGGGGCAGGCAGCATCTCTGGATAGAAGGAATGGGTGAGACCCATCTCCAGATTTAATCTGATCAGACAGAGTCTGAAGAAGGATCTCGACATGAAACATCACCCATTCCTTCTATCCAGAGATGCTGCCTGTCCCGCTGAGTTACTCCAGCATTTTGTGTCCATCACTGGAGAGAATGGATGAATGACATTTCGGTTCAGGAACCTTATTCAGTCTGAAGAAGGGTCCCAATCCGCAATGTCGCTAGAGTATGAAACTTCGCTTATCCATCCCCTCCACAGATTCCGCCTGACCGGCTGATTTACTCCAGCACTTTGTCATTTGTTCAAGATTCCAGCATTTGCAGTTCCGTTTGTCTCCCTACTCAGTCAACAATGTGTATACCATGGCTATAACATAATAAATTGTCACTGGGGCAAAACAAAATAAAACATGGCATGGAAAAGGGGAAGTACAATGGGATCTGGGGGTCCTTGTTCATCAGTCTATGAAAGTAAGCATGCAGGTACAGCAGGCAGTGAAGAAGGCAAATGGCATGTTGGCCTTCATAACAAAAGAAGTTGAGTATAGGAGCAAAGAGGTCCTTCTGCAGTTGTACAGGGTCCTAGTGAGACCACACCTGGAGAATTGTGTGCAGTTTTGGTCCCCTAGTTTGTGGAAGGACATTATTTCTATTGAGGGAGTGCAGCATAGGTTTACAAGGTTAATTCCTGGGATGGCGGGACTGTCATATATATGCCACATATCCATGGTCTCCAGAAATGCTGCCTGATCCACTCACTCCAACACTTTGTGGCCTTTTGTGTCAACCAGTGGGTGAGATAGTTAAATTCCAACAGAACTAAGGGAGATCAGAAACCTTGAAAGACTTTAGGGTCCTCGGGTGCTGTCTGTGTGGAGTTTACACATTCTCCGTGTGACCGCGTGGGTTTCCTCCGGGTGTTCCAGTTTCCTCCCACATCCCAAAGGCTTGTGGGGTTGTAGGTTAATTGGCCGGTAAAATCATCCTTAGAGAGTAAGGAGTGGATGCTAAAATGGGATGATGTAGAACTGGTGTGAGTGGATGTTTGGTGGTCAGCATGGACTCAGTGGGCTGGAGGACCTGTTTCCATGCTGTATCTCAAAACAAAACTAAACAGCTTCCCATACATAGGAGGGTGGTCTCCATAATCTCTCTCAAACTGATGTACCCGAACGAATCATACTAGGTTTGGGTTGTTACAATACTTACCTTCAGCGGCGCTGCAGTTCTGCCACTGGCCGGGTGCGCGACTTTGGCGCCTTTGAGGGGGAGGGAGGGGGGGTGGACTAAAATTCTGTTTTCTCCTGCTTGTCCGAGATATATTTTCTCGGGCTGCTAGCTGGTGCTGAAAAATTGTTCCGACTTGCATTCTCTGAAGTTTTTTTTTTAAATCGCGGGACAATTTAATCGCTGGAGTAAAATAAAAAAGCAATTTCTAATGCCGTCAGCTCCGACAACGGGATGGATCTCATGTAGGGGACAAAACATAAGATAAGTCGTTTATTTTACATATAAACTTGCTTCTTTGGATGACTATAATCAAAATTTCATTGACGAAAATGTGATTATGGCCCCCATACGAACCGGCAGTGTTTTTCCTGCTGATATGGGGTTCAAATTCACCACAACCGCAATGTTCCAATTGATCGCGTTCCACTCGCAAGATGATTAAAATGGCCATTAATTTACGGGAATTAAACATTAAATTCCTTCCATTTGGCCTATAAATTCATGACAATGAGATTTAAAAATCATGCTATATTGTGTGAATGTTATTTGGACACTTAGGCTATTTAAAAATGTTAATCTTTTCTGAAGAAATGGATAGATGTTTAGATTTAGTAATTGAATTTTCTAATTAGCTACAATTTGGTAACTAACTAATTATATGCTTTAATTTCAGGTCATCCAAGTAAGATTGTTTCATATTTGATTCAGAATGCTTCAATAATAACTGAAAATTTCTTTCAGTTCTCTTAATTTTTAAGAAAGATATGGGCTTTTGACTGTCCTCGATCACAGCTTTTGTGTTCTGTCAATGGAAAAGCAATAGGGAACAAGATGCTAATTTCCAAGTATGAAAATGGCCATAACGTTTTGAATACTGAAGATATGAAAGTGAATTAGGTGTCAAATTAAACTTCTTTTTATGCTTTATCTGATGGGATAAATTGCAGGCTTGATTTTTAAAATCTCAAAATTTTGTAACATTTCATTAGGTTCATTAACAAATTCATCCGAAAGTAGTCAGTAAAATTAAAATGAACAACTTCCAAAAGAATCTGAGTGATTTGGTGAATTTTGAGGCAGATGGCCAAAAGGGAGCTTGGGAAATGAACAGAGGCAAACAATCATGTCGGAACGAACTGCAGACGCTAGCTCACACCGAAGAAAGAAGGGTCTCGACCTGAAACATCACCCATTTCGTGTCTCCAGAAATGCTGCCTGAACCGCTGAGTTATTCCAGCATGTCGTGTCCATCTTCGAGGCAACTAATCATTGGATAGACATAGTCCAGTTGATTGGCCTCCGTTTGTTCATCGTGATTCAACAGGATTGTATTTTATACAGAGTTACGCACTCCGAGATCTTGGTGCGATGGTGCACCACTATACATCATGCAATTCTTCACTGATTATTGTCAAACCAGTCTCAAGGGCATACTCAACAAATGCAGAGTAAAAAGCATGATAGTCTAATTAGAACTGCAGAAGTTTATTTGTAATCAAATATTAATCAGAACTTTGAATAATCGCAGCATTCATACACGTTAATGAACTATAAAAAAACAATTGCAGCAAGTAGGTTATTAAATTATCCTATTAATTAAAATACATATTCTGTTACCATCTTTAACTATTTAAGGCCAGAAGGCCTGAGATGTTGAAACAACAAACCTAATGCACACATCCATAACCCCATCGATAAGATGGGGAGCCACAAGGCAAGAGAATAATTTTGCGAGTTTGTAAATTAGGTACAATATAATCCAAAGCCCAGGAAATTCAGTGGATGATGAAAGGGAAAAGTCAGGAGAAATCTTTTTTACTTTACTGCATTTAATTATTCAGCTAAAAACTAGAAAGGAATTTAAAACTGGTTTTAATAAATGTGTCAAAAGAAATGTATAAAGATCAAGAAAATAGGACCAGGTTAGATAACTGTGCATGAAGTGTTATCGCTTGTATAATAATGGAAAGGTTTTCTTGACGAGTACAATTTTGGAAGTTCAGCATGTACCCGACAACCCTCACCAACATCTACAGATGCGTTGCAGGAAGCATTTTACCAGGATGCTTCACAGTCTGGTTTGGGAACAGCCCCATCCAAGACCTCAAGAAATTGCAGAGAGTTATGGATGTAGTCCAGACCATCACAAAAAATAATCTCCTTTCTTGTCTCCATCGAAACTGCCTTGGCAAGGCCACCAGCATCAAGGGCCAGTCTCACCCCATTCACTCCCTCGTCTCCCTTCTCCCATCAGGCAAGAGGCACAGAAGTTTGAAAACGTATAACTCCAGATTCAGGGACAGTTTCTTCCCAGCTGTTGTTAGGCAACTGAACCATCATCTTACCAACTAGAGATCAGTTCTGACCTTCCACCCATCTCATTGGAGAGCTTCAAACTACCTTTAATCACTCAAGCTGGTAGTCCCACCTGCCTGCATTTGGCCAAAATCCCTCTAAACCTGTCCTATCCATGTCCCTGTCTAAATGTTGCTTAAACATTGCAATAATACCCTGTCTCAACTACCTCCTCCGGCAGCTCGTTCCATACACCCACCACGCTTTGTGTGAAAAAGTTACCCTACATATTCCTATTAAAATCATTCCCTCCCTCACCTTAAAACTATTCCTTCTGGTTCTTGATTCTCCTACTCTGAGTAAAATACTCTGTCCATCTACCCGATCTATTCTCCTCATGATCTTATACACTTATTATTTCTTTCAGCTCATTTTTTTATGTTACTTTCCTGTAATTTTCTCTCTCTCTCTGGCTACTGGTCATAAGGTCATAAGTGATAGGAGCAGAATTAGACCAGTCAGCTCATCAAGTCTACTTTGCCATTCAATCATGGCTTATTTATCTCTCCTTCCTAACCTCATTCTCCTGCCCTCCCCCCCATAACCCCTGATATTGTCCACTTTCACCTGGATCACTGGGCAACAATCTAGCCATTGTTTGGAGGCAGTCTTTCACACTCACTTGAAAATTATCTCCTCTGGGTCTCGATACCTCCTACTCTGTGCAAGACACTCTGTGCATCTACCCGATCTATTCCTCTCATGATTTTATACACTTCCAGCGCAATAACAAAAAAAAAGTACAGATATTACCTTGCGGTGAATAGTTTTGAAGTTCTGCTTTTCTTGGAGTCCAAATGCACTGGGAATCCTTTGAAATGGAAAAATGGTTTCAGAGTGCACAATTCCATCTCCCTGCACACAAACAGATACATGCAAACAAAAACTTGTCTTGGTGTAGCAGCAGAACTTCTAACAACTTACAGACGAACATCTAACCAGGCTTCAGGGTGTTTAAGTCACAGTATGTTCTCATTACTGATGGGGAAAAAAAGCTATCTGTGAATTATTAAAAAGCTAATTCAGTCCATAATAAAGCTTTTTTTTTCTCAGCTGTCAATTGACTTAATTCTTTTACATTCTAAATCAGGCATAAATAGGCGGCAGAATCCTAGATAATGAGAATAGACAATCAGAACTTTGGTTTCTTTGTGCCCCGTTGATCAAGACAACATAAAAGCTTAATTACACAAGCAGATGATTAGCCAACTTCAGAAACTTTTTTTGTTATTATTCTGTCCATGTACTTATGCACACTGTGCTAAAAGGTATATGTTTAGTCTAGTTTAGGCTTAGAGCGTGGAAACAGGCCCTTTGGCCCACCACGTCTACTCAAATCAATGATCACTGATTCACACTAGTTCTATGTTATCCCAGTTTCACATCCTGCACACTAGGGACAATTTACATTAGCCAATTAACCTGAAAATCTGCACGTCCTTAGAGTGTGGTAGGAAACCGGAGAACCCGGAGAAGACCCACGGTCCCACAGGGAGAACGTTCAAACTCTGTA
The DNA here is from genome assembly GCF_028641065.1 of Leucoraja erinaceus. Classification (NCBI taxonomy): domain Eukaryota; kingdom Metazoa; phylum Chordata; class Chondrichthyes; order Rajiformes; family Rajidae; genus Leucoraja; species Leucoraja erinaceus. Next base: position 30,652,598 of record NC_073392.1, read on the forward strand.
CAGACAGCACCCGTAGTCAGGGTGCAGTGGCGCTGTAAGGCAGCAAGTGTACCACTGCGCCACATACATATTGTCCGTAATGGGAAATAACAAAGTACTTTTTATTTATGTTTCTTTATATCATTGCATATTTAATGCTTAAGTATTTAACATGCTTTAAAGTCCACTCGTCTCATTTTTAGTTCAATAGTTTTTTTTAATTATTTCAACAGTTAATTTATTCATAAGTGTCTCTGATCAATAGTAAAGCAGAGTGGACGGCTCTGGGGCTGAATCGCTGGATGCACCGGATCCTGAGGTTTTGCTGCCATTTGCAGCCTGTTTCACTTGCGGTTCGACCATAGAACCAAGGCCTAGGTTGTCAGGGGCAACACAGCTGGCAGTAGGTCCGCAACTGGAGCTACACAGATTGACACAAAATGCTGGAGTAACTCAGCAGAACAATGATATATTCTAAGGTTACACAAAAAAGCTGGAGAAACCCAGCGGGTGCAGCAGCATCTATGGAGCGAAGGAAATAGGCAACGTTTCGGGCCGAAACCCTTCTTCCTTCGCTCCATAGATGCTGCTGCACCCGCTGAGTTTCTCCAGCTTTTTTGTGTAACCTTCGATTCTCCAGCATCTGCAGTTCCTTCTTAAACAATGATATATTCTACATTTTCTTTCATCTCCATCCCCTTTGTCATGCTTTCACACCTCATACTTCCTTATCCGTGTAACTCCCTGTCCCCTGATTTCAATATGAAGAACGATCTCAACCCGATACGTAACCCATTCCTCCTCTCCAGAGATGCTGCCTGTACCGCTGACCAGCATTTTGTGTCTATCTTTGGTTTAAACCAGCATCTGCAGTTCCTTCATACACACTGGTGGTGCTCTAGGGCTGGAGCAGTGGGTGAAGGCAGGCAGCTGGGCAGATCAAGCCCAGTAAATATCCAACGCAAACATCATAGACTTATGTTTACATCTCCCTTCTGACCCGGTTTGTGCAATGTACCGCACTGTTAACAAGTTGTCATCTTAAAATAGAATGGTGCATTGCACTCAAGAGGTAACACATAGTAGATCAGACAGTAGTGGAGCAGGCCGCCCACAGTAACCCATTCATCCCGGAAACAATGCCATTCATTACTTGATCCATCTAGGTCCCAAAGAGAGGAAAGCTTTGCACACCGTAAAATCTCACTTTATGTGGAAAAGAAACTCTTCTCCGATCCTCACTTCATTTGTGGAGAAGCATATAGCACTAACAGTTAGCGGATGAGATGGAGAACCTTGTGTCATGGTGCTCGGACAACAATCTAGCCCTTAATGACAGCAAGATGAATGAGTTGGTTGTTGATCTAAGGATTGATTCATTGACTGATTGATGCTTTATTGTCACATGTATTTGGCACAGTGAAATTCTTGTTTTTACACACGATACACAAGTATGCAAAGAGTCACTACATATAGAGCACTGGCAAAGTTACAGAAAGTATTCAATATCGTCCTGATGGCCCCCCTTCCTTCTCAATACGTCTCCCACTGAAGTCCCCCTTTGTTCCCTCTGAGTCCCTCTTGTTCTCTCGGCAGCGTGTCTTTGACTGACCGCAAGGACTCACGCGGCCCGTCCTCGACCAACACGACCGCCGGTGCTCACGTGGATGACAGCTCTCCGATGGCCCTCTCCACACACCGCCGGCCCTCCACTCTCACCTCCTGAGCCGCTGGGCCTGTCCTTGTCTCTCGCTCCCGGCGATCAGTTTGCCTGCTGGGCTCGTCAGTATCTGGTCTTGATGGGCTCCGCTGCACAGAGCTCGCCGGGAAACAAAGAGTTGAACACAACTCTGTCCACATCAATGGAGCGGCTGAACAGATGGTCAAGTTCAGAGGCATCCACGTCACCCAGCAGCCTAACCTGGTCCCTTCACGCCGACGTGGTGATCCAGAAGGTACACCAGAGTATTTACTTACATTGCCATCTGAGAAGATTCAGCAAGTCCACAAGGATTCTCTCAAACCTCTACAAATGTGTTAGGGAAAGTATTCTGACAGGATATCTCTCAGCCGGGTACCACAACTGCTCTGCTCTTGACCACCTGAACTGCAGAGAGTGATGAGCACAGCCCAGACCATCACAGGCTCCTCATTTCCTTCCATCCACTCCATCTTCACAGTGCGTTGCATCAGGAAGGCTGGAAGTCTCGGCAAAGATGCCTGCCGTCCTTGCCATTCCTATTTCTGTCTTCTTCCTTCTGGGAGAAGACGCAGAAGCTTGGATGCATGGATGTCCTGACTTTGGCACAGCAACTTCCCCCATTGCTATCAGACTCCTGAACCAATTGCTCTGGCTGTCTTCCACAAGCCAAAAATCTAAGTAAATTGGCCTTTGCAAATTGCGCTTAGTGTGAAGTGCGAGGATGCGAAAGTGAGATAACATAGAACGAGTGTGAACGGGTCGGATTTAATGGTTGGCCATACCTGATTTAATGGCTGATGGCCTTATACCATGTTGTATCTTTCAAGCAATCAAGCAGTGCTGCCTGTGTGCATCTCTGGGGAAAAGGAATAGGCGACGTTTCGGGTCGAGATCCTTCTTAAAGGGCTCCGACCTGAAACGTCACCTATTCCTTCCTCCTGAGATGCTGCTTGGCACACTGTGATACTCCGGCTTTTTGTGTCTAAATCGCCGTGATCCTAATGCCCCTGTCCCACTTAGGAAACCTGAACGGAAAACTCTGGAGACTTTGCGCCCTGCTCAAGGTTTCCGTGCGGTTCCCGGAGGTTTTTGTCAGTCTCCCTACCTGCTTCCACTACCTGCAACCTCCGGCAACCACCTGCAATCTCCAGGAACCGCACGGAAACCTTGGGTGGGTCGCAAAGACTCCAGAGGTTTCCGTTCAGGTTTCCTAAGTGGAACAGGGGCATTAGAGTCGTCCTCTATTGTCAGTGTGCGGTCAAATCCAAATTGGAGGAACAGCATCGCATATTTTGCTTGATAAACACAAAAAGTTGGAATAACTCAGCAGGACAGGCAGCATCTCTGGAGAAAAGGAATGCGTGACGTTTCGGTCGAGACCCTTCATATTTTGCTTGGGTAGCTTACAACCACGTGGTATGATATTGATTTTTCTAACTTCAAGTTACCCTTGCATCCCCTCTCTCTCCATCCCTCCCCCACCCAAGTCGTACCAGCTTCAAAGTCGTCTTGTTGAGTCTCATTGTCTGTAACTCATTTTCACCTAGCACACAGCTAACAATGGCCTGTTTCCTTTAACATCATTACTTTTTTGCATATAATTCATTCATTTGTTCTATATCTCTCTACATCACCGTCTATATCTCTCGTTTCCCTTTCCCCTGACTCTCAGTCTGAAGAAGGGTCTTGACCCAAAACATCACCCATACCTTCTCTCCAGAGATGCTGTCTGAGCCATTGAGTTACTCCAGCATTTTGTGTCTATCTTTGGTTTAAACCAGCATCTGCAGTTCCATCCTACACTTTCAACTTAGTAGTTTAATTGGCCTTTGTAAAATGCTCCTGGTGTTAATTCAAACTTATCGGCATATGCACAAGTACGGTGAGATCCAGGTACAAAGAAAACCTTGCTTGCAGCATCACAGATACATCGACTCACACAAATACATTAATCATACATAAATAAATTCAACATGAAATTCTGCAGGACAGCAAGAACAAAGAATAGCTGAGGCTTGGAATCTGGGGCGATTGATGAGAATATGGAGAAAATAAAATCAATGGGAATAATGTTGGATTAGTATAAATGGATGGATGATGGGTGTTGTAGACTCAGTGGACCGAAGGGCCTGCTTCGTGCTGCGTCTCTCTGTAACTCTTACGTTGAATTTAACAAGGATTGAATCTTGACGATGAGAAGTGTGAAAATCTCTGGAACACTTGTCAATGGTTCAATGGTCCTTTATTGTTGTGTATGCACAGCACAGTGACATTCTTTTACACAACCCACAAATGCGCATTCGCCATATTTTGGCGCCGTTTACAAAGACAAACAGTCCAAAGTCCAAAGTCTGGTCCACATGCTGGAAGTACTGGAGCTACCCCGATCCAGGTAGGCCTAGGTATGCCCCAAGGCAGCTGCAGGCCCGCGACCTGATGTCCCTCTCCTTGCCCGACCATCTCTGTGTCCCGGGGCCGCCTCCTGCTGCCGATCTCGAAGGCACTGGAGGGAATACCCCGGTCCCTCTCATCAAAAGATGGTGGATAAGATAGTGTTTCAATATCTTTTAGGCAGGGATTCTTAATAGCAAGCGAGTGAAACATTACTGAGGTGAGATGTAAAAGTAGATTTGAGGACAGCCAATGTTATTGAATGGGGGAGGGAGCCAAATAACCTCCTGTTCCCAAAGGAAGATAGACACAAAATGCTAGAGTAACTCAGTGGGACAGGCAGCATCCCTGGAAGAAAGGAAGGGGTGAGATTTCAGGTTGAGACCCTTTGTCAGACTGAGTCAGGGGAAAGGGAGATACAGAGATAAGGGAGTGAAAGGTGTGAAAACGAGACAAAGGGGGTGGAGATCAAGGTACATGTAGAATAGGTCATTGTTAGCTAGGAGAAAGTAACAACAAGGAAAACAAAGATAAAATGTAAATGAAGACAGTCAGACTAGTCGGAGAACTGGGAAGGGGGGGGGGGGTGGAGAGAGAGGGAAGGCAAGGATTACTTGAAGTTAGAAAGTCAATATTCACCCCTCTGGAACCTGGTGGGTAATAAACAGAGAAAGGTGTTAGAGGAGGAACATAAGGTTACAATAAAAACATTTAAAAGACACTTGGATAGGAAAGATTTTGAGGGATATGGGTCTAATGAGGGCAAATAGGTAGCTTAACTGTGGTGTGGTTGGGCCCAAAGGGCCTGTTTATGTGCTGTATGTGACTTTATAACGATGTTGCACTCCACCATAGTGCACACCATTATGCGGACATGAAGGTTGCCGTTGTTTTACCTTTCCAATCCTCTCATAATCAAAGGACTTACCTTTAGAAAGGAGATGAAGAGGAATTTCTTTAGCCAGAGGGTGGTGAATCTATGGAATTCATTGCCACAGATGGCTGTGGATGCCAAGTCATTGGGTATTTTTAAAGCAGAGATTGACAGGTTCTTGAATAATAGGGGTGTCAAAAGTTATGGGGAGAAGGCATGAGAATGGGGTTGGGAGGGAAAGATAGATCAGCCATGATTGAATGGCGTAGTAGATTGGATGCGCCAAATGGCCTAAATCTGCTGCTCTGACTTATGAACTTACGAACAATCCGGTCTACATCTTGCAGCTGCAGCAAGTTGACTTGGCCTTTTGTGTTCCAGAGCAATACTGTATCTCTCAACTTGAACACTGAAGCGCTGTACCCAGTCTGCAGGACAAATGGAAAGCTTTTCTTGGAGTAAAAAAAGGATTGCTATAGCAACAGGTCCTTTTTCATGCTTCCATAGTCTGGCCTTGCCTTCAACGAAACAGGCGTGAGATCTTTTGTGGGCTTTAACTGTCAATTGTATTAAAAGAGCACAGAAATATCTGCACAATATCCAGTTTAACAGCAGTTATTAACCCTCAGTGGCTCTTCTTACAACGTGCAACAATTAAAGTTAATAACTTGTGCTGCAGCGACATGATAATTGACACATTGTGCGCTAAATCTTTATCCTCGCCTCACCAACTATAATTGACTGCTTAGGCTAATTTATCCAAAGTACCCAGCCAAGCAGCCTTTCTTCAAAGGCACCAAATCAGACTCACTGATTGGAAAAGTAGAGGCTCATAAAATGCTTCAGTGATAACAATGGGAGGTAAGCAGGGTGTAAGTGACTGCCGAGGTAATCCAGGAAGATGCAGCAATTCGAAGATATATTCGAGCAAAACACGCAGCCAATTTGAATGTGCGGGAAGGAACATGCAGATGCTGGTTTACACCAAAGATGGACACAAAATGCTGGAGTAACTCAGCAGGTCAGGCAGCATCTCTGGCGAAAAGGAATGGGTGATTTTCCCTCATCCCCGACTCTCAGTCTGAAGAAGGGTCTCGAGCCGAAACGTCACCTATTCCTTTTCTCTTCCAGAGATGCTGCCTGACCCATTGAGTTACTCTAGAATGTTATGGCTATCTTCAGCCAACTCGAAGTTGGCTTTCTTCTAAAGCATTGTGCTAAAACTGGGGCAGTGAAACAAGTTTCAAAAAAAACTTTGAAGGAAATTCCATTAGAATGAGTCTCTGCCTCAGGTCTGTTCACTGTTGACAACCGTCTCAGTATTGGCATTGGTTTATTATTGTCACGTGCACCGAGACACAGTGAAGAGCTTTTGTTTGCGTGCTATCCAAACTACACATCAATACAATCAAGCATTGTACAAATACAACAGGTAGAGAGACCAAAGAGAAAATGACCAGAGTGCAGAATATAATTTTGCAGCAGTTCCAGAGAGAATGTCCAATGTCCGCAATGAGGTAGGTTGAAAGATTGGCACTACACCTTAGCTTATGGGAGGACTGGGGGAAGTCTTTTAGGGCCGAGATGAGAAAAACATTTTTCACACACAGTGGTGAATCTCTGGAACTCTCTGCCACAGAAGGTAGTTGAGGCCAGTTCATTGGCTATATTTAAGAGGGAGTTAGATGTGGCCCTTGTGGCTAAAGGGATCAGGGGGTATGGAGAGAAGGCAGGTACAGGATACTGAGTTGGATGATCAGCCATGATCATATTGAATGGCGGTGCAGGCTCGAAGGGCCGAATGGCCTACTCCTGCACCTAATTTCTATGTTTCTATGTTTCTATGACTGTTTAGAAGTTTAGTTTAGTTTAGTGATAATCAGCCCCTTCAGCCTGCTGAGTCCCTGCCGATCATTGATCACCCATTCACGCTAGTTCCAACAGTGGATCGGAGTTGGAGGGAATGATTAATTATTGTGGTGGATGAATTTCTAATCCATCCATATATAACCTACTTTTTCCAGGATGATTTAGTTGATATTAGTTTAGAGATAAAGCACGGAAACAAGCCAGCCCACCGAGTCGGTGCCGATCATCGATCACTCATTTACTCCAGCTCTATGTTATCCCACTTACACATCCACTCCATACACACTAGCAGCAATTTACAGGGGCCAATTAAGCTACAACTCTGCACATTTTTGGGATGTGGCGGGAAACTGGAGCAGGCGCAGGAAATCCACACAGTTACATAGAGTATTCCCAAGCTGGTCACGTGTCTTTAGGAAGAAGAAGGGTCCCAACCCGAAACGTAATTTATCCATTTCCTCCTGAAATACTGCCTGCCTGGCCCTCTGAGTTACTCCAGCATTAGGGTCTGATTTTGGTATAAACCAGCATGTGCAATTCCTTTTCAGACTTTACATTAGACTGTAGAGAAACAGCAGGGAAACAGGCCGTTCAACCCACCGAGTTTGTACCGACCAGTGATCCCCACACACTAGCACGATCCTACACACAAGGCACAATTTACAATCTTTACTGAAGCCAATTAACCTGCAAATCTGTACGTCTTTGGAGCGTGGAAGGAAACCGGAGCACCCAGAGAAAATGCACGCCGTCACGGGGAGAACGTACAAACTCCACAAAGGGAGCACCTGAGGTCAGGTGTGAACCTGGATCTCCAGAGCTGTGAGGCAGCAGTACCACTGCGCAGCCTAAATGACATTGAGCATGGAGTCATAGGCCAGCTACAGGCCCTATCAATCCACCATGTTCCGCCCCCACCTCTCTTTTCCATCTTCCTCTCCCCTACCACAATCAGCCTGAAGAAGGGTCCCAACCTGAAACATCACCTGTCCATTCCCTCCACTGGCACTGCCTCACCTGCTGAGTTACTCCATCACTTTGCGTTTCATTTTGTAATAAGAGGGCACATACACTAACTGATTATAAAGCTGGGGAAGTAGAGAAACACGGAATCCTAGATAAATATTCGAACGTTTGGCAACAAGTTGGTGAGGTTGTAAAACGTACACACTAGAACCAGTGTTTATTAAAAAATACAACTCACTTTTGAACTGAATAAGACTGTGGGTTTTTGCTGATAAAATGATCTCACTAAAACTGGCACAGTCCTGGAAGTGAAGCCAGTGTGATTGTTAATGTTTTGTAAACAGATCTGCGGAGTATATGCAGTGGAAACTGTCTCATTGCACTCATTGCCCCATAGCACGGAGAACCAATTGTGCACCGTAAAGTGGCACTGTGGCGTAGCAGTAAAGTTGCTGCCTTACTGCGCCAGAGACCCACGAACGATCATAACTACGGATGCTGTCTGTATGGAGTTTGTAAGCTCTCCCCATGACCCGCGTGGGTTTTCTCTGGGTGCTCTGGTTTCCTCCCACACTCCAAAGACACACAGGTTTGTAAACCACTTGGCTTGTGTAAAATTGTAAATGCTCCCCAGTGTGTGAGGGATAATGTTAGTGTGCGGAGATCGCTGGACAGCATGGACTCCGTGGGCCAAAGGGCCTGTTTCCACACTGTGTCTCTAAACTAAACTAAAAGTCAGCAAAACAAGTCTGCGTTGGATAAGCCTATACCATTACACACAATGAATGGGGATTATTGGAACAGAAGAGACAATGAGCAGATGGAATTTGTGTAGTTCACTTAACAGCGACGAAACGTGTAGGTGTCAAGAACACTTCAACGAAGATAGATTGTAATTCATGTGAATTTGGCAGAACTCCTCGCTTTCCTGCCTCAGTCTCCAGACGCAATACTTCATTGGCTGATGTTCCAGAGAATTGTCAGCTTCATGGATGGAATGCATCCTTCAAGAATGTTGCAGGCTGTAATGAACCATTGATAGGGTTGAAGTTATTAGGTTATCGGCGGCACGGTGGCCAAGCGGTAGAGTCGCTGCCTTACAGCGCCAGAGACCCAGGTTCGATCCTGACTACAGGTGTTGTCTGTACAGAGTTTACGCATTCTCCCTCCCTGTAACCGTGTGGGTTTCCTCCCACTCTCCAAAGATGTACAGGTTTGTAGGTTACAAAATGCTGGAGTAACTCAGCGGGACAGGCAGCATCCTGGAGAGAAGGAATGGATGACGTTTTGGGTCGAGACCCTTCCTCAGACTGAGAGTCAGCGGGTCTGGGTTAGAACGTGATTGTAGAGTCAGAGAGCAGAAGGAATTCCAGAGTGGGAACAGCGAGAGAGGGTGTTGCAGAACTCTCGTCGGAGAGAGCAGGAGAACTTCTTCAAAGTCGGCATACCTTGAGGAGATTTTGCAGCAGAGCTGTCTGCTCCACTGCGAAATCTCTTCAATTTAGGCCTACTTTGACGTTTTCCTCCACTCCGACAAGAGTCCTGCAACATCCTCTCTTGCTGCTTCCCCTCTGGGATTCCTGACTCTAGGTCTGAAGAAGGGTCTCGACCCGAAACGTCACACATTCCTTTTCTCCAGAGATGCTACCTGTCCCGCTAAGTTACTCGAGCATTTTATGTCCATCTTCAGTTTAAACCAGCATCTGCAGTTCCTCCCTACTGGTTTGTAGGCTAATTGGCTTCAGTAAAATTGCAAATTGTTCGTAGTATGTAGGATAGCACTAGTGTATGGGGGCGCGCGCTGGTCGACGTGGACTCAGTGGGCTGAAGGGACTGTTTCCGTGCAGTATCTCTAAAGTAAAGTAAACTAAAGAGTCAACCGACCATTCCATCCTCAGTGGCTACATTTATCCTTTTGATCTTCTTGACGAGCTGTCTGCTTATTCTTTTCTACAGCGAGAGCCATTTTGTGGTAGAAATGTGCTTGATTGCATGCTGGTTTATTACTGTTACACGTAGCAAGGTACAGTGAAAAGCTTTGTTTTGCATGCTTTCCAATCAGATACAGGTGCACAACCTTTTATCCGAAAGCCTTGGGACCAGACACTTGTCGGATTTCGGACATTTTCGGATTTCAGAATGGAAGATTTTTAGCGTAGATTAGGTAGGTAGCGCGGGCTACTTGAAAAGTCTGGAGCTGCTGCCTCCTCCCCGGAGACCGGGAGAATCATTGAATAAATGTTAGTCAGTTAGTTTGGAGGGATTTTATGCGGTGGTGGTGGAGTCGGGGTGAAGGGGGAAACTTTAATTCTTAGTCCCCTACCTGGTCGGCGACTCCCAACCTCGCGGAGCTGGGGGCTCTGTCTGGCCGCGGGCGGCGCCGGTTGTAGCTCCGACCCCGGCAACTCTACCCCTGGCTGCGCGGCTCCAAATCCAGCGACGCTCCGCGATGTTGTGTGTCGGCGGCCACAGCGCTCCGGAGCTTGCCGCACGGCGACCCGGTAAGGCATTGCCCGCTTCCCGCTGGTGTCCCAGCGCTGCGCGCGGCCGACTCCCGACATTCGCGGAGCTGGGGCGTCCGGCCGCGGGCCGCGCTGGATTTGGAGCGCCTCGCAGCCAGGGGTAGAGTTGCCGGGGTCGGAGCTACAACCGGCATCGCCCACAGCCCCACCGGCCACTGCGCTGCGGAGCTTACTGCACGGCGACCCGGTAAGGCATTGACCGCTCCCCGCCTCTCCGACCAGGTAGGGGACTAAGAATTAAAGTTTACCCCTTCACCCCCCTTCACATAAAAGCCCTCCAAACTAACTGACTAACACTTAAGCAATGATTTACAGATGTTTAAGCGTCTCCCGGTCTCCAGGGAGGAGACAGCCGCTACAGTAGTACAGACCTGGGTTGACCGTGGGTCGTTTTGGGTCGGGTTTGGCGCCAAACGCGAGCTTTGGTGCGCAGACGACATCTGGAAAAAATGGCCGGTTTTCGGAGCTTTTCGGTTTCTGGAACACCGGATAAAAGGTTGTGCACCTGTAATACCATACATAAATTCAATCAATTCAAACTCAAGTACAGTAGGTAGAGCAAAGGGGAAGACACGGAGTGCAGAATATAGTTTACAACTTTGTCTGGAGACAGAGTTTAATGTCTGCTGTGGGTATAGTAGTGAATCGGGCAGTACCAGAGCTTAAGGGAGGACCGTTCAGAAGCCCGATAACTGAAGGATGAAGTATTCCTGAGCCTGGTGCAACTTCCCACACCAACCAACATGTCCCATCGATTTGTTATTGATTCGGATGCTGGATGGATTTCGACTTAGACTCAGATAGGGTCTAGTGGCCAGAGGATCTGGGGTGACCGAGGAACTGAAGGAAATCCACATTAGGCAGGAAATGGTGTTGGGTAGACTGATGGGACTGAAGGCTGATAAATCCCCAGGACCTGATGGTCAGCAGGTGGTGAATCTGTGGAATTCATTGCCACAGAAAGCAGTGGAGGCCAAGTCAATGGATATTTTTAAAGCAGAGATTGATTCTTGATTAGTACCGGGGTCAGGGGTTATGGGGAGAAGGCAGGAGAATGGGGTTGAGAGGGAAAGATAGATCAGCCATGATTGAATGGCGGAGTAGACTTGATGGGCCGAATGGCCTGTTACTGCTCCTATAAGTTATGAACTTATGAACTCCGGTGGATATAAGAATGCTCTGTCTAACCTTTCCTGCCCATTCCGAAGACTAGTCCAGTGAACCTTTTGTGAACTGCTTTCCACACAATCGCTTTGTTTCTTAACCAAGAAGCCTGGTGCATAGCATTCCCGATGTGATCCCACCAATATTCTTTATAACTGAAGCCTAACCTCACAACTTGTGCCTTCAATTCCCCCAGCAATAAACAACAGTACTGTGTTGGCTTTCCTAATCTCTTACTGGTTGATGTGAAATATAAAGCATGTAAGTTGTAATGCTGTCTCAAACGCACGAAGGCACTTATTATAAACAGTGTGTTTGATGTACAAGGTAGAGGTTTATTTGCAAGGCAGAACATTTGACCTAGATAGATGCAACCTTCTGCATTCTTTGTCTGATTGGGCCGAAGGGCCTGTTTCCCGCGCTGTATCTCTCAACCAAAGTATAGACTGAAGTAAAGCTGCCATTGAGCTTTGATGTGACTTTGTTTGAGGCTGAGGACAGAGAAGTCAATGTGGAAATGAGATGGAGAATCAATGTGACAGGCTCAATAAAAGATTTCTTTAAAACCTTTCACAATCCCCGTATTCAGGCATCAGGTTATTTATGAATGAGCGGACAGGTTCTCCTGTTTCCTTGGCCTGACTTCTGTCCAAAAGGCCGACCATGTAATAATCAGTCCGTGCCAGACAAGACAGGTAGGCTTCCTACAACATACAGAGAAACACACACATGTAAATGTACATACACGCAAACGCACGTATGTACACCTTTCCAGAGTACTGCCAGTGCAAACGCATTTGGAAAGCCTGGCTTGGAACGGGGGATGCACCTGGAGAAGGAAGTCAGGGAGAGGAGTATGGAGGGAGATAATGGTGGATGCTGGACAAAGGCCCCGGTAAGAAGAACCGCAGGGTGTCTTACCTTCTGTACCCTCGAGGTCGGCTGGCGAGGCAGAAGGGAGCCGTGCAAGGAGAGGGACTACAGTTTGCGGGACGACCGGAATGGAAGCACCGGTTGCAACGGGCCTTTATGATCAGCTGCAGCTGCGCATATAAAATGGCGGCAAGATGGTGCCTCTTGCATTATGGACTCAGTGTATTCTGTACTAACCGGGGGATTGTGTTTATGTACCGTGATAATCTTACTGAGCCATTTGCAAAAAAAGTAATTCACTGTACCTTGGTACACATGATAATAAAGAAATCTTTGGAAATATCACATCCTTGTAACTCTTTCCAGTGCTCCGAACTAGCTGACTTGTCAAGGAAGTTGCCGTAGTTACTAAACTCCTGGGGAAATATTGTGCGGTATCTACTTGGTGCATATTTAATCAAGAAAAAGCTCCAGGTTATTCTATGACTCCACAGGTACTTTCAATGTTGTTTAGCGATACAGTGTGGAAACAGGCCCTTCGGCCCACCAAGTCCGTGCCAACCAGCGATCACCCATACACTAGTTCCATCCTACACACAAGGGGCAATTTACAGAAGACAATTACAATTAAAACACAAAATACTCCAGGATAAGCATTCAACTAAGAAATCTAAATCCCAAGCCATAGTATTATCTGATTAAATATACCAACTTATGCTAAGGACAATAAATAACTCAGTATGCAAAAAACAGCTACCTTCATGTCAACTAGCTCTTAAAAAAAAACCTCACCATGTAGATGCAAGTATAACATTGGGGTGATCAAATGGGCACCTCCTTGAGTTAGGCCCACGACACATCGAAGAAGCCTCAACAGTTGGTTCTGGCATCCCAGAATGTGGTCCATATCCTGGATCTGGATCTGGATGTGACGCTGAAAAACTCTAAGTAGAGCATCACTCCCTCCCTCCCTCCAAACCTGTCCTCTCCATGTACCTGTCTAACTATTTTTTAATATTGGGATAGTCCCTGCCTCAACTACCTCCTCTGGCCGCTCGTTCCATACGCCAACCACCCTTTGTGTGAAATGGTTACCCCAGAACATTCTCCAAACCTCCAAAATATTTAATTTATCGACACCACACGTTGAAGGAATTGGTTATCATGGAGTTAAATGCATCTCTGCCAGCAATCTGCTGCTCAAAACCACCATTCCACAGGGGAAGGAAGAATATTTTCCGTTATCTACTCACACTTGTGACTTGTTAATTCAGTGCGTGTTCCATTTCCATGTTCTTTGTTAAAGTTAAACTCCATCGTACGATAGAGCTACAAAATGAGAAGTGGTGCTGCCAGATGGTATCTGTAATGCTCCCACTTTTAATTATTTGGTTGCTTTATTTGGTGGTAAAGGCTACAGCTATGATGCGAGCTTGCTTAATAATTTTAAAGTTGATATTTTTTTCCCGCTGGTCAAAGGTGTTAGGACACATGCTTATCAGTCTGAAGAAGGGTCTCGACCCAAAACGTCACCCATTCCTTCTCTCCAGAGATGCTGCCTGTCCAGCTGAGTTACTCCAGCATTTTGTGTCCACATGCTTATAGTCTGAGTATAGAAGTTGGGAGATTATGTTGCAGCTATATAAGGTTGTTGAGGCCACATTTAGCGCATTCTGTTCAGCTTTGGACACCATGTTATGGAAAAGATATAACATGGTGGCAAGCTGGATAAGGTGCAGCGAAGATTTACAAGGATGATGCCAGGAGGGTCTGAGCTATAGGGAGGGCTTGAGTAGGCTGGGACTCTTTCCTTGCAGTGCAGGAGTATGATGAGAAGTGATCTTACAGAGGTAGATAAGATCATGAGAGGAATAGATTGGGTAAAATCATGGGAACCAGAGGACAGAGGTTTAAGCTGTGGGGGGAAAGATTTAATAGGGACCTGAGGGGTAAGTTTTTTACACAAAGGGCGATGGGTGTATGGAACGAGCTGCTAAGGGAGGTCATTGTGGCAGGTACAATCACAACGATTAAGAAGCATTTAGAAGGTTCATGGACAGGACAGGTTTAGAGGGAAATGGGGCAAGCACAGGCAGGTGGGACTAGTGCAGATGGGGCATGCTGATTAGTGTGAGCAAGTTGGGCAGAAGGGACTGTTCCACACTGTATGACAATGCCTAACCAACTAAGAGCTTAGAGATGGTTGCTTGGGGAACTCATTGTTGCTCTGATCTTCAGGCCCTAAGATTGTATCCATTCCACTAGGCCAGCATTGCACTGCCTCAGAGCTCTGTCTATTTTGCCTGAGATAAGGACCAGATCTAGATCCCAAAACACTGCACCAATTTGGGGTTTCCTCCAGGTGCTCCACAATTTTCCCATGTCCCAAAGATCTCCAGGCTGGTAGGGCTTAGTCATTAACAACTCTCTGAGTAAAATTTAATTTTGAAAGTAAAGCTAACCTATTAATTGGAAAGTCCTACACAGTCCACAAGTTGTAAAAACAAGGAACACAAGAATAATCCCAACCCAAAACGTTGCTCATCCATGTTCTTTAGAGATGCTGCCTGACCTGCTTCAGGTCGGGACCCTTCTCAGACTACTTGTTGAAGAGGGGTGAAAGCAGTAAAAGATTTGGGGGTGGGGCAAAGCTTGGCAAGTGATAGGTGGATACAGGTGATGGGTGTTTTGAATGGCAAATTGGTGAACAATGGCTTGAAATGAAAAATAGATCATAAGACAAAGGTGTAAACATTCGACTTCAACACTCGATTATGGCTACATCGAGAGCACTAAAGCTTGTTTTTTTGCTGTGTTAGTAGGAACTGCAGATGCTGGTTTGTACTGAAGATCGACACTGACCCCATTCTCCAGCCTTCTCCTCGGAACCTTCAACGCCCTTTCTAATCAAGAACCTATCAATCTCCGCTTTAAAAAATACTCAATGACTTGGCCTCCTCCATCATCTGTGGAAATGAATTCCACAGATTCACCACCAAGTGGCTAAGGAGACAAAATGGTGTAAGATAAGGAGAGAAGCGGAGCGAATGTGAAGTCAAAGGAAGAGATATAGTTCACAAGTTCTAGGAGCAGAATTAAGCCATTTGGCCCATCAAGTCTACTCCGCCAATCAATCATGGCTGATCTATCTTTCCCCTCTCAACCCCTTTCTCCAGTCTTTGCCCCATAACTCTGTCGAAGAATCTGTCAATCTCCACCTTAAACATATCCATTGACTTGGAAGGGAAATGGATGTGAAAAGATTACAGCCGAGATTTGTCTAACGAAAAGTTACCGGCATGTTTGAAATAACTTACTGACTATAGCCGGGGGCACAGCAAAGAGAGAGTAAAGGGATAGCTGGGCTCCGCAGAACCGGGGTGATGTTTTTAGCATTGGAGTCCCAGCGCGGCGACCCAGGAAAATTGTACCCAAAGCCGATGTTTCAAAATGTTCATGTTTAAAGTGTTTGTAATCTACCCGAGCAGGAATCGATCAGGTGCTGTTTTCATCCAGTTTGCCCTGTGGAACTAAAAATCACTCTACAAACAGCGCCTCCTCCCCATAGAAATGGAGTGAAAAGCATGCCTAACACATAGCGGGGCTGGAAACTGGAAGTATCCTGAGCTAATTCTGCTCCACCGCCATCATCTTTTGCAACAAAGTGATGGCTCCCGCTGATTGTCGCCAGAAGCTTGCATCCTTTTCAGGACGGACGATGGCAGCGATGTCAACATTTGAAACATGGAAGACGGACATGAAAGAAGAAGACTCTAGCAATGGAGGAGGCCCAGGACAGAAAGGTAGGTATGGGAATGGGAAGGGGAGTTGAAATGGTTGGCAAGCAGGCAATCGGAAGGCACAGAATCAGACACAGGTTCAACAGATAATGTTCTTGGTCAAATGTTTCCTCTGATGTTAACGATTGACAGCCCTGGGAAACCTCTGCGCTCTTTGGTCAGGGTAGAATGGTTTAACTCTACTCGAGGCCATAAATAATTAGTGCAAAGCTGACCTGGTTGGTTATACACGATTAGAAAGGACAGGTTTTAGCTGGAAAGCATCTCCAAGGCTGTCTTCTGTACAGTGGCTAGTCAGGAGGCAAGAATGAAGCTACAGTATTTTGGGACAGTTCGTCACCAGGAGGTCTATCTTCCAAATGTCACATTTTAATTTCATCAGTTGCTACATGTCACACCTCGTTGTTGGTTTCTAGCAGAATGTCATGGGTTGGGACTGAGGGCCACTTCACTTGGTTACACCCTCAGGGTCTGAGTGAAGGTTATGGGTCAAGTCTAAAGATAGGAGCCCAAATTCTAGGGTGACCCTGCAAGATGGTTTTGAGGGAGTGCAGCACTCTCGGGAGTACATTTTTCGGACAAAATGTTAAACGAGATGCTTATCTGCATACCCGGAGTATTTCCCAATCGGTTTCCACGCTGTAAGACTCCATGACTTGGAGCGCAAGAGGTGAGGGGTGAGGGGTGGTCTTACAGAAGTTATAAAATGATGAGGTGAATAGATAGGGTGAATGCACAGAGTATTTTATCCAAGGGTAGAGGAATCATGAACCAGAGGACATAGGATAAGGTGAGAGGGGAAAGATGGAATTGGAACCTGAGGGGCAATCTCAGTGTTGCATCACGGGGTCTGTTAGATCATTGAATTCTCAATGATACGCTGCGTTCAGTGCTAGGAATTTAAAACGTTCTATTCGGGCACGGTGGTTACGTGGCATCGGAGCAAAACTTTCTACGGCAGATTGAAAGATCTGCAGACCACAGCTAAAAGACTGTGGAATACAGCTAATAACAGAAGATAGAAAATGCTGGAGTAACTCAGCAGGTCAGGCAGCAGCACTGGAGGACATGGATAGGCAACATAACGGTTCGGGAACCCGCCTTCAATCCAAAGAAGGGTTCCGACCCGAAACGTCACATATCCATGTTCTCCAGAGATGCTGCCTGACCCGCTGAGTTACTCCAGCATTTGGTGTCTATCGTCAGTACAAACCAGCATCTGCAATTCCTACCAACACAGCAAAAAACAGGCTTTAAAAAAAAATCTATATTGCATCATTAGGATATATTAGACTATCAATCTTTGTGGCACTTCTCACTGGCTCACAACCAATCACTTATGTTGTGTCTCTTCGTTATTGGTCCTGATCCCAGGAATTGGTCGGCAATCCCTCACTACCTGGACCCTGACAAGGGATAGTTTTTCATGATTCCGTCTAGGTTTTTATCAATTACAACCTTGAGTTCACAAGCCGTTCTTTGGCTCTGGGCTCGAGTGCTCGAGTTCTTTTCAAGGAGTCAGCAGTTTGCAGCAAACTCACTCCAGCAACTCTCTGTGAAGCCCATCAATGCTCTGCAAACCTTTACAGGGTCTACTGACCAGTCATCCGTGGGAAATGTGTTCTGTGATCATTTCCCCCACAATCATCCACCACACTGGTCACCTGCTCCTCCCCAATGCTCCTACACTCATCTCTAATCCTCCAGTCCCATATTTCCCTGTTTTAGTTTAGAGATAGTTTAGAGATACAGCGCAGAAACAGGCTCTTCAGCCCATCGAGTCCACGCAGACCAGCGATCCCCACGTGGGCCCGCTCCACCCGCCAACAGGAACTCGCCCCGGTAGGCCCGACACGCCCCCTTAGGCCTCCCAGGGGTTGCGGAGAAGCGGGGCGTTGAGGCCTGCCTGGGCCGAAGGAGCCTCAGCGGAGGCGACAATGGGAGCCTCGGCGGCAGTAGGAGCCATGACGGTGGTGGGAATCTTGGTGGCGGTGGGGCCTCACAATCGACCCGCGATCAACGGTCATTGAGCATGAGGGGGGAGGGGAAGACAATGGGGACCCGGCATTGCGGGGACCAGCGCGAAGGACAATGGAGGACCTGTCTTGGTGGGGCCAGCGTGAGGGATGGAGGAGGACCCGGTGTGAGAGAGGAGCACTAGTTTTAGAATCCTCTGCCCAGGGGATAAGCATGTGTTTGTTTGTTCATTTGTTCGGGCTACTTTCTACAACTTAATTGGAGTCCACCAGTGGTAAATTAAATTGATTGGACATGATTTGGAAAGGCACACACCTGTCTATATAAGGTCCCACAGCTGACAGTGCATGTCAGAGCAAAAACCAAGCCATGAAGATAAAGGAATTGTCCATAGACCTCCGAGCCAGGATTGTGTCGAGACACAGATCTGGGGAAGGGTATGAAAACCTTGATGAAAACCTGCTCCAGAGCGTTCTGGACCTCAGACTAGAGAGGAGGTTCACCTTCCAACAGGACAACGACCCTAAGCACACAGCCAAGACAACACAGGAGTGGCTTTGTGACAAGTCCTTGAATGTCCTTGAGTGGCCCAGCCAGAGCCCGGACTTGAGCTCGATCGAACATCTCTGGAGGAACCTGATAATAGCTAGGCATCAACGCTCCCCATCCAACCTGACAGAGCTTGAGAGGATCTGCAGAGAAGAAGGTAAATTACTTAAATACAGGTGTGCCAAGCTTGTAGCGTCATACCCAATAAGACGTGAGGCTGTAATCGCTGCCAAAGGTGCCTCAACAGGTAAAAGGTCTGAATACTTATGTAAATGTGATATTTCAGTTATTTCTTTTTAACTGCTTTGCAAAAATTTCTAAACACCTGTTTTAGTTTTTTTTATTATGGGGTATTGTGTGTAGATTGATGATAAAACAAAATGAATTTAATCCATTTTAGAAGAAGGCTGTAACGTAACAAAACGTGGAAAAAGTGAAGTGGTCTGAATACTTTCTGAATGCACTGTAGCTGCACGATAAGGGAATAACGTTTAGTGCAAGGAAAAGCCAGCAAATACCGGTCAAGGTTAGTCCGAGGGACATCAGTGGTAGATAGTAGTTCAGCACTGCTCTCTGGTTGTGATGGGATGATTCAGTTGCCTGATAACAGCTGGGAAGAAACTGTCCCTGAATCTAATTCTGAGTGTAAATGGTCCCTAGTGTGTGTAGCCTTTTTTTTAATGCATGGGGATCACTGGTTGGCACGGACTCGGTGGAAAAAAGGTCCTGTTTCCATGTTGTATCTCCAAACTACAATGAACTAAACTAAAACCTACCTCTAATTGACCTTGCTTTTGATTGCCTAATGTAATTGTCCATATTTCTACTAAACACTGAATGCCATTCAATTAATTTGTAAAGCACTGAAAATGAATGCTATTGTTACTCCTCACCATCTTTGCAGTGTTCCACATAACAAGGCAAAGCCTTCACTTTAAGTCCTTCAACTTTAAAAAAAGGTTCTGAGGATATAATTTGTGTTGATAAAATGCATACACGACTCTGCCTTGTGACTCACTCTGCAGTAATACAATCTTTGCCTCGAAATGCCAAGAGAAAATAACAATGCTTGTACAAAAAATATGTTTTATTTCAGCATAAATGAGACCACTGCACACTAGCTGATGAAAATTAAAAAAAAACTGTAGATGAAGGGAATCTGAAACCTGAACAGAGAATGTGAAAGCACTCAGCAGGCCAGGCAGCATCTGATACAGGCATAGAGTCTCACAGTGTGGAAACAGGCCCTTCACCCCAACTTGCCCACACCGACCAACATGTCCCATCTACACTAGTCCCACCTGCCTGCATTTGGCCCATATCCCTCCAAGCCTGTCCTATCCATGTACCTGTCTAATTGTTTCTTAAACATTGCAATACTCCCTGCCTCAACTACATCCTATAGCAACTCGTACCATACACCCACCACCCTTTGTGGATAAAGTTACCCCTCAGATTCCAATTAAATATTTCCCCCTTTAGCTTAAACCTAGGCCCTCTGGTTCTCGATTCCCCTATGCCGGGCAAGAGACTCTGTGCATCTACCCAATCCATTCCTCTCATGATTTTATACACTTTTATAAGATCACCCTTCATCCCCCTGCGCTCCAAGGAATAAAGTCAAAACCTGCTTAACTTTTTCCTGTAGCTCGCACCCTCTAGGCCTGGCAACATCCTCGTAACTCTCCTCCGCACCCTTTTCAACATGACAACGTCTTTTCTGTAACATGGTGCCCAGAGCTGAACACAATACTCTAAATGTGGTCTCACCAGTGTCTTGTAGAACTGCAACACGACCTCCTGTACTTTCCTTCTGTGGAAAGAAAACTAGTCTGATGTTGGCTGGCAAAGTATGGGTTCAGGTTCTCAATGGTAGGTCTAAGGCAACAGAGTGAAATTCCATTATTCCCGCTTGCTCGCGCCTTTTGGGGTGTTGAATTGTCAGATTTTCTGGATCATTGGATAGTATTTATGCTAATGCCAACAATCAAGCCATGATACCAGCAATTTCTTCCTCTGGTATTTGCCATTGATTTATTATTGTCAGGTGTATTGAGATACGGTGACAAATTGTTTTGCGTGTATCCAGTCAAATCATACCATACATAAGTGTAATCAAAGCAGCGGTAGAGTTGCTGTGTTACAGCGCCAGAGACCCGGATTCACGCACTGGCGCTGTCTGTACATAGTTTGTACGTTCTCCCCTGTGACCACATGGGTTTTCTCCAGGTGCTCCGGTTTCTTCCCACATTCCAAAGACGTGCAGGTTTGTAGGTTAATTCGCTTCTGCAGATTGTCCATAGTGTGTTGGATAGAACTAGTGTACGGGTGATCGCTGGTCGGTGTGGACTCGAAGGGGCAAAGGACCTGTTTCCACGCTGCAACTCTAAAACTAAATCTAAAAACTAAGTACAACAGGTAGTGCAAAGAGAAAAATAAACAAGAGTGCAGAATACAACAACAGAGTTGAGAGAAAGTGCAGATATTTAAAAAAAAAAAAGGTGCAAGGGTCAAAATAAGGTAGATTGCAAGATCAGGTCTGCCCTGTTAGCTTATGAGACGTTTGTTTGACAGTCTAATAACAGCAGAGATTAAGCTATTCCTGAATCTGATATATGATGGTTTGTGCAGTTGCCCTAAGGATGTTGTGTTCATATCATTTTACAGAGGGGAAAAAATCCAGTTAAAATAAGTGTACACACAGTGTGAATCAATCAGCTATTCCTTTATCACTCAGCAAAATCCAGGTTAGTATTCGTCGAGGAAGAAAAGTGAGGCATCAGCGCCCACAACTGTCAGATATGTGATCTGCAGGATTCCAATTAGTGAATCTGGGGGTCAATAATACATGTTGTAACAGTGGTACATCTCATAATGACAGAAAGAGTGATATTCTAACATTTTCTCAGCAAACAGTTATTGCAGAGCAGCTGATTGCTCACCAGAAACTCAACAGCAAGGCACATCAGGATTAATTCCCCATGAAATAAAGACATCTGCAAAGACAAACAGGTGGTTCGGTTCCTTTTTACTCATCTATGTCATTCCCAATGGTCAGCAAGGTTGTATATTTCAATGGTTCAATGGTGCTTTATTTGTCATGTGTGCAACTGTACAGTGACATTCTGTTTGAGGAATCTGAGGAATCTGAGGAAAGACATTCTTGCCATAGAGGCAGTACAGAGAAGGTTCACCAGACTGATTCCTGGGATGTCAGAACTTTCATATGAAGAAAGACTGGATAGACTCGGCTTGTACTCGCTAGAATTTAGAAGATTGAGGGGGGATCTTATAGAAACTTACAAAATTCTTAAGGGGTTGGACGGGCTAGATGCAGGAAGATTGTTCCCGATGTTGGGGAAGTCCAGAACAAGGGGTCACAGTTTAAGGATAAGGGGGAAATCTTTTTAGGACCGAGATGAGGAAAACATTTTTCACACATAGAGTAGTGAATCTCTGGAATTCTCTGCCAGAGAAGGTAGTTGAGGCCAGTTCATTGGCTATATTTAAGACGGAGTTAGATGTGGCTAAAGGGGGTATGGAGAGAAGGCAGGTACAGGATACTGAGTTGGATGATCAGCCAGGATCATATTGAATGGTGGTGCAGACTCGAAGGGCCGAATGGCCTACTCCTGCACCTATTTTCTATGTCTATGTTTGCATATTTACACATGCAGGCACCCAGACTTTTTCTCCGAAGTTGCTGCCTGACCCGCCGAATTACTCCAGCACTTTGCGTCTATCTTCCATAGATAAACCCACAATGTCAAGGTAAATTAGCCACATGATCCATCCTCTTCCATTCTTTGTATATCCATTTTTCTATCTAAAAGCCTCTTATACCCCACTATTATGTCTGCCTCCATCACCACCCCTGGCAGCATACTCCAGGCACTCACCACCTACCGTGGAAAAAAACTTGTCCCACACATCTCCTTTAAAGTTTGCCCTCTCACCTTAAAGTTATGCCCTCCAATCCTCGACTGGGAAAAAGGTTGTGTTTGGACTCTACACTCTCATAATATTGTAGTGAGATGCTGTATTGCAGTGGAATCAGTAGGCCGAAGAGCCTGTTTCCATGCTGTATCTCTTATCTAAACTACACCAGATCTGACAGGACAAAGCTGCCTTTATAGGAAGTTCCCCTCCTAAAAATGCCCTCACACAGAGAGGGAGGCTAAATAGGTGGAGTTTAATACTGATCAGCGAGAATGCCAGGTCTGCACTCAGAACGGACACAATGTTCATCCATTGAGACAATGTGGGCATAGCTCAATAATAAGAAACAAATAAGCACCGTAATGGGATTGTACTGCAGACCTCCAAATAGCCAGCAGGAGATAGAAGAATAATTTCCTGAAAATATGGCACCTAGGCCAGGCCAGGCGGCTGTTCTCAATCTGATCAGAACTGTGTGCCGATCGGATGGTCAAATTTGCCTCCCGTGGCTGAGGCTCTGGAACTACGGACCGGCCGGAGACGGCAGATCCGTTCCCATAGCCGTCTTCCAAGGCCGACTTTGCGTACCGGTATCTCGGCACCTCGACAGACCTTTCCAGTACCATTGGACTCTTCTGTTGGTCCAGCAAACGGATAATCCAGAAAGGCTCTGGAACCAAGGATGGCGGTATACAGGTGGTGGACACAGATTATGCAAACATGTAAAAGCATCAGATTTGTTGTAACGTGTGGCATTAACTTCCCCAATGTTGACTGGGACTTCCTTAGTGCAAATGGCTTGGACAGGGCAGAATTTATTAGGTACATCCAAGTGGGCTTCTTGAAAGAGTATGCGGATGGTCCTGCTGGAGGAGGGATCACACTGGATCTTGTATTGGGAAACAAGTCTGGCCAGATGGCTGACATTTCAGTGGGAGAACATTTTGGAAACAGTGATCATGACTCTGTGTTTTACGATAGTTACGAATAAGAATAAATCAGGACCTTGGGGAAAGTATTAAATTGGGATAGGGAAAATGACAACGTTATTATGTAGGTGCTAGGGAGAGTATAATTGGGAGCAGCTGTTATTGGGTAAGTCCACATCTGAATGTGGGAGTTGTTTAAAGACGCACTGACCAGAGTTCACAACGGTCATGTTCCAGTGATGACGAGGGACGATGATGGCGGGGTAAGGGATCCGTGAATGCTGAGACAGGTTGTAAAGTTGGTCCAAAAAAAAAGCATTTGTATGGTTTAAGAAGATGCATAGTGGTGCAGCAGTAAGGTTGCTGCCTTACATTGCCAGAGACTCTCGTTCGATATTGACCACGGGTGTTGCCTGTACGGTGTTTGCACATTCTCCCTGTGACCTCGTGGGCTTCCTCCGGGTGCTCTGGTTTCTTCCCTCACTCCACAAAGACATACAGGTTTGTGGGTTCATTGATAAAATTGTAAATTGTCCCTAGTGTGTAGGATTGTGCTAGTTGTCGGGGTGATTGCTGGTCGGCGCGGACTCGGTGGGCCGAAGGGCCTGTTTCCATACTGTATCTAAAGTCTAAAAGTTTAATTCAGGCAGAGCCTTTGAGGAACATGATGAAAGCAGGAATGAAATCAAGCAGGGAATTAGCGGGACATAAGGGTCCATGAAATAGCCTTGTCAAGTTGAATTAAAAGGCTTTTTATACATGCATTAAAAACAAGTGGGTAACTTGAGAGCGGCTGGGATCACTCAAGCATAAAGCAGGAAGCAGAGGTATGAGAGGTACTAAATGAGTACTTGCATCCATCATCAATACCACACGGTGGCGCAGTGGTAGAGTTGCTGCCTTACAGCTCCAGAGACCCAGGTTCGATCCTGACCACAGGTGCTGTGTGTATAGTTTGTACATTTGTTCTATGTCCTACGCACTTGGGGCAAATACAGGTCAATTAACCTATAAACCTGCACGCCTTCGGAATGTGGGAGAAAACTGGAGCACCTGGAGAAAACCCATGAGGTCACAGGGAGAACATACAAACTCCACACCAACAGCACTGTGGCGCAGTGGTGGTTACTGGCTTACAGCACCAGAGATCCGGGTTCGATCCTGTCTGTACTGAGCTTGTACGTTCTCCCCGTGACCTGCGTGGGTTTTCTCTGAGATCTTCAGTTTACTCCCGCATTTCAAAGATGTACAGATTTGTAGGTTAATTGGATTGGTATAAATGTAAATTGCCCCTAGTGCATGTAGAATAGTGTTAGTGTGCGGGGATCGCTAATCGCTGAGGACTCAGTGAGCCGAAGGGCCTGTTTCCGCGCTGTATCACTAAGCTAAACTAAACCCATAATCAGGATCGAACCTGGGTTTCTGGCGCTGTAAGGCAGCAACTCTACCACTGCGCCAGGATATACGAGGCAAGTTTTGTTTTACACGGAGCGCATCAGGTGTCTGCAACAGGTTATCAGGGGTGGTAGTGCTGGAAGATGATGTGAGGCTTTTGCATGGGCACATGGAGATGCTACCTGGCCCGCTGAGTCACTCCAGTATTTTGTGCCTACCTTTGAACATGGAGGGATATGGATCATGTGCAGGCAGGTGGGATTAGTTTAATTTAATTATTTGGCTGAGACATAGTGGTCTGAAAGGGCCTGTGCTATTCTCTATCCACTCTTACTCTAAAGACACAAAGTCAGAACAAAATCCACAAACAGCATTTACTCAAAATCAGCAGCTTTAATATCAAACAACTCATTTTATTCACGGAAATATATATATACATATACACATATACCTCTAAAAAAAAATCATGTAATCACGAGAAACAGTGCACTGCCACACAGTGGTACACCTCCCTATGTACAGATCAACACAAATAACCCTGTGCCTACAGCTGAGAATTACTGTAAGTACGTTCATTTCACCAACACCAATATTTTTATTTTGCAACTCAAACTTTTAATAAAACTTTATCAAAAAACAGTATCTTTCATGTTTCGTTATGGGCTCAGTTTGAATTCATTCGACATTGAATAGAATTTTCATGGATAGAAATAGGTCCAATCTTTGTCTCAAAGTGAGTAACAATCCCAGCACATTCTCCTGTGCTCTTCCTCGTCAGTTCTCCTAACCCCCTTCACCCCCTCTTCCTCCCCTCCTCCTACACAACCTCTCCCCACCCCCTCACTTCCTCCTCCCCCCCACCCCATCCTCGGGAAAGGAGAGATTGCTTCGGCCTCAATCATTAGCTACAAGGAGAGGATGGACAGACTTGGATTGTTTTCGCTGCAATGCTGGAGGTTGAGGGGAGACATGATAGAAGTATATAACATGACGAGAGGCCTAGATAGGGTAGACACTCAGAACCTTGTTCCCCCATGGTTGAAATGAAATGTCAAAGACTAGAGAGCATAGCTGTAAGGTGAGAGGGGCAGAGTTTAAAGGAGATGCAGAGGGTGCAAAGTGCATGGATGTGCTGCCAGGGGTGGCGGTGTAGGCAAAGGAAAGTGGCATTTGAGAGGTTTTTAGAAGCGCACATGGATACGCAGGAATAAAGGGATATGGATCACGTGCCGCAGATGAAATGAGTTCATCTTGGCAGCACGTTCAGTACGGATATTGTGGGCCGAAGGGTACGTTCCTGTGCTCAGCTGTTCTATATTGTAGTTCTATGTGTCCTCCACCCATAGTAACTCTGAATCCAAAGAAATGTTCTTAGTTTAGTTCAGTTTTAGTTTTAGAGATGCAGTATGGGAACAGCCCTTGGGCCCACCGAGTCCATGATCATTGATCGCCCATTCACACTAGTTCTATGTTAATTCCACTTTCTCATTCATCCTCTATACAGCTCGCTGTCTGAACCAGGGGCCGCGGAGCGTTTTTGAAAGTGGGGGGGGCTGAGCGATCACTGATCACTGGTCTTGGAGGTACCCGGCGAGGTAGTGGAGCAACTGAGTGGGGGGTGGGGACATTTTGAAATTTTGATGTATTGAAATATGTTTTAGTGCATTGTAGACGTATGATTTCAATATTTTTTGTTTAAAGTATTTTTAAGAGGTAACTTTTTAAGGGATAACTTTTTCCACACAAAGGGTTGTGGGTGTATGGAACAAGCTGCCAGAGGAGGTAGTTGAGGCAGGGACTATCCCAACATTTAAGAAACAGTTAGACTGATACATGGATAGGACAGGTTTGGAGGGTTATGGACCAAAAGCGGGTAGTGTAGCTGGGACACGTTGGCGGGTGTGGGCAAGTTGGGCCGAAGGGCCTGTTTTCACACTGTACCACTCTATGACTACATTATACCTGAATGCTTCAAAATCAACTGGTTGAGTTTTTTGCCATATACTCAAGCATAGAAACATAGAAAATAGAGGCAGGAATAGGCCATTCGGCCCTTCGAGCCAGCAATGCCATTCAATATGATCATGGCTGTTCATCTAAAATCAGTACCTCTTTCCTGTTTTTTCCCCATATCCCTTGGTTTTGCTAGCCGCAAGAGCTAAATGTAACTCTCTCTTGAAAACATCCAGTGAATTTGCCTCCACTCCCTTCTGCGGCAGAGAATTCCACAGATTCAAAACTCTCTGGGCGAAGAAAGTTTATCCTCATCTCAGTCCTAAATGGCCTACCCCTTATTCGTAAACTGTGACCCCTGGTTCTGAACTCCCCCAATATCGGAAACACTTTTCCTACAGTTACAGTAAGTGAAAATCTAGCAGACAAGCAGGATGCTTTCTCCAACCACCCCCATTTGAAGGCCACTATCTTCCACCGCTTCTACCCAGTGCTTGGCAGCCACTGGTTGTCCTCCAGGATGCACCGAGCCGCAGCCTGGTCCATGCTGGTCACCAGGGCGAATTTGGCACAGAGACTCTCACGGCCGTGGCGCAATGCTTTCCGACGGCCGGGGACTCTTGCATTGAGACTGCTCCATGGCCGGAGCTGCAGTGAGCGACTAGCCAGCCCGGCAAACACTCGCCAGCCCCAGCTACCCGTCCGCATCTGCTCCCGCGGCTGCTTCTGTTTCCTTCCCTCCCTCTGCCACGGCTCTCCAACACCCATGACCAGGTTGCTCAGAGCACAGCATTGCCTCGTCCAAAGCTAGAGATATTGAAACATGGCTAGCCAAAAATGTGGGGGGACTGCAACCCCCCCGGTTCCACGGCCCATGTACCTCTCTCCTGCCACTAGCCGGACAGGCTATGTCAGCCGCTTCCCGCAAATCCTTAAATTCCGACTACCGCTGGGAGCAGGACATGGCTTCACTTGCTGCACTGTGTGACACTCATTCACCGCCCGGCCCGTGTCTTTCAATGTTAATTTGCATGGGGACACGGTTTGGAGGTATGTGACGGTTCGGTCAAGTGAGAATAACAGAGAATAAGAAGGCTGCTGTCTTGTCAACAGTCGCGCACACAAGCAGTTGATATTAGTTTTGAAATTCTCGTTGATCACAGAATTTCTCACGACACAGTGTAAGAAATTCTGTGATCACCGTGAGAGCGTGAGAATTGGGCGAAATGCGTGAGTCTCACGCTCAATGCGTGAGAGTTGGCAGCTCTGTGACTCAACGCCTTGGCTCAGATCATCAAACACCAAGGGTGGTCTCCCCTCTCCTGCCCTACTCTAAACTGCCCTGCAATTTCCAAACCAAGCGCCTTCTGGCTTTGTCGGTGAAGAGTTGTCAAACTTGTACAACTTCTGACTAAACTTGGACTTGAGCCCACTGTGCAAAGTTACAAGGGAGCCTGGCTCTATCTTGAAAGAGAGTATTGGACTAACCTGTTCTAGATGGCAGGTTTAGCAACAACACGCCTTTAATGTAGCAAAAAAAAGCCACCATTGGCTATTCGGCCGTTCGAGCCAGCACTGCCATTCAATATGATCATGGCAATATGATCCTGCTTTCTTCCCATATGTCTTGATTCCCGTTGGTCCTAAGAGCTATATCTAACTCTCTCTTGAATACATCACATACAGAATGCTGACTAGAACAGGTGACATAAAAAGTTGACGAAGAGCTAGGCATCTAAGAGTGTCCAAGACCAGGATGCAATAGTCACATCAAAGGAGGGACTTTGAAGCACCATGTCCTTAGACAATGGTCGCCAACCGAGTAAATAAGTTGTCAAATTTTAGAAAAGTGCTGACTGAATGATTATCGATTGATTGAAGGATACAGCATAAAAACACCCTTCCGACCACGGCCTCCACACAGGTTCACACTGGTCCTATGTTATCCCACTTTCTCATCCACTCCCTGCACTTAGCGAACACTTTACAGAGGTCAATTAACCTCCAAACCCGTATGTCTTAGGGAGACGGGAGGAAATCGGAGCGCCCGGATAAAACCCATGAAATCACAGGTGGAACGTGCAAACTCCTCACAGACAGCACCCGAGGTCAGGATCAAACCCAGGTCTGTGGTGCTGTGAGGCAGTGTCTCTGCCAGTTGCACACACCAAGGAAGAGCTTTTTTTATAGACACAAGGCACTGTGTCACATATTGTTCTGTTAGTATTTATGGTGGATCATTGCCCTATCATTTGCTTAGGCTGTTAAAGGGCCTGTCCATCTAATTTAATTAATGCATTTTATTTATTAAACTTTACCAATCATTTGGTAATTAAAAAAAATTCTAAGAATTTAACAGCTGGTCTTTAAATTTTTAGAAGTACCCATGATGCACTATGACCAAAGAAGCACTGACTATCGGGTGGAGAGAGGTGGTCCCATATTCCCTCCCTTTCACCCTGTGTTACTAAACAAGCATGTTATGCATTGTGTGTAGGAAGCAACTGCAGATGCTGGTTTAAACCGAAGATAGACACAGGGTCTGAAGAAGGGTCTCGACCCGATAAGACCCACAGGGTCTGAAGAAGGGTCTCGACCCGAAACGTCACCTATTCCTTTTCTCCAGAGATGCTGCCTGACCCGCTGAGTTATTCCAGCTTTTTTGTGACTATCTTAAGTTATGCATCAATATTACAATTCTAGCTTTTTTCCTTTCAAATCCCATCTTCATCACCCTCAAGGCATCTGCGGGGAATTTACATTTGATGGTTTTTGGAGTTCCACATTAAACGCCGCAAATTAGATGTGTTCTAGACACGTGGTGTGTCTGAGCCAGGACTGTTAAAGATGAAAGGTAGGGTGCAAAACAGAACCCAAATAAAATTGCTGAAACCACCACCGCCAAATTAAAAAGTCATAAAAATAAAAATAACAATATCAATACCTCCTAAAACCCATTCTTTGACACTAGGGAGGAAATCCCCTTAAATTTCCTTTAGACTTTAGAGATATAATGCGGAAACAGACCCTTCAACCCACCAAGTCCGTGCCTGCCAGCGATCACCTTGTGCACTAGCACTATCCTACACACTAAGGACAATTTACAACTTACCAAAGCCAATTAACCTACAGCACCCGCAGTTAGGATCAAACCCAGGTCTCTAGTGCTGTAAGGCGGAAACTCTTCCGCTGCGCTACTGTTCCCCTTCCTAACCTTCAAGTGTCTAGGAACTACCCTTAACCTTCAGCCAACCCAAATCCAGCCACTCACTGATTGCACAATGCCCCTTCTGAAGGTGCACATATTTTAATGATGTTTCTAATAATTAAATGGCGTTCCTCTGGGATTATCTTCAAATCTTACTGTGACATCCGTAACTGCTACAAACCTTCTCCTTGCTGAAAATTACATCAGCAATCCAGTTCTTGTCAGCACTGTCTAAATACCTAACGTTGTTACAAACTATCCATCTAGCTGGGGAGCTCATTTAAAAGGTGTGTGGGTTTGAAGGTGAATTGGCCTCTGTAAATTGCCCCCAGTGTTTGGGGGAGTGGATAAATTGGGGCTTGTGTGAACGGGCGGCCTGGACTCGGTGGGTCAAAGGGCCTCTTTTCTTGCTGTATCTTTCAACCAATCTCATCAAAAGCTTGAATGCCTTGATCCATCACTTGATCAAGGGATTCTTCATGTGTACACATCACGCAGTGCTAACACCCCTTGTTGCTCTGATCCACATAACGCTAATTTTGGACTTGGCTTTGTGATAAGCAATTCCAGGATACATGTCTGTATTCTGCAACTCTTCTGCACTTTGAACCACCATTGGTGCACCTTAATACTGCACCTTTTGAGCGGCACAGTGGTGGCGCAGTGGTAGAGTTAGTCTTACAGTGCCAGACACCCAGTTTCGATCCTGACTATGGGTGCTGTCTGTACGGAGTTTGCGGGTTCAAACTATGGGTTTTCTCCGGGTGCTCCGGTTTTCTCCCACACTCCTAAGATGTACAGGCTCGGAGTTTAATTGGCTTCAGTAAAATTGTCCCTAGTGTGCAGGATAGTGCTAGTGTACAGGGTGATCATTAGTCGGCGCAGACTCAGTGGGCCAAAGGGCCTGTTTCCGAGCTGTATCTCTAAAGTCTAAAAAGGTTTGCTCCTCTCGTCCCGTCTGTCCTTTCACCCCAGTGCACACAACTCCTACAGCACATCACTTTCAACTCATTCCTTCCAATTTCTGCAATCGCACATCTCTCTGCTTTCCTCCGATTCTGGCAATATTCAATAATTCTCCCACTGGCCATCACCTCTTCCAGAATCACTCCACTCTGCCAAACTTCACTACTCTCTTTTGTCCTACAAAACGCTGTTTAGGACCTACACCAGTAGCCAAGCTCTCTGTTTCCCATCCATTTATGGTCCCAACTTGATTTCTGCTCTGTGTATAGTCTGAGGATATTTTGATGCATAAATGTTGAAGTGATTGCAGTTTTTTAAGAGAGTTGCAAGGCTTTCTGTGTAACAGCAAAATGGATAAAGCAATTAATCATAGCGCTGGCAAAACCTGCAGCCTCTGACGTTCTAGCACACTTGCACAGTCTGGGTTATAACAACAGGGGTCCAGAGAGCTGTACAACTGTCGACCTCTCTCTCAGAGAACAGGCAGACAGTGCGTGCTTTTGTAAATGTGGTAAAGGAAAGGGAGGCTTATTCATTACAAATTGCCTGGCTGGATGGTTGCATACAAAAATATGACCACTCCATCTGCACTGTTTTTTATTATTCACTCATTCACAACGGATGTAGCGCCAGTGGCAATGCCAGTATTTACTATTCATCCCTAACTGGCAGTGAATTGAAAAGGCCATGAAGAGTCAACTACAATGATGGGTCTGGAATAACACGCTTCTGGTGGGAGCATCTGAAATGAGGGGACATGGTTACAAGAGGAGGGAGAGGAGTAATCTAACACTTAGCTTCTTTAGTTTTAGTTCGAAAGATACAGCGTGGAAACAGGTTCATCGGCCCACTGAGTCCACTCCGTCCAGAGATCTGCGCACGTTAGCACTACCCTACATACATTACGAACCATTTATAATTTAACAAGCCAATTAGCCTACAAACCTGCACATCTTTGGGGTGTGGGAGGAGACCGGAGCTTCAGAAGAAAACCCACACATGTCACGGGGAGAACGTACAAACTCCATACAGACAGCGCCAGAAATCAAGATCGAACCTGGGTCTCTAGAGGGCGCTGTAAGGCAGCAACTCCACCACTGCGCCACCGTGCCGTTCTTCATGCAGTGGGTAATGAATCTCTGGAGTGTTTTGTAAATGATTTCATTGAGGATGTATTTGTGCAAGATTAGGGGATTGAGGTCTGTGGGAACCTGATAAAGAAAGAGGAGATGAGACCAGAGGGAGATCAGCCATGATTATATTGGATGACGGGGTAGGCTGGAGGGGCAGAGTGGCCTACTACTCGCTTCTATTTTCAGATGTCGTCCCTTGAATGACAGGGGCTTCACAACAAACGGCAGAGTTCTGGAGAATGTTATGGAGCAGAGAGATCTAAGGGTGCAGGTACATAGTTCCTTGAAAGTGGCATTACAGGTAGATAAGGTGGTCAAGATGGCTCCCAGCACATAGGCCTTCATCAGATAGAGCACTGAGTATAGAAGTTGGGAAGTCATGTTACAGTTGCACATCAGTGGTGAGGCCACATTGAGAGTATTGTATTATGTGTTTATAACCATTTTAGAAACTATATTGTTACGCTCAAAACGGTGCAGGGATGATTTACAAGGATGTTACCAGGACTTGAGGACTTGAGCTACAGGGAGAGGTTGAGCAGGCTTGGATTTTATTCTTTGGAGTGCAGGAGAATGAGGGGTGATCTTAAAGAGGGGAATAAGATAGGTGAATAGATAAGGTAGATGCTCAGTCTTTTACCCAGAGTAGTGGAATCAAGAACCAGAGGACAAGTTTCAGGGAGGTGGGGGGGGGGAGGGGGGGGGGGGGGGGGGGGGGGGGGGGGGGGGGGGGGGGGGGGGGGGTTAATAAGATTTAATAAGAACCTGAGGGGCAACTTTTACAATAGACAATAGGTGAAGGAGTAGGCCATTCGGCCCTTCGAGCCAGCACCGCCATTCAATGTGATCATGGCTGATCATCCACAATCAGTACCCCTTTCAAGCCTTCTCCCCATATCCCCTGACTCCGCTATCTTTAAGAGTCCTATCTAGCTCTCTCTTGAAAGTATCCAGAGAACCGGCCTCCACCGCCCTCCAAGGCAGAGAATTCCACGGATTCAAAACTCTCTGTGTGAAAAAGTCTTTCCTCGTCTCCGTTCTAAATGGCTTACCCCTTATGCTTAAACTGTGGCCCCTGGTTCTGGACTCCCCCAACATCGGGAACATGTTTCCTGCCTCTAGCGTGTCCAAACCCTTAATAATGTTATATGTTCCAATAAGATCCCCTCTCATTCTTCTAAATTCCAGAGTATACAAGCCTAGCTGCTCCATTCTCTCAGCACATGATAGTCCCGCCATCCCAGGAATTAACCTTGTGAACCTGCGCTGCACTCCCTCAATAGCAAGAATCTCCTTCCTCAAATTAGGGGACCAAAACTGCGCACAATACTCAAGGTGTGGTCTCACTAGGGCCCTATACAACTGCAGAAGGACCTCTTTGCTCTTATACTCAACTCCTCTTGTTATAAAGGCCAACATGCCATTGGCTTTCTTCATGACCTGCTGTACCTGCATGCTTACTTTCATTGACTGATGAACAAGGACCCCCAGATCCCATTGTACTTCTCCTTTTCCCAACATGACACCACTTAGATAATAATCAGCCTTCCTGTTTTTGCTACCAAAGTGGATAATCTCACATTTATCCACATTAAACTGCTCTGCCATGCATCTGCCCACTCACCCAACCTGTCCAAGTCACCCTGCATTCTCATAGCATCTTCCTCACAGTTCACACTGCCACACAGCTTTGTGTCATCTGCAAATTTGCTAATGTTACTTTGAATCCCTTCATCTAAATCATTGATGTATATTATAAATAACTGTGGTCCCAACACCGAGCCTTGCGGCATCCCACTAGTCACATAAAGGATGGTAAGTTTATTAAACTAGCTTCTAGAGGACGTAGTTGAGGTCGGTTCTATAGCAACATCTAAAATAAATTTGGACAGGTACATGGATAGGTTAGGTTTAGAGGGATATGGGTCAAACACAAGCAGGTGGGACTAGTATAGATGGGACATGTTGGTCGGTGTGGACAAGTTTTCCAAAGGGCCTGTTTCCACACTGTATGACTCTATGACATAAAGGGAGGACATTTGACCTTGAGAAAATGCCAGTTCTCAGAGCAATTCCGGTCCTCCATTTATTTCCCTGTAACCTTTCCTCCCAAGCATACCTATTGTCATCCACCTTATTGTTATCTGGGATCTACTGAGGTAGAAGATAAACACCACCACCCTCACCATATCTGCATGTCCACACCCAGTTGAATCAAAATAGCTCCAGACAATGGTGGTGAGTTTGGAAACAACCAGATTTTGAAAGTTATAAGAAAATTCAATGCTCAAGTCTGTTTAAAACTCTCCCTAATTCCCCTGTCGGGCTAGGTCTCATCAGAATATCAGGTGCAAAAGCAAGGTTTAGGCAGACAATGCTCAGCTTGGCTCTGAAATCACATTTCCACCATTCGGTCCAAGTTAGGACTTGTCCGTCATTAAGGCAAACATTGCAACACTTATCTGAAGTCATGGAACATTAGTTTCGTGCCAATATGATTTCATAAACATTCAGTCTGTGATTCAACAAAGACCAAGGCAGGAAGTTATTATTTGAGTTTGAAATTATTCAAAATTCTTTAGAGTTGAGAGTTGATGAAAATCAGAATGACGTATTCCCAATCATATCCATATTTGATACAAATGCTGTGAATGCCTTGAATACACAAAATCATGTCCAAAATCCACTATACTCAAGAGAGTATGAGGCCCATTTAGGTCCATCAATTAAACAGGAGATAAAGAATTTGATACAAGTTCATTAAACGCTCAAGTAGTCCAATTTCAAAATCAATATTATAATTTAAAAATACAAAAAAATTGTACAAAAATAAATGCTGCATTCTCACAGCCTATACACGTTGTATTCTTCGCAACTTGCACTATTTATACAACTTGATTACCAGTTCTATCAACTACAGATAAAGGTGGGTTTGATTTCAAATATAATCCTCTTCCACAGTTACTATCATTCACTCTTAAGTCTGTAACTCTTTAACACAGGTAAAACATTTTTTAATAACACACTTCCTGATTTATTTGCATTTCTCATGCTGAACACATTCCTATTGATTTATTGTCCACTTTAGTCTGGAGGCGGCAGCATTTTTTTTTTTTAAAGGTTCAGTGTTCTTGCACCTTTTGGGGTTAAGTTTCCAAGGAGGATTTAATGGATTGCGAGGTACAGATTAGCAAATCAAACAGTTAAAACTGCAGTTCGCAAAAGTCCCAACCAAAATCTCTGGCTGACCTGGAATTTCTTTGGTTGCTTATTGAATGAGAACAGCTAATATCCTGGCACAAAGATGCCCATTGGGAAATTGGCGGAGTAGAGTAACAAATGTCATCCTGCACCAGTGAGGTTAAATCCAAGACATTTCCTCTCAGAGCAGAGAGCTTTAAAGAAATATGTGCAATCAGAAGGCTCAAAAATGCAAAGCTCATTGTTTACTAAATCAGTGACAAGGGCAGAGTTATAAGGCATCAGAGTCGTGTTGTGTTTCATTCACTGTGGGAATTCTTCACTGATCTTGTAGATAGAAGGAACTGCAGATGCTGGTTTGTGTAAAAATATGCAAAGTGCTGGAGAAACAAGAAGAAGAAGGCTCCAGCACTTTGTGTCTTTACGCCCTTGTAGATCTTGAATAGCTTTCCAGAACTGGAATGGGTGTGTTGCTTCACGGGGAAAGAGTTTGGGCAGTATCGTCTTGCTATCTGCTGGAGTTTGCGAGTGTAAGAAATTAGTTGTTTGGAACATATATGATTCTGGGTGGTCTTGACAGAGCAAGTGTGGAGAGAACGTTCCCTCTTGCGTGTCAATCTAGAACTATTTAAATATAGACGTCATCTATATAAGATGAAAATAAGGCACATGTTTCTCTGCAAGAGTCATAAACCATTGTGATTCTCTTCCTTAAAAGGTGAGGGCAGCGGAGTCTTTGAATATTTTTGCGGCATACTTTTTATTAGCAGGGCGCTGAAACGTTATCGGGAGTCGACAAGAATGCAAATTTGTGGTTACAAGGCAGATCAGCAATGTTCCCATTAAATGATGGAGCCATCTTGACGATCTATTCCTGCTCCGAGTTCATACATTTGTATGTTCAAGAGGTCAGTTAAAGATCATAAAATGGATTTGGTATCATACGCCAGCCAGACCAAGTCAAGAGCAGCAGATTCTTGTACCTGAATATCAGAGGCTAAATAGATGGGTTTGCAAAAGCAACATCATTTTATTCATTTTTTTTAATCCCAGATCTATTTAGTTAACCACCTTGGTGGGGTTTGAATCGGGTCTCTTCAGTCCAGTGATTTAACTATTTGTCATATTCCTATCCCAAATAAAACAAGAAATAAGATTAAAAACAGATGCTCGGGAACATTTCTTCACTCAGTGAACAATAATCTACCAAGTGGGGAGACAAGAGACACAGATGCCAAAACCTTGAGCAAAAAAAACCAAGCCTTTCTGCTTGAGCCCAATACTTAAATTACAGCCGCTGGAAATGAATCTGCACAGAAACCATTCCTCTTCAGCGTGCCAATAAAGAAACAGTTTCCCAGAAGCAAGAGGCGGAAAGTGCTGGAGGATGATTCATAGAACAACCTGCTGAAGGAACGCAGCAAGTCGAGCAGCATCCGTGGAGGTGGGGTGGAGGAATCGCTGAGGTTTCAGGACAACCCTCAGGGCTGAGAGTGGAGAAGGGAGATACTGAGTATAAAGATGAGAGGGGCAGGGATCAGTAAGTGACAGGTGGAGTAAGGTGGGGCAGATGGAGCCAGGCGGGTTGGAGTTTTGGAGACAGGGTAGGTGGGTGATGGGTAGAAACAGACGAGGGAAACACAAAGATAAATATGATCCAGGCAGAGGGCAAAGTGGAGACATCTACTGGAGGGTGATAAATGGCGACACAAAGGCTACAGCTGCCAGAATCCATTGAGGAAGGGAGTCATTAAGTAGAGATGAAGGGCAAATGGAACCAAATGGGGAATGGGATGTAGTGCTTGAAATGTATGGGTAATAGGTGGCGGGAACTGGGAGCGGAGGGAGACAAAAATGGTTGGTGGGGGGGAATCGAGAGGGTATATTGGAAGGGGAATAAAAATGGAGAGATTGAGAGATGGAGAAACTCAGTTAGGAAGGGTTACTTGAAATTGGAAAATTCAATGTTCATACATTGGATTGTAGACTACCCAGGCGGAATATGAGGTACTGGCTATTACTGCCCCTGTTTCAACAGGACCATCATTTAGCTCTGAACAGAAGTATGTGCTGCTTGGACAACATAAAAGAGTCACCATGTCCTTGCTATAGGTTGGGGTGGATACATGAGTTAGCAGAGAGGAGAGAAAGTAACGAGGCAGAGTTGTACCTTAATCGAGTGAATGATTGCTTAAAAACAGTGTACTCTTGAAATTCAATTCAATGTTCTCCACAGATTTATCAGTAAGTGCAACAAAATGTCATCAGTCTGAATCCTGGTCCCCTTCATCATCAGTAGTGTCCACCGCAGGGTAAGGCTGGCTATTCTGTAAGTTCACATAATTTACTTGCAAGTTGATGTAGTGTTCTCCTTTCAGTATGGACTGAATAGATTCAATTTCATAGATGAGTTCCGTAAATGTTGGCCGCAGCTCAGGCTTCGGATCCCAGCAATGCAGGATAACGTCAAATCTGCACAAGAAAAGAGTCCTTTTAGACTTTAGAGATACAGCGGTGCATGCAGGCGCATCAGGCCGCCGAGTCCGCGCCGACCAGTGATCACCCCGTACACTAGCACTATCCAGCACAATTTACAATTTTACCTGAGCCAATTAACCTACAAACCTGTACGTCTTTGGAGTGCGGGAGGAAACCGGAACACCCGGAGAAAACCCATGTAGTGTCAGGGAGAGCGTACAAGCTCGTAGTCAGGATTGAACGAGGGTCTCTGGAGCTGTGAGGCAGCAACTCTACCGCTGCGCCACTGTACACCCCCCCCCCCCCCCCCCCCCCCTGCGCTGCTAGTCCTAGTCCTGTTAAAAGAAAGAAGGTGGTGTGGTTCATCCGGATGGGAATTCTACACAAGGGGACCATTCCCTCCACTGCTTTAAGCAAATCATCCCAATTCTGTAGTCAATGATTATCCTGTTCCTGACCCTAGCATGAAGTCCAGGGATTTTAGAAAATAGGTGCGGAGGAGGCCATTCAGCCCTTCGAGACAGCACCGCCTTTCATTGTGATCATGGCTGATCGTCCCCAATCAATAACCCGTGCCTGCCTTCTCCCCATATCCCTTGACTCCACTAGCCCCTAGAGCTCTATCTAACTCTCTCTTAAATCCAACTCTCTCTTAAACCCATCCAGTGACTTGGCCTCCACTGCCCTCTGTGGCAGGAAATTCCACAATTTCACAACTCTCTGGGTGAAAAAGTGTTTTCTCACCTCAGTCTTAAATGGCTTCCCCTTTATTCTAAGACTGCAGCCCCTGGTTCTGGACTCGCCCAACATTGGGAACATTTTTCCTGCATCTAGCTTGTCCAGTCCTTTTATAATTTTGATGCAACAAATTCTGCCCTGTACCTACAGCACTAAAATATCTATTTCCCCCCCACATTTGCAGCTGTGCAGAAAGAATGGATAAGCCAAGTCTATTTTACTATGGAAGGGTGACTATAAGACATGGAAGCAGAATTCTGTGAGATGATCCATCAGCTACCAGCACATTGGCAGAGGTCAGTAATGAGACAATCTGAGATCATGCAACACTGGGTCAATCCAGTGTGTGGCAATGGAGACAAAGGCCATCAAACATAGGAGCAGAATTAGGCCATTTGGCCCGTTGAGTCTATTCCGCCATGATCTATTTTCCCTCACCCCATTCTCCTACCTTCTCCCCATAACCTTTGACTCTCTCACTAATCAATAACCTATCAATCTCTGTTTTAAAAATACTCTATGGCTTGGCCCCCACTGCCAACTGTGGCAATGAATTCCACAGTTTCACCACCCTCTGGCTATAGAAATTTCTCCTCCTCTCCATTCTAAAGGTACCTCCTTTTATTTTGAGGCTGTGCCCTCTGGTCCTATACTCTCCCATTACTGCAAACATCTTTTCCATGTCCACGCTATCTCGGCTTTTCATTATCCAGTAGGTTTCAAAGAGGAAAGCAATTAAGGTGGTAAAATTACGAGGGGGCCGGGCCAAAGTTAACAGGAAGGATCAACCACTTCTCTTAGCTGAAGAGTCAAAGCCAAGGGGCATTGATTCAAAATAATTGATCGAACAATTAGAAAATTGATTGGGGTAATCTTGGACCGGGAGTACAGAGCCAGATGAAGGCAGAAACTCCCCCCACACTCAGGAGTGCACGGATGTGTCCGTGAACAGCACAATTGTAATCATGTTTAGTTTTATCACTGACTGGATAGCAGGCAACTAAGAATCTTTTTCTCTGTACCTCGGTACACGTGACATTAATAAACTAAACTAAAATAGAAAAAGGCAGATTTCAGCCAATCTCAAACATGAAGGGGCATGAGGATAGAGCAGGAAAATTGTGCTGAGAACATTACCCAAGACCTTGTTGGCAATTTAAGAGGCCAAATGTCTATTTTGCTCCCATTTCCTTACTGATCTAAAGACATAAAGTCATGAACAGAGGCGACACAATGTGCATTCAACATTAAGACAAAGCAATCGCAGACCGTGTATAAAAGCACTTACAGCTCATCCGGGCAGTATTCTGGCTGAGGTAACCTTCTACCCTTTAATAAGTATCTAGTAATGTCATACGGATCCACCTCCGGATAGGGTGGTGCTCCACGGGTCAGCAGCTCCCACAGCAGGATTCCAAAGGACCACTGGAGACAACAACAACAACAACAACAGATGTCAATGAAACTCTAAATGTCAACAGTAACTAGAGATGGAAGCCTTTGACGGCTCTGGACCCGTATTCACGGGTTTAGAAGGATGAAGGGGTTCTCATTGCAACCTACCCGATAATGAAAGGCCTTAGTTACCCTCTCCAGCTGTGTATTCCAGGTCCATTACCTCAGTTAATACCCTAATCATTCTACCAATTCTTTTGAATCAATGTTTGGTTTAGTTTAGGAAGGAACTGCAGATGCTGGTTTAAATGGAAGATAGACACAAAATGCTGGAGTAACTCAGCGGGACATGCAGCCCCCCATTCTTACTCTCCAGAAATGCTGAGTTCCGCTGGGTTACTCCAGCATTTTGTGTCTATCTTTAGTTTAGTTTACTTTAGAGATACAACGCAGAAACTGGCCATTCCACCCACCGATTCCGCGCCGACCATCGATCCCCGCACACTAACACTATCCTACACACACTAGGGAGAATTTACAATTTTACCTAAGCCAGTTAACCTACAAACCTGTGTCTTTAGAGTACGGAAGG
Organism: Leucoraja erinaceus; assembly: GCF_028641065.1. Taxonomy (NCBI): domain Eukaryota; kingdom Metazoa; phylum Chordata; class Chondrichthyes; order Rajiformes; family Rajidae; genus Leucoraja; species Leucoraja erinaceus. The sequence goes on from NC_073392.1 coordinate 30,693,191, forward strand.
AAGCCAGATATCCTGGAGAAAACCCAAGCAGGTCACCGGGAGAACGTATAAACTCCATGCAGAAAAGCATCCATGGTCAGGTGCGAAACTTGGGTCTCTGGTGCTATAAGGTGGCAAGTCTACCGCTGCGCCACCATGCCACCGGTGCTTTTGATGCCCCTTGGCTTTGACCCTTCAGCTAAAAGAAGTGTTCTTTCCTATTAACTTTGGCCAGGTCTCTTGTAATTTTACCACCTTAATTGGCTTCCTCATTGGAACCTGCCGGATAACGAAAGACCCAGGTTGAGTGGACATGAAAACGATGTTTCCAATAATGTGAGATTCTCGAACCAGAAGGCACAGCCTCAGAATAAAAGGATGGAAATGAGGAGAAATGTCTTCAGCCAGAGAGTGGCGAATCTGTGGAATTCCACAGACAGCCGTGGGAATTGATACTGTAGGTTATTGATTAGGAAAGGTGTCAAAGGTGACTGGGAGCAAAGATAGATCAGCCTTGATCGAACGGCAGAGTAGACTCGATGAACTAACTGGCCTAGTTCTGCTCCTGTGTCCCATTGTCTTTCGGAAACACATATATCCTCCCAATGCCCAGACTTGCCACCATTGTTGCCCACCTACGTACCTACTATTGGATATAGAGCACTGGAAGAACAGACCCTCCAGTGTCACTAGGTAGTCTTCTCCTCCAGTGATATGGCAGGTTACACATACACATAAAAACAAACAAACAATAATAGTTTAAAAAGACAAACCCAATGCCCCAAAGCCTATGTTTAAGAAAGAACTGCAAATCCTGGAGAAATTGAAGGCAGACAAAAATTGCTGGAGAAACTCAGCGGGTGAGGTTCATTTGGCCTCTTAAAACTCAGCTTCACCCGCTGAGTTTCTGCAGCATTTTTTTGTCTGCCCCCATCTATGTGGGGGTAACAGTGTTTAATAGCCCGATGGCTGTTAATTGTTCAAACGATCAGGGGCAAACCTACCACATCAGATTTAGTTGTGAATTTTTGCGTCTGTAGACTCTCCAACGCCATCCATTTCACAGGTAACTTGGCCTTCCTGTGGTTTTGAATACTGTAATATTCCTTGTCCAAGACATCGCGAGCCATCCCAAAGTCCGCCACCTTGACCACGTATGTCTCATCCAGCCTAGAGCATCGGAGAAAACACAAGTCAACGTGGAGCGGTGAAATGGAGACACAAGAAGCTGGGATCTTCTGCAAAACACAAAGTGCTGGAGTAACTCCGTGGGTCAGGCAGCATCTGTGGAGGAAATGAATAGGCGATCTTTTGGGTGAGAACCCTTCATGTGGAGCTAGTCTTACTCCAGACTGTATGAATCCTGTAACAAAGAGAGATGCATAGTGTTGGAGTAACATAGCGGGTCAGGCAGTATCTCTGGAGAAAAAGGATGGGTGACGTTTCGAGTCAGGGCTCTTGTTCAGACAGAAACTACAGGTGGGAGGTGGAGGGGGGAGGTGAAGAAGCCAATCAGGGCCAGCCACTGAACGCCTCAGCCGGGTCGGTACCTGGTATGGCCATTGTTGGCCAGGGAAGGTGTGATCTCAGGAGGAAAGCAACGTGGAGAACTGTGGAACTGGTAAAACGACTGGGGTGGAGGATGGAGGCAAATTAGAGAATTCAATGTTCATACCTCTGGGTTGTACGCTCCCCAGGCGAAATATATGGTGCAGTTGCTCCAATTTGTGTTTGGAACCACTGGCAATGGAGGAGCCCCAGGACAGAAAAGCCAGTGTGGTAATGGGAAGGAGAATTGAAATTGTTGGCAACTGGGCGATCCCGTAGGTCTAGGTGGACTAAATCCTTGAAGAGATGCCCTGAGAATTCCCAATAATAACCATTTCCAGAAAAACACTCTTCAACCTGTAATTTTCTTGGGAAAGCTATCGTGTGTGAGAAGGATTGGCGGGTAATGAAATCAATCCATTGCATGTAGTAGTATGAGGAAGGGTCTCGACCCGAAACGTCTCCCATTCCTTCTCTCCAGAGAAGCTGCCAGCATTTTGTGCTTATCTTCAATCCAATACATGGTACCTACGAACGATCTATAACAAGCTGACAAATGTCCAAATGATCAAAATCAAACCGACCACATCAGATTTAGTCGTGAATTAGTACATCTGAAGATTGTCCATTGCCATCCATTTATTGAAATAACATATTAGGTGTTCACATTTGGTGACTTAACCCAACAAATTTTAGACTCCTGTTCCCAACCTGATTCAGCAACTTGACTTCAAACCACAGACTAATTCCTTGACGTTCAAAAGTAAGATCTGTGCTCAGCAGTGAAATTGGGAGTCATTCTGGTAGAGCTACTGCCTCACAGCACCAGAGACTCGGGTTCGATCCTGACTACGTGTGCTTGTCTGTATGGAGTTTGTACGTTCTCCCGTGACCTGCGTGGGTTTTCTCCGAGATCTTCGATTTCCTCCCACACTCTAAAGACATACAGGTTTGTAGGTTAATTAGCTTGGTATAAATGTAAAATGTAAAATTATCCCTCATGCGTGTCGGGTAGAGTTAATGTTTGGGGATCACTGGTCAGTGTGGACTCGGTGGGCCGAAGGGCCTGTTTCCACGCTGTATTTCTAAACTAAACGAAACTGAAGAAGGCTCCTGATCCAAAATGTCACCTATCCATGTCTCCCTGCTCCTGCCTGGGAGAACATACAGAAGCTTGAAAGTGTGCACCATCAGATTAATGACTAGCTTCTTCCCATCCACTTCTGAACGGTCTTTCCATACGGTAGGCTACTGCCTGCAATCACTAGGAGAACGTGCAAACCCCACACAGACATTAGCCGGGGTGAGTTTTGAACCAGGGTTTCTGGCACTGTGAGACGGTGGCTCCACCTACCACTGAGCTGGCTCTTTTTTTTTTAAAGACTATTATAAATTCATTGTAATGTAAATTTAAAATAAACACACTAAACCATACTAAACCTATAGAATTAATGCAAATTAATTATTTAATTTGTGCATAATTTATTTAAACAATTTTTAATGTTTAGTCTCATTGGAGATATTTCAAGGTGTTTTAGGCGGCACGATGGTGCAGCGGTAGAGTTGCTGCCTTACAGCGCCAGAGACCACGTCGGTTTTCTCGTGGTGCTCCGGTTTCCTCCCACAGGTGTGGAGGTTAATTGGCTACGGTAAAAAAAATTGTGACTTTTCGCTAGTGTGTAGAATAGTGCTAGTGTGCGGGGTGATCGCTGGTTGGCATGGGCTCGGTGGGCCGAAGGGCCTGTTTCCCTGTCGTATCTCTAAAATAAACGTCAGAAGGCCCTCAGTGCAGTTCATGGGCAGAACGATGGCTTCCACCATCTGTGGTCTGGTCACGTGTGGTCCACTCCACCTCGTGGGACAGTGGCGGCAGCAAGACCTGCAGAGGCGAGGCAAACGACATCCCACGAGAGGCCAACAAAAGAAGTGGACTGAACCTTGCGTCATCTATCCCAATATCATCAACTTACTAGGTTCACCAAAGTACTTACATACAGTTCCTCGCCGCGAGATCCCGATGAACAAATTTCTTCTGGGCAAGGTATTCCATTCCCTTGGCTACTTGGAGGCCAAAGCCTATTAAATCCTTTACTGTTGGATTCTGCAGATAAAAAGGGAAGAAGCCAATCTGTTAGTCTTTGCAGTGCGAGAGGAAACCGGAGCACCCGGGGAAAACCCACGTGGTCACAGGGAGAACGTATAAACTCCAAACAGACAGGATCGAACTCGGGTCTCTGGTGCTGTAAGGCAGCAACTCTACCGCTGCACCACCATGCCACCCTGTGTTGTCCTACAAAACATTTGATTCTCGTCAACACCTGTAGAGAATGCCTGATCTCCTCATGCAGAATAACAAAGATCGGAAACCGTGTATTCACTACTGTACTCTACCACTCAGTGGCATCATCTTCGACAGGGACAGAGATGCTTTCATGCAGAACTGCCTCGGAATTTTATTTACAGGTGTGACAGTCGCTGCTGTCCTGAAAATCTAGTAAAATTTGCAAGGCAAAATACTGGACTCGGAAAAAGGACCTTAAAAACCCTGTCCCACTGTACGAGTTCATTCAAGTGCTCCCCCGAGTTTAAAAAAAATCAAACTCGTGGTAAGCACGTAGCGGGTACGTCGGAGCTCAGGGACGTCTCTTAGTGGCTCGTAACGCTAACGGCAGGTAAGCTCAGGAAGATTCGCTAACGGCAGGTAAGCACGGGAAGATTCGTGAAGATTTTTCAACATGTTGGATTCTGTTGAAAAATGTTTCAACATGTTGAAAAATGTCTACGAGAGCCCCAGAGTACTTACGAGCGGCCATTTCGTAACTGTCACTGTATGTCATGTTACTTGTGGGCGGAGCACCAATGCAAATTCCTTGTATGTGAATACTTGGCCAATAAACTTACTTACTTACTTACTTACCGTAAATCTCCAAATTCAAATCGGGGCAAACTCAGGAGAACTCTCTGAATGAACTCGTACAGTGGGACACGGTTTTTAGTTTATATTTTAGTTTAGTTCAGTTTGATTGTCACGTGTACAGTGAACAGCTTTTGTGTTGCATGCTATCCAATCAGTGGAAAGGCCATACATGGGTCTTAGGACTGATACATCTTTAGGATGGCATGGTGGCACAGCAGTACTAAAACTAATCTAAAACTAAATGATTACAATCAAGCCATCCACGGTGTACATATATAGGATAAAAGGAATACTTTTTACTGCAAGATATATAGTCCAGTAAAGTCTGAATAAAGATAATCCAAGAGTTTCAAAAGAGGTTTTAATTTTAGAGATACAGTGTGGAAACAGGCCCTTTGGCCCACGTACTCCGCACATTAACACTATCCTACACACACTAGGGACAATGTCTACATTTACCAAGCCAATTAACCTACAATCCTGTACATCTTAGGAGTGTGTGAGAAAACCGAAGATCTCGGAGAAAACCCACGCCGGTCACGGGGAGAACACACAAACTCCGTACAGACAGCACCCGTAGTCAGGATTGCCCTGAGGTAGATGGTAGTTCAGGATCAATGTCTGGTTGCTGATAGTTTGGTGCAGTTGCCTGCTAACAGCTGGGAAGAAGCCGTCTCTGCACATTTTACAGAAGGCGTGGTCAAGACTGAGAATTTAAGGTGGGTGGTAACAATCTTGAAAGACCGAAAGGGATGAGGAAATAATCTATATTTCAAGAGGATAATTAGATACTATAGCGTGGCAGCTCTCAAAATCATATTCACAATATCTGTGAGCCACTACTGAAGCTCAAGAAGGTGCTGGTCAGGCCGCATTTGGAGTACTGTGAGCAAATTTGGGCCCCATATCTGAGGAAGGGTGTGCTGGCTATGGAGAGGGTCCAGAGGAGGTTTACTAGAATGATTCCAGGAATGAGTGGGTTAGCAGATGATGAGCGTTTGACAGAACTGGGCCTCTACTCGCTGGAGTTTAGTAGGTTGAGGGAGGGACCTCATTGAAACTTACAGGACAATGAAAGACATAGATAGATTGGATATGGAAAGGATGTTTCCACTGGTGGGAGAGTCTGGGACCAGAGGTCATAGCCTCAGAATTAGAAAGGAGGTGAGGAGGAACTTCTTTAGTCAGAGGGTAGTTAATCTGTGGCACTCATTGCCACAGAGGGCTGTGGAGGCCAAGTCACTGGGTATTTTTAAGGCAGAGAGGGACACATTCTTGATCGGAATGGGTGTCAAGGTTTATGGGGAGAAGGCAGGAAATTGGGATTAGGAGGCAGAGATCAGCCATGATTGAATGGCCTAATCCTACTCATATAACTTGTGAAATTCCACCTGATGTGTTCCTCTACTGTATCTCAAACAGATCATTTTCTATAATGAATCAAGGGGGTTTCAACGCAGCCAGGAGACAGTAGAATGAGGAAAAGTATCAGGGGTGTCGAGTATTGAATGAGGCACGTGCAAATTACCTGGAGCAATAGCAGAAAATCACTATCCTAGGTGGTCACCCGCAGCCCACCCATGAACAATGGTGCTTACCCATTGTATCACACTGCTACAGTCTTGATTCTCCAAGGGTAAGGGTGAAGAAGAATGGTGTTGAGAGGGAAAAATAGATCAGCCATGACTGGATGGCTAGGCAGACTTGATGGGCCGAATGACCGAATGTTGCTCTTATGTTTTGTGGTCTTTAAACATACATCGCATGGGCTTCAAAATTATTTGGCTCATTAAAACGCAATTAAAGATGTTACATTTGGACATGTATATGACTAATGCATTGTATTTCACAAGAAGGACAATGTTTCTTCGGCACACATGACAATAATGAACTGCGCCTCGTTTATAGTAAACCCAAACGTAGCCATGCAAGTTGGTGGAGCACGACTCATCATTACTTACTCGGTGTTCATGGCGGATGAAATGGCGGAGGTCTCCATGCTTCATATACGGCAATACTACCAACGGCAACCCTTCCTTAGGAAGGAATATTCCCAGTAAGGATAGAACGTTCTCATGGTGGAAATCCTTCATGATGATACCTTCCTTCAAAAACTGCTCCACCTCTTCAATGTCTGAAATCCCTGTTGAAACATCGCAACACAGTCAAGAACATTTTGCAGAATGCAAATTTGTTTATTTGGCAACCTTCTTGGGAGCAGTGCAGCATTAAGGGGGAGGGGTGGAGCAGGACTTTGAGACACTTTTGCATGTTTTATTTGCATGCATTTGTGCATTTTGAACGATAAGCTTTCGGGCTGCTGCTCTTTTTATGGTAAGAGTGGCGGGTTGGAACTTTCTTCTGAAGCTGGAGATCTCAATATCGCAAGGGTCAAGGTGGTCAGTGGCTAGACCTCTCGGTCCATTTAAAACGATGCAAGGATTGCTAAAGGTCCCCTCAGGAGGCGGTGGGTACTAGGAACGAGCTGCCAGAGGAGGTAGTTGAGTCATGTACTACAACATTTAAAAGACATTTAGAGACCCGGGTTCGATCCTGACTATAGATGGTGTCTGTGTGTAGTTTGTACATTCTCCACATCACCTGCGTGGGTTTTCTCCGGGTGCTCCGGTTTCCTCCCACACTCCAAAGGCGTACAGGTTTGTAGGTTAATTGGCTTGGTAAATTTGTAAATTGTCCCGAGTGTGTTTAGGGATCACTGGTTGGCATGGACTCCATGGGCCGAAGGGCCTGTTTCCTCGCTGTATCTCTACACTAAACTAAAGGGATATGGGCCAAACGCAGGCAGGTAGGACTGGTGTAGATGGGACCATGTTGTCAATATGGGCAAGTTGAGCCGAGGGCCAGTTTCCATGCGCTATGACTCTCTGACTCTAAAAGGGCTGAATAAAGTACATTTCAGAAAATGTTAAGTCTCTCACTGATCCCACCCCAATCTCTTCAACAATCGGTTTCTATTTTCTGGTAAAGATTTGGGATTGTCAGATATTTTCAAAGGACCTCTATCAGCTTGTCAACAGTGCAAAAAGTGGGTATTAACTATGGGAGCCCAGGAATTCTCTCCAACATATGTGCTGGATAAGAATAGGGATGTGGGAATGTTTCGACCCAGCTGTTATCAGGCAACTGAACCACCCTCTCACTAATGAGACAGCGGTCCTCAGCAACTACCTACCTCATTGGAGACCCTCAGACTATCTTTAATCAAACATTGCTGGACTTTAACCTGCATTAAACGTTATTCCCTTGATCATGTGTCTGTATACTGCGGTCAGCTAGAGTGTAATCCTGTATAGTTTTTCCGCTGCCTGTTTTGCATGCAACAGAAAGCTTTTCACTGTACCTCGATGCACGTGACAATAAACTAAAGCACGTCGAGACAGTACACCAGCCCTATGTGGACGTAGCCTCATTTAAAAGTCAGCATTCCCAGCATAGAGTCATACAGCACAGAAACAGGCCCTTCGGCCCAACTCATCCATGCCGACCATAGTGAAGAAGCGCTTTGCCATTTTGATGAACAAGGAAATGGGGAGGGAAGATGGAAGGAGATGGCACTCAAAAGCTCTTTGCACATTGTGGGTCACCGTCGAGGCACCACAACTACCAAACGAGTCAGGGCCCTCAAAATAAGTCAATCGTAATCATCTGGATGTGAACCAGTACATGATGTATGGATAGGCAAATACAGGGATTAAGCGATTCTAAAATAAATCACTAAACTAGGATGAAGAGATTAAACAAGCACAAAACAATTTCTTTTTTATCCCTTTCCTTTCTTTTTCTCACCCCACCCACCCGACATCAGTCTGAAGAAGGGTCTCGACCCGAAACGTCACCTATTCCTTCTCTCCATAGATGCTGCCACACCCGCTGAGTTCCTCCAGCATTTTTGTCTACCTACAAAACAATGATAGCGTGCATGGTACGTACGATTCAAAGACTTCACCGCACAGTGAATCTCTTCGTTCTGATCTTTGTACAGACCGTGGTAAACACTCCCAAAATGCCCTGTAAAAAGATAAGCAATTTCAATTCATTGAGGTCTACCATTGTGATCTTTTAATGCAACTTCAGTTATAAGTGAAACGGAACACTCAATGCTTCTCGTCAATTGATGACCAACTGGAAAGATTACCGCATGCAAAAAAGCCACCAGCATGCAAACCATCCCAGCGTGGAATCTGTATTGGGTGGAGTGCAATTTGCCTGAAGAGTTTGCACCCTCATCCCCTAGCAAGGTGGTATACCTTGGAGCGCAGAAGGTTAAGGGGGGACTTGATAGAGGTCTTTAAAATGATGAGAGTGATAGACAGAGTTGACGTGGATAAGCTTTTCCCACTGAGAGTAGGGAAGATTCAAACAAGAGGACATGACTTGAGAATTAAGGGACAGAAGTTTAGGGGTAACATGAGGGGGAACTTCTTTACTGTGGTGATAGCTGTGTGGAATGAGCTTCCAGTGAAGGTGGTGGAGGCAGGTTCGATTTTATCATTTAAAAATAAATTGGATAGTTATATGGACGGGAAAGGAATGGAGGGTTATAGTCTGAGTGCAGGTAGATGGGACTAGGGGAGAATACGTGTTCGGCACGGACTAGAAGGGTCGAGATGGCCTGTTTCCGTGCTGTAATTGTTATATGGTTATATGGTTATATCGGTAGAGTTGCTGCCTTACAGCACCAGAGACCCGAGGTTTGATCCTGACTATGGATGCCAGCTATACGGAGCTTGTACATCCTTCCCGCGACCTGTGGGGGTTTTCTCCGGGCGCTCCGGTTTCCTCCCACACTCCAAAGACGTACAGGTTGTACGTTAATTGGCTTTGGTAAACCTATAAATTGTCCCTAGTGTGCATAGGATAGTGCTAGTGTGTGGGACGAATGGCCTGTTTCCCCGCTAGATCTCTAAACTAAACTAATAAGCAAGGCTTCAGTCCCTGAGGCCAGAACATCTCTGATGACCTCTCTTGGACCCACAATACCTCAACACTGATCAAGAAGGCTCACCAGCGTCTCTTCTTCCTGAGGAGACTAAAGAAGGTCCATCTGTCTCCTCAGATTCTGGTGAACTTCTACGGCTGCACCATAGAGAACATCCTTACCAACTGTATCACAGTATGGTATGGCAACTGCTCTGTCTCCGACCGGAAAGCACTGCAGAGGGTGGTGAAAACTGCCCAACGCATCACCGGTTCCTCACTCCCCTCCATTGAGTCTGTCCAAAGCAAGCGTTGTCTGCGAAGGGCGCGCAGCATCGTCAAGGACTGCTCTCACCCCAACCACAGACTGTTTACCCTCCTCCCATCTGTGAGGCGCTACAGGTCTCTCCGTTGCCAGACCAGCAGGTTCAGGAACAGCTTCTTCCCTGCGGCTGTTACCCTACTTAACTCTGCACCTTGGTGATTGCCAGTCACACCCCTCCCGGACACTCCTTCCCCGCCAGACTGCTCTCCCCCCCCCCCCGAAAATTGCACTGTATATACACATATATACATGTTACTGTTCCATTATTCTGTGTTCGCACTTCTGGGCGAGATGCCAACTGCATTTCGTTGTCTCTGTACTTGTACACTGCACAATGACAATAAAGTTTGAATCTGAATCTGAATCTGAAAACAAAAGCATTAATAGCTTTGGTTCCGGCTTTAAGATTTCTCAGTCAGCCAGTGTAAGTGCTGCAGTGACTCAGCAGTTCAGGCAGCATACATGGAGAACATGGATCGGTGGTGTTGCAGATCGGAATGCGAAGAAATCAGAGGTTTATTTCCCCAAACCCTGAACTCTTTATAGTGAAGTATTTATGTTCTCACCTGCAATAAGTAGTTTCACACAAGATCAACAGGACACTGAGCTTAACCAGCGGCTCAGCTATTTAATACTGAGATCCCTTTTGCTTCTTTCTCTTGCGAATCAAATCCCAGTCCGTAGCTCCCCAAAAGTGGCAACACAAATAAATCGAGTGGTAAAGAAGGCGTATGTTACGCTTGCCTTCATTGACAAGGGCACTGACTAGAAGAGTTAGAAAGTCATGATGCAGCTTTACAAGACTTTGTTGGGTTACATTTGGAGTATTGTGTCCAGTTGCGATCACTCCTATACAGGAAAGATGTGAAAGTTTTGAAAAGGATAGTGAACACAGTGGCACAGTGGTAGAGTTGCTGCCTTACGACACCCGGGTTCGATCCTGACCACAGGTGCTGTCCATATGGAGTTTGTACGTTCTCCCCGTGACTGCGTGGGTTTTCTCCAGGTGCTCCGGTTCCCTCCTACACTCCAAAGACGTACAGGGTTGTAGGTTTGTTGGTTTCTGTAAATGGTAAATTGTCCCTAGTGTGTAGGATCATGTTGACGTATGGGGAGATAACTGGTTTGGCGCATACTCAGTGGGCCGAAGTGCCTGTTTCTACACTGTATCGCTAAAGTCAAAGCTAAAAATAAAGTATTGATTTCAAGAGAGAGTTAGATTTTGCTCTTAGGGCTAAAGGAATTAAGGGATATGGGGAAAAAGCAGGAACGTGGTACTGATTTCAGATGATCAGCCATGCTCATATTGAATGGAAGTGCTGGCTCGAAGGGCCGAATGGCCTACTCCTGCACCTGTTTTTCTATGTTTCTATGATTATTCAAGGGAAAAAAAAGTTGCAATTTGCCAGGCTGTGTGGTTGTAAAAGGCACTACCACCTGTCCCACAAACCTTAATGTGATGAGGAGTCACACTCACCTTTGCCAACCACCTGGTCCATGAATGCAGTTAAGCATTCGCTTGGGATCAGAACATCTTTGACTTCTTCCAGAAGCTCTGGCCGTAGGTTCTCCACAGTAATTTCTCTCGGACTGAGCAGTGGGATGGCCGCACCGTCAGAACAGCTCTTGTAACCGCCTCCCCGGAATGTAATCCCACTCGATCCAGACGTTGGTGTGTTAGCAAACCCTAGGCAAAATGATTGAGTTGAGTTGAGTTTATTGTCACGTGCACCAAGATACAGTGAAAAGCTATTGTTACTCGCTGACCAGTCAGTGGAAAGACAATATATAATTACAATCGAGCCACCCAGATACATGATAAAGGCAATAACATGAATAACGTTTAGTGCAAGATAAAGCCAGTAAAATCTGATCAAAAATAGTCTGAGGATCTCCAATGAGGATATTGAGTAGTTTTATACTGAGTAGCAGTCTTAGTAAATGAACAATGATGTTTTGTCCAAATTCGCAAAATTTGCTTGCCTTACAGTGCCAGAGACCTAGGGTCGATCCTGACTGGGGGTGCTGTCTGTACAGAGATTGTACGTTCTTCCCGTGACCTGTGAGGGTATTTTCCAGGTGCTCCGGTTTCCTCCCACATTCCAAAGACACACAGGATTGTGGATTAACTGGCTTGGTAAAATTGCAAATTGTCCCGAGTGTGTGTAGGATAGCATTAGTGTACGGGGATCGCTGGTCGGCGCGCCGAAGATCTGTTTCCGCGGTGTTTCGAACTAAACTAAACTTGTCACGTATACTGCATGCATCTTGTTTCTATGCATAAGACAGTGATCGTTATCGCTGGAATCAAGGAAGAGTACAGTGGCGTTGCGTGTAGAGCTCTGAACTGCCAGCACCAGAGACCCTGGTTCGATCCTGACCTTGGGTGCTGCCTCTATGGAATTTGCACATTATCCATGGGACCACGTGGGTTCCCTCCGGGCACTCCACCTTCTTCCCACATCCCAAAGACGTTCGAGTTTGTAATTCAACTGGCCTCTGTAAGTTTCCCCCTAACATGTAGGGAGTGGATGTGAAAGTGGGATAATATAGAACTAGTGTGAGCGGGTGGGCGATCGACGGTCTGACATTTCCATGCAGTAACTTTAAAACTAAACTAAACTATGTCCCAATTGGACGCAAAATGATGCAGTAACTCAGCGGGTCAGGAATCAACTCTGGAAAAAATGAATAGGTGACATTTCAGATCGGGACACTTCTTCAAACTGATTGTAGTAAAAGCCCAGTCCCACTGTGTGAGTTCATTCAAGAGCTCTCCCGAGTTTAAAAAAAATCAAACTCGAGGAAGCACGTAGAATGAACGTAGCGGGTATGTCGGAGCTCGGGGACGTCTCTTAACGGCTCGTAACACTAACGGCAGGTACTCGGGGAAACGGGGTAAGCTCGGGAAGACCCGTGAAGTATTTTCAACTTGTGGACATGTTGAAAAATGTCCACAAGAGCCCCGAGTACCTGCGAGCGGTCATTTCCGTAAATCTCCGAGTTCGAATCAGGGCAAACTCGGGAGAACGCTTGAATGAACTCGTACAGTGGGACAGGGCTTTTAATCAGTCTGAAGAAGGTTCCCGACCTGAAACGTCACCCATTTCTTCTCTCCAGAGATGCTGCCTGTCCCGTTGAGTTACTCCAGCTTTTTGTGTCTATCTTTGGTATATACCAGCATCTGCAGATCCTTTTTATTACATTAAGGACCAAATGGTTTCTTTCTAAACTTGCGTTTTTATGTATCAAACTCATATACAGCTTTTCATAATCTCAGGATGTCCCAAAGCACCTTACAGGAAACATCGCAATCAATGTGTATCCAAGGAGGCTTTGCCAACGGCAATGACATAATGTGTAGGAAGGAACTGCAGATGGACACAAAGTGCTGGAAAAATTCAGCAGGACAGGCAGCATCTCTGGAGAGAAGGAATGGATGACGTTTCGGGTCGAGATCCTTCTTCAGAATAAGAGTCAGGGGCGAGGGAGTCGAGGGATATGGAAGGGTAAAGTGTGAAAATTACAGATCAAAGGAAATGTCGAATGGTTCATTGTTAGCTGTGGGGAGGGAGGTATACAATTAGTAAAATTAATCAGAAGGACAGTGAAACTAATCAGAGAATTAGGGTGGGGGAGGGGATGGGGAGAGAAGGAAGCCAAGGGTTACTTGAAATTAGAGAAATCTCTTTTCATACCGCTGGGTTGAAATATGAGGTGCTGTTCCTCCAAATTGCATTGGGCCTCACTATGACTGTGGAGGGGGCCCAGGACAGAAAGGCCCGTATGGGAATGGGAGGGGGAGTTAAAGTGTTTAGCAACTGGGAAATCAGGTAGGTTTAGGCAGACTGAGCAGAGGTGTTAAGTGAAACGGTCACCGAGCCTGCGCTTGGTCTCGCCGATATATAGGAGTCCACACCAGGAACAGCGGATACCTTAGATGAGGTTGGAGGAGGTGCAAGTAAACCTCTGCCTCACCTGAAAGAACTGTCGGGGTCCTTGGACGGAGCCGAGGGAGGAGGCACAGGGACAGGTGTTGCATCTCCTGCGGTTGCAGGGGAAATTACCCGGGGAGAGGCTTGGGTGGGAAGGGATGAGTTAACCGGGGAGTTGCAATAGGGAACGGGCTGTGCGGAAAGCGGAAAGATGGGAAGATCCGGCTAGTGGTGGAAGGTGACGAAAATGTCATAGGATTAGGTGCTGTATGCGATGGCTGATGGGGTGTATAAATAAATGTCTGTCTATAGTCTATCTCCTGTGATAGAGACGGTGAGACCATCGTCTTGCCGATATATAGGAGTCCACATCTGGAAGAGTGGAAACAGTAGATGAGGATGTCGGAGAAGGGAGATGTCGGAGATGGTCCAAGTAAATTTGAGTGCAGGATAGAAATTGGTGGTGAAGTTAATGAAATCCGTGAGTTCTGCATGGGTGCAGGAGGTAACACCGATGCAGTTGTCAATGTAACGGAAATAGAGTGCGGGGATAGGGCCAGTGTACACCTGGAGTGAGGGTGAGGACCAGCTCCGCTCGGTCGAGGAGAGTGTTGGTGGCGGGAAATTGGCTGGTTCGACAGTCGAGGAAGAAACGGAAGGCTTGAAGACCTGGGATGCAGAGTGACTGAATGTCCATGGTAAAGATGAGGGAATGGGGGCCTGGAAAACGGAAGTCATTGAAAATACGAAGGGCATGTGAGATGTCTTGGACATAGGTCGGGAGGTATTGGACCAGGGGAGATAGGATGGAGTCGAAGTATGTGGAAATTAATTCAGTGGGACAGGAGCAGGCAGGAACAATGTCTGCCAGGGCAGTTCTGTTTGTGGATTTTGAGGAGAAGGTAAAACCGGGCGGTACGGAACGAAATGTTGGAGGCTGTGCAGGGCAGACAGCCGGAAGTGATAAAATCAGTAGTCTGCAAGATTATGGCCTGGTGCTTATCAGTGGGGTCATGGTCCAAGGATAAGTAGGAGGAGGTGCCCGAGAGTTGCCGTCTTGCCTCAGTCCAGTAGAGGTCAGCGCGCCAGACTACCACGGCACCTCCCTTGTCGGCGGGTTTGATGATAATGTCGGGGTTGCTGCAGAGTGAGGGGAGGGCTGGACGTTCAGAGGGGGTGAGGTAAGGAAAGTGGAAGAGTTGGGACGGTTGATGTCACGCCGGCAGTTTGATGTAAAAAGGTCTAAAGAGGGTAGAGGGCCGTTCAGGGAGTCCAAAAGGAGGAGGACTGGTGGAGATGGGAGAAGGGTCATCACTAGGTGGTGAGGACTTCTTCCCATAGAAAAGGGCACGGAGGCGGAGGAAGAAAAACTCGTGGCAGACCCGAAACTCGTTGAGGTGGGGGCGGAGAGGGATGAAGATGAGGCTTCTGTTGAGGACAGACCATTCCATATCGGAAAGGGGGAGGTCAGTGGGGATGGTGAAGACATGACAAAGGTGGAGGATGGGGACGGAGGCTGAGGTTGGGAGATGGTGGGGGATCAGAGACGTGGGGGGCATGAGGATTGGTGTATGGGTGGGGAGTAGTCGAAGGTAACCAGACATAATAGCCAGTTAGAACATTAAATTTGTTTATTTGAATGTTAATTGGTTTAAGGGATCAACATTGTCAGGTAAACCAGGAGACTAGTGACGGCAGGTACAGATGAAAAATAACAATTGGAAGCGATTAGTCAGTGGAGTGCAAAATATCTCTGACCCGTTACAGCTCTTGTTGTTATTGATGGCTTTTCCATAGGGGCCTTCAGGGGAATGGAAAAAAAAACACGTCGTAAAGTGAAAACTCTACAGTTTTAACAGATGTGTCAGCTGGGGTCAGCCAGAGGTCACTTCCAGGCAAAAAGAACAAGCCTTTGGTAAGTGTCACAATGCCAACTATTTCATACCGTCGACATCGAACCCAGCCCACAATTAGGAAATCCACGGCTTAAGTTGGAGTTAAAATGATGACAGCTCAGGGCGGCACAATGGCTCAGGGGTAGAGTTGCGGCCTTACAGCGCCAGAGACCCGGGTTCGATCCTGACTACGAGTGCTGTCTATACGGAGTTGATATGTTCTTCCTGTGACCGCATGGGATGCTCTGGCTTCCTCCCACACTCCAAAGATGTACAGGTTTGTAGGTTAATTGGTTTCTATAAATTGTAAAATGTCCCCAGGATGTGGGATAGTGTTAGTGTACGGGGTGATCGCTGGTCGGCACAGACTCGGTGGGCCAAAGGCCATGTTTCCACGCTGTAGCTCTAATGTCTAAAGTAAAAGTCTAAAGAGTCCTGAGCCGAAATGTTACCTGTCCATGTTTTCAGAGATGCTGCCTGGCCCGGTGAGTTACTCCAGCACTTTGGGTCTTTTTTTGTAAACCAGCATCTGCAGTTCCTGTTTCTCTTTGAACAAAGTCTATCGCTATGCATGCCATTGTAATTAATTCATTGGAGATACAGCTGTGACCAGAGTAAAGCTACAAGATGAATATAAAGTACATCAGGCCTCTAGTCTTGGCATATTAAGGCCTGTTCCCCTTATAGATAACCCAGTTCAATGGAGCTTTGTGTCATGTGTGCACCATGCAGTGAAATTCATCTTTGCATAGATCACACATGCAAGAGTCGCCATAGTTTGGCGTTATTTATAAAAAGTCCAAAGTCCACGCGTTCGATGCACAGAGCGTAGGACCACCCTCTATTTGGTGATTGGATGGCTGAGTTGCCTTATGACAACTGGGAAGAAACTGCCCCTGAATCTGGTGGTGTGTGTTTTCACACTTCTGTAACTCTTTCCTAATGGGAGAGGGGAGAAGAGGGAGTGACCAGGGTGAGACGAGTCCTTGATTATACTGGTGGCCTTGCTGAGTGTAGAACAGAGTGTAGAATAGTGTAAAACATATTTGCAAATTACGAATGAGCAACTGATTTTATAGCAGCAGAAACTAATGATAAATTGGACTTACGACTGTTCCTATAGTCAGTGGGCACAGGTGGTACTGTATTTAGAGACATCATATTAACTGAAGCTTCTAAACGGCTCATTAAGTCTGCATGCTCTGGAAAATAAGATAAAGTTTTTTAATCGGGTGGCTTTTTAAGCCTTCATGTAAAAGAATATAAACTGATACACTGAATCATAGCAGAGATAATAGAATTAGTAATGTGCACACCAAGGTGAATCACATCAGTCTGGAGAAGGGTTTTCGGCCTGAAACGTTGCCTATTTCCTTCACTCCATAGATGCTGTTGCACCCGCTGAGTTTCTCCAGCACTTTTGTCTACCTTCGATTTTCCAAGTCAAGTCAAGTCAAGTCAAGTTTATTTGTCACATACACATACGAGATGTGCAGTGAAATGAAAGTGGCAATGCTCGCGGAACAACAAAACAACCAAACAAATTATAAACACAATCATAACACACATATTATTTTACATAATAAATAATAGAAGGAAAAACGTTCTGTACAGTTAGTCCCTGGTGAGAAATGCGTTTACAGTCCGAATTGCCTCTGGGAAGAAACTCATTCTCAACCTCTCCGTTCTCACTGCATGGCAACGGAGGCGTTTGCCTGATCGTAGCGGCTGGAACAGTCTGTTGCAGGGGTGGAAGAGGTCTCTCATGATTTTGTTTGCTCTGGAGTTGCACCTCCTGTTGTATAGTTCCTGCAGGGGGGTGAGTGAAGCTCCCATAGTGCGTTCGGCCGAACGCACTACTCTCTGCAGAGCCTTCTTGTCCTTGGCAGAGCAATTCCCGAACCAGATGGTAATTGTCCCGGACAAGATGCTTTCCACCGCCGCTGCGTAGAAGCACTGGAGGATCCTCGGAGACACTCTGAATTTCCTCAATTGCCTGAGGTGGTAAAGGCGCTGCCTTGCCTTACTCACCAGTGCTGAGGCGTGTGATGACCATGTCATATCCTCAGAGATGTGGACTCCCAGATATTTAAAACAGTTCACCCTATCCACAGTATCCCCATTTATACTCAATGGAGTGTACGTCCTCGGATGATGTGCCCTCCTAAAGTCCATGATCAGCTCCTTCGTTTTTTTGATGTCCAGCATCTGCAGTTCCTTCTTAAACAAGGTCAATATCTTTTTAGGCCATTTCAACTGTTTTCAACCGATTGATGAACAGGTCCACCACCGATTTTCCGTCGCCCTTGGTTCCCGAGCCTCTCTGGATTATCTGTTTTCCGGACCAAAACAGAGGTCACGGCCTCCAAGAGGAGTGCAAAGGTACCGGGACAATGTAGGCCGTCGAGGGGCCTACATAGCTGGCCTCGGAAGGCAGCGATGGGAACGGATCTGCTGGCTCCGGCAGGGCTGGAGTTCCAGAACAAATCCAACCCGCCAATCGGCGCGGAATTCCTGATGAAGTCGGGATCGGCCGCCTCAACCGGCCTAGGCGACATTTTCAGGGGGGATTTCAAGTGCGCTCTTGGAATTTTGTCCGGATTTAAGGAGGTGCAGAAAAATCAATGTAATAAAACCTGTAATAAAACTGTTGACTGAAAATCCATTAACAAGAGAATAAAACACACTATTGTAGAACATAAAACAGCACAGCACAAAACAGGCTTTTCAGCCCACAATGTCTGTGCTGAACCTGATGTCAAATTAAAATAAACCATCTTGCCTAGCCATGGTCCATATCCATCCGTTTCCTGGACATCCACATGCCTATCTAAAAGCCCAGTGAACACCACTATTGTCTCTGCTGTTCCATGTTCTAACCCCAGCATTCTGATCCCATCACCTCAGCTGCCAAGGTGTTAGCCTGCAACCCCAGGACTGAAGTCATGGTGAAGCCAGGCATCAGGTTGAGGTGGAGAAAAGCCCTTACCTTTGCTTTTCTTCTTGTAGATCAGGAACACAACAACCAGAATCATGATCGCCAGCAGGAGCACGGTGCCAATGGTGATGCCCACAATCATGTTGATACTTTCCTCTTCATAGATGACGATCCCAATAAAGTACTCCACGTGATTCACCCACAGCTTGCGGTGCAGATGGAAAAGTTAAAAAGATCAAAGTAAAAAAATGGCAAAGTAAAAAAGATCACATTTAAGAAACATTCAGACAGGTACATGGATAGGACAGGTTTAGAGGGATATGGGCCGAACACAGGCAGGTGGGACTAGTGTAGATGGGGCATGCTGGTCGGTCTGGGCATGTTGGGCCGAATGGCCTGTTTCCATGCTGTGTGACTCTCTACAGAGATCAGAATGGGGTAGAAATGAACAATGGCAAAAAAAGGAAATAGAAACATAGAAATTAGGTGCAGGAGTAGGCCATTTGGCCCTTCGAGCCTGCACCGCCATTCAATATGATCATGGCTGATCATCCAACTCAGTATCCCGTACCTGCCTTCTCTCCATACCCCCTGATCCCCTTAGCCACAAGGGCCACATCTAACTCCCTCTTAAATATAGCCAATGAACTGGCCTCAACTACCCTCTGTGGCAGAGAGTTCCAGAGATTCACCACTCTCTGCGTGAAAAAAGTTCTTCTCATCTCGGTTTTAAAGGATTTCCCCTTTATCCTTAAGCTGTGACCCCTTGTCCTGGACTTCCCTAACATCGGGAACAATCTTCCTGCATCTAGCCTGTCCAACCCCTTAAGAATTTTGTAAGTTTCTATAAGATCCCCTCTCAATCTTCTAAATTCTAGAGAAATGGATGTCCTTTGACTCCATCTGATAAGAAATGGTTACAACCATGCCTTAAGGTGTACAGCGAAAAATAATCATATCACAGAGAGCTGCAGAGTTAAAATTGTAAACCTTGACTGGAAGTCCTTCATGGGGAATCACACCAGTTTGGATTCTGCAGGTGATCTCTTGCATCAGGATTCTTGCATCGCACACAGCGTCTCCCACAGTAAGTGTCACGTTCAAACACTCCCTCAACTTTAGCAGCATGACATGCTGTCTCCATTGGAAGAAAATAAAAATCTCACGTTAGACAGACAAATAGGTTCACCTTTCCCACCTCGAGGCAAAGACTGCCCCAAGCTCAAGTTGGAAGGCTTGGCCCTCACACCTCTGGCTCATTAGTTCTATTCTACACACTAAGGACAATTTACAGAAGTCAATTAACCTACAAACCCGCACGTCTTTGGAGTGTGGGAGGAAACTGGAGCACCTGGAGAAAACCCACGCGGTCACAGGGAGAACGTACAAACTCTGTACAGACAGCACCATAGTTAGGATCCATCCTGGGCCTCTGGCGCTGTGAGGCAGCAGCTCCAATGCTGCGCCACTGTGCCACCCCTAGTTCTATGCTATCCCAATAACTATGCTTCCGCACCATTGCCTTTCACCTCTAGTTTTTATTTTTATTTTTAGAGATACTGCGTGGAAACAGGCCCTTCGACCCACCGAGTCCACGCTGACCAGAAATCACCCCGTATTCTAAATACCAGGAACAATTTGCAGAGGCCAATTCACCTACAGACCTGGACGTCTTTGGAGTGTGGGGGGGAAACATGGGGCACCCAGTGGAAACTGATTTGTACGGGTGTCAGGGGTTATGGGGAGAAGGCAGGTGAATAGGGTTGAGGGGGAAAGATAGATCAGCCATGACTGAATGGTGGCGATGTGCCAAATGGCCAAATTCAGCTCCAATAACTTATAAGCTTATGAAATCCATGTGGCCATGGGGAGAATGTACAAGCTCTGTACACATAGCACCATAGTCAGGGTCGAGCCCGGGTCTCTGGTGCTGTGAAGCAGCAACTCTACCGCTGCGCCACCATGCCACTTCACTGTGCTATCTTTGACTGATCTCTGATCACCTCTGTTCCGCTGTCAGGATCGCACACGACCTTCCCAATGACTAATGCTGTCTACGGAAGAATTTCTTTGCATATAAAATCATCAACTCACATGTAACTCAATCTCATCTTCACCCTTCGTTAGCTTCCAAATCTTTTCTTCATTTTCAAACGGGATGACCTCGTAGTTCTGCATGTATTCTATATCGAACGTCTTTGGCTTTGGCACGCCGTCCATAATCACGGTCAACTTCCCTTCAGCTTCATCCTCTTGGATTGCAGGAGTCTGACAAAACATGACCTCGCTCGACTTTGGCTCTTGGCATGCCTGCAGGTAACAGGAAAGGGCATTCATGACTGAAGATATTCTGATACAACGCACACATGTTTCACAAATTCTGGGCAGTGGAGGCAAAGAACAAAGAGGTTGGTGTTAGAGATATCAAGCCATGTAATGATAAAGCAACAAGGAGCGTCACGGTGATGCAGTGGTAGAGCTGCTGCCTTTCAGCAACAGAGTACCGGATTTGATTCTGGCTGCAGGTTCCGTCTGTGTAAAGTGTGCATGTTCTCCCCATGACTGCGTGCGTTTACTCCGGGTGCCCCAGTTTCCTCCCACATCCCAAAGACCTACAGGTTTGTAGGTTAATTGGCTTCAGAAAAATTGCATATAATTGTCCCTAGGATAATGCTAGTGTATGGGGTGACTGCTGTTCAGTGCGGACTCGGTGGGGTGGGCCGAAGGGACTGTTTCCGCACTGTATCGCGTCTAAAGTTTAAAGTCAGGCAACAGTGGAGAGAGAAAACAAGTAAAAAATCAGGTCAGTGGCACTTCATCAGATGACCATTAAGGCCCAGTTCCTGTGCCCCACACTAAATAGTAATTGGGAGAAAGGCACAGGATTTGTTGAAGGATCTACCACGATTATTGCATTAGTTGACACTCAACCCACTATTCATTCAATGTTACAACTCTCTGCTGAGCGGCATAGATTCTTAAGAAGGAACACACTCCACCAATCTAAAATAATAGTTGCACTTCAGTTAATGGACATGAGCCACAAACCACTGCACACTAACTGGCAAATGTTCCTATCATTGTCAGTACTAAACTCATTAATCCCTTAGAGATCAGCTTTGAGTGTAAAATTCTCGCTGTACAAACATAATCAGCAAATTCACCATGATGTCGAGAAGTGCTAGAGGTTTGGGGCCATAAAGGTATTAGAAATATTTTTTATTACTTACAGCATTACAATGAAGGATGTTTGATGCAAGTATATCACCAACAAGAGAGCGATCCTGACCCTACCATTTACCTCAATGGAGATCCTCAGACTAGCTTTAATCAGACTCTGCTGGACTTTATAGTCTTTATGCTGCCTGTCCCGCTGAGTTACACCAGCATTTTGTGTTGTGTAACTTCGATTTAAACCAGCATTTGCATTTCTGTCCTACACAGGGTAAATACTGTACTGTACTAAATGCTTCCTGGATTAAATATTATTTCAAGTTCAAGTTCAAGAGAGTTTATTGTCATGTGTCCCTGTATAGGACAATGAAATTCTTGTTTTACTTAAGCACACAGAACATAGTAGGCATTTACTACAAAACAGATAAGTGTGTCCATATACCATAATGGTATATGGACACAAGCACAGACACTACTCTGTCCAATCAAAAACTTGGCATGTCCCTTCAGTCAACCAAGATCATTAATACTGACAGGAGGGGATTCATAGTTTTGCTGTTAAAATGCTCCAGTGTAGTCCCTCTAATGCGGGGAGATGTTTGGGAGTTGTGCTCACAGAGGGAGTGCAGAATAAAAAGTAAAAATGAAATATTTACAAGCTAATGACCTACCTTTTCAAACTTAACACCCTTTTCGTCGACAAATACAAGTTTGGGCTGATAGACAGAGTTCAGATTGGTCCCATGTATTGTGACATTGAGGCCGCTGTGGAAAAGAGTAACTATTGTGAAGCGCAGGCATTATTATAGCATTAATGCACAGGGTGGTTCTGTTGTAGAAACAAGGAACGGCAGATGCTGGTTTACATTAAAAAAAAAACACCAATTGTCACCAGGACAACCCAGGACACTGGGTCTTTAAGGCCATGATGAAACGCTATACTTTTACGAGCTTTGAAACTTGAAGAGTACTAAATGGCATCAGAAATGTGGTGACTGTTTGTGTGCTCAGTATAATCTATTATTGTTAAACTACAGATAGAAACAAAAAGCTGGAGTAACTCAGCGGGACAGACAGCAACTCTGGAGACAAGGAATAGGCTTGAAGGTGGGACACAAAATGCTGCAGTAACTCAGCGGGACAGCAATCTCTGGAGAGAAGGAATTGGTGACGTTTGGATTCGAAACCCTTGTTCAGACTTATTTTGTTTATTTTTCTTTTTCTTTTTCTTTTATTTTTATTAGAAGCAATTGTACAAAGATAAAACATTTGGCATCTAAGATTATACAATTATTGTACAGCTTCATTTTTAACCTTATAACCTGAAAATGAAAAAAGAAAAGAAAACATGAACAAGAGAGGGGAAAAAGTGATGTGAAAAGATAGCTCGAAAAAGCATAAAGAAAAGACCCCTAAACTACCAAAGTAGCGTGGCCGAAAAAAAAGAAAGATAAACAAAAGAAAAAGAAAAGTGGAGATATACCTGCCCCTCCCCCCCCCCCCCCCCCCCCACACCCACCTCACCCCTTATTCAATTTCAACCCGAAAGGTCACCCATTTCTTCTATCCAGAGATACTGCCTGTCCCGCTGAGTTACTCCAGCATTTTGTGTCTGCCTTTGAATTAAACCAGCGTCTGCCGTTCCTTCCTACACATTCTTAGACTACAATCGTTTTAACTTATTTATGATTGTGTTCATGTATGATCATATATGAATTGTATGCAAAGAAATATAATTTCCCTGTATCCAGCTACACGGAATACACAAAGAATAGATACATCCAGGTACATAAAGTACCATTGAACCATAGTCGTTCAGGTCGGGCATCAATCACATCACTGAAAGAATGGAGTCTCTGAGGGGCCACACTCTGCAGGGATGACTCACACACCCAAGACCGAGGAATTAACCAGGATGATTTTTTAAATAATCCATTACTGCTGCTAGCTTTCAATTACAGGTTTACTTAACTGGATTTAATACATCCGGCAGCTACATCACCACACATGCCCATTTTCCTTTCAGCCTCCCTGACGTGAATCTATCACCGTTGGGAAATACTTTTCCTCAATATACAAAAACTTTTCAATTAAAGCGCAAGATGGCAGGCATGATGTAACTGAAAACTAGAATGGATTTGAATGGCTGAACGGCCCTCTCCCGTTATACAGCCTTAGAGTGCCACAGCTTGGAAAGAGGCCCTTCCGCCCAACTTGCCCACGCCAACCAACATGTCCCATATACACCAGTCCCACCTGCCGGTGTTTTGCCCATATCCCTCTAAACCCGTCCTATCCATGTACCTGTTCAAATGTTTCTTAAACATTGTGAACATGTTGTGTTAAATTCCTGTTCTTGTGGTCTATTTCAGTAAGAGGGCGGCGGAGAACCAGGTTTTATACCGACTACGGGTGCTGTCTGTATGGAGTTTGTACGTTCTAACCCGTGACCTGCGTGGGATTTCCCCCCCAAGATCGTCGGTTTCCTCCCACACTCCAAAGACGTATAGGTATGTAGGTTAATTGGCTTGGTGTATGTGTAAATTGTCCCCAGTGTGTGAAGGACAGTGTTAATGTGCGGGGATCGCTGGTCGGTGCAGACTCGGTTGTCCGAAGAGCCTGTTTCCGCGCTGTATCTCTAAACTAAACCAATATTTCACAGCCATCTTATAGCTCTAATTAGGACAGAGCATCTTGTTACCACACGACCCGACTTGGCCAACAAGGCTGAGTGAAGTAAATGGTTATTGCTCACCGTATGATGCTGCAATTTGGGGACATTTTATGGACCACAGGATTCTTCCGATACTGGAACTTGAAATCGCCCTTGAGTGGTACATTTGCCACATCTATCACCACAACAGGAAACTCCTCCTTCAACTCATCCATTTTAGGAGTTATGCAACTTATGGATATATTACTTTGTCTGAGATTGAAATAGGTACAGAACACAAGATGAAAAACCATATCATTAAGATGCTGCATAAATATATTTGCTCCTGCTATAATGTATCTTAGCAAATAGAAAAGATAACAGAATTGTTTTCCCCATTAATTGAGGGGTATGGGTGTTCCTGTTCACAATTTACTAAAGTTTAATATGCAGATTTAGTGACCAATTAAGAAAACAAACTGCTCGTTAGCCTCTGTTACAAAGATAACTTGAGTACAAGGGTGGAGTTTAGAGTTTAGAATTTAGAAATATAGCATGGAAACAGGCCTTTCGGCCTACTGAGTCCACGTCGACCACCACTCACCCATTCACACTATCCCGCTTTCTCATCCACTCCCTACACACTCACACACATTTACAGGTGCCAATTATCCTACAAATCCACGTCTTTGGGATGTGAGAGGAAACCAGACCACCCGGAGGAATCCCATGTTTGTGTGGAGAATGTGCAAACTCCACACAAACAGCACCTCTAGCGCTGGGAGGCAGCAACTCTACCAGCTGCGCCACTGTGCCACCCAAAGCGAGATGCAATAAGAGATATCTTAATCCCAATGCATGTCACTCTGTTAAGACCACCATTAATGTATGTACTATAATTATACATATGTTCCAATAAATGTTGGAATACCATTTATGTCTGGTCTTCTCCTGCAGAAAGATGTTCTTGTGACAGAGGGAGTGCTACAAATGGTTCACCAGATTGAATGATAGATTTGTCACACAAGACATAGGCAGGGCCTACTTTCTGAAGTTTAGAAGTATAAGATTTGATCTTACTTATCTTTAAGGGATTTGGCTGGGGAGATGCAGCGAGGATTTCATTTGGCCCGATCCCTAACCAGGGATGACGGTCTCAAAGTAAGTGGTTTGCCTTTCAGGATAGCGATGAGAAGTTTCTTCACCCCAAGGAGGGTTAATCTTCGATCGTATTGAATGTTGGAGCAGACACAAGGGGCGGGATGGCCTGTTCCTCTTTTCTAATCATTCCCGTTCTTACTTTAGGGAGCAGGAAATGTTCAACATTCCAAGGAATTAGGGAAGTGGGAGGCTGAGATCCAGTAATCAATGGGCCTCCAGCATTCCTGTGTCCAGAAATAATTCTCCCAAAAAACAGCCGGTGAGGTTGGAGTCAATTTAAAACTGCAGCACGATTCATCGGGCAACGATACTTGGGTGTATGGAACCACAACAGATCAGACACAGTTCAACTGACAGCTAGCTGTGTGGCCATCTCCTGATTCATCGTGTTCGCCAACATGTTCATCTCATGTTCACCCCCTGAACCTTTTTAGTTTAATTTAGTTAAGTTTGTTGTCACGTGTACTGAAGTGCAGTGAAAAGCTTTTTTGTTGCATGCTATCCAGTCAGCAGAAAGACTATACATGACTATAACCAAGCCGCCCACAGTGTTCAGATACAGGATAAAGGGAATGACATTTAGTGCAAGATAAAGTTCATTTAAGGAGAGCTCAAGGGTCTTCAATGAGGTAGATACAAGCACAGGACCCATCTCCAGTGGTGATAGGATGGCTCATATGGCCACCAGCATAATCATGGACCAGTCGAACCCTAGCCACTCCTCCCCTCTCTCATCAGGCAAGAACTACAGAAGTATCAAAACGCACACCTCCAGATTCAGGGACAGCTTCTTCCCAGCTGTTATCAGGCAACTGAACCATCCTCTCACAAACTGGAGAGCTAATATCTACCTCATTGGAGACCCTCGGACTATCTTTGATCGGACTTTATCTTGCATTAAACATTATTCACGTTATTCCCTTTATCGTGTAACTGTGGATGGCTCGACTGTAATCGTGTATTTTATCTCCGCTGACTGGTCAGCACACAATAAAAAGGCTTTTCACTGTAGCTCGGTACGCGTGACAAAAGACTAAAGTCGACAGCCAGAGAGGCGTGCACAAGGCAGCACACTGCATTGGACCGTCATTGTTAATCAATCTCTCGTCCACAGCAAACGCTTGTACCACAGCAGTCCAGCTACTTACTGTACAAGGGATTTTGCCTTGTACCTTATCCAGCATTGCCCAGGGCGGCACAGTGGCACAGCGATAGAGTTGCTGCCTTACAGCGCCAGAGACCCGGGTTCATTCCTGACAACGGGTGCTGACTGTACAGAGCTTGTACGTTCTCTCTGTGACCGTGTGAGTTTTCTCCGGGTGCTCCGGTTTCCGCCCACATTCCAATATTGACTTCTGTAAATTGCACATTAGCCCTAGTGTGTAGAATAGTGCTGGTGTACGGGGTGATCGCTGGTCGGCACTGAATCGGTGGGCCGAAGGGCCTGTTTCCACGCTGAATCTCTAAAGTCGAAAGTTTACTTTAAAGCATTAGGCATATCATACAAAACCAAGGTGCTCTTTAAACACAAACATCTGAAACCAAGTGACGTGTTTAAAGGTTAAAGTTTGGAAAGCCCCCTCCCCATCCTGCAGCCATTTCCCATCCTCAACACCTCACCTCTCTATGCGACACACCTTCCCACCAATGGTCACATTTTGGGTGTTGCCAGCGGTCAGATGTCGCCCGCGTAATGAAATCAAAGTCCCACCATCTAGGGGGCCGTACGTCGGTACCACGTGAGTTATCACAGGTTCCTAATGGAGAAACAATAGACAATAGACAACAGGTGCGTGAGTAGGTCATTCGTCCTTTAGAGCCAGCACCGCCAAATTCAACGTGATCATGGCTGATCCACAATCAGTACCCCGTTCCTGCCTTCTCCCCATATATCCTTGACTCCGCTATCTTTAAGAGCCCTATCTAGCTTTCTCTTGAAAGCATCCAGAGAACCGGCCTCCACCGCCCTCTGAGGCAGAGAATTCCACACTCACAACTCTCTGTGAGAAAAAGTATTTCCTCATCTCCGTTCTAAGTGGCTTACCCCCCCTTATTCTTAAACTGGATCTGAACTCTCCCAACATCGGGAGTGCACACCAGTTCAATGTTATCCCACTTTCTCAGCCACTCCCTACGTGCTAGGAGTAATTTACAGAGGCCAATTAATCTAAAAACCCACACGTCTTCAGAATATGGAAGGAAAACGGAGCACGCAGAGGAAATCCATGCGATCACAGGGAGAACATGCAAACAACCACTGCCTGTTTCCATGTCTATTTCTCTAAACTAAACTCACAGCAAAGGAGAACATTGTTGATCACATTCATCACCATTTGGGGCATCCCAGCGGTGCAGCGGTTGAATTGCTGTCTTGTCGTACCAGAGACCCAGGTTCGATCCGGATTACGCGTGCTGTCTGTACGGAGTTTTTACATACTTCCTGTGACTGCGTGGGTTTACTCCAGGTGCTCTGGTTTCCTCCCACTCTCCAAAGACACGCAGATTTGTAGACTAATTGATTTCGGTAAGTTCTAAAATTGTCTCTAATGTGTGTAGGTTAGTGTATGGGATGATTGCGTTGGGCCGAAGGACCTGTTTCCGCTCTTTATCTCCAGTGTCAAAAGTAAAGTCTAAATGCAGTGCACCTCTTATCAGCTCTCCCGAGAACGTTCAAAGCAATTTGTTTAAGAAGGAACTGCTGACGTTGAGAGCAAGTCGCTGCTTAATGTAATGGCTAACACACAGAGGAAAACAGAATGGGAAACCATCCCACAGCAAGCCATTTGGAATGTCGAGGGGAGAGTAGTTTAGTTTAGTTTTAGTTTAGTTATCGGTTAGTTTACGTTTAGTTTAATTTGGGGATACCTGTACCAGATGAAAGCAGGCCCTTTTGCCCACCAAGTCCGCGCCGACCAATGATCATCCGTACACCATTTTTATCCTACACACTCGGGAAAATTTGCAGAAGCCAATTAACCTACAAACCCACGCCTTTGGAATATGGGAGGAAACCGGAGCACCCGGGGAAAACCCACACGGTCACAGGGAGAATGTATACATTTACACAAGTAACGTTTTGGCTCGGGATACTTTTACTTTAGACATTAGAGATACAGCGTGGAAACATGCCCTTTGGCTGACCGAGTCTGCACCGACCAGCGATCCTCCCATACACTGACACTATCCTACACCCTAGGGACATTTTACAATTTATAGAAGCCAATTAACCTACAAACCTATACGCCTTTGAAGTGTGGGAGGAAGCCAGAGCATCCCATGCGGTCACAGGGAGAACGTATCAACTCCGTTCAGACAGCACCCATCGTCAGGATCGAACCCTGGTCTCTGGCGCTGTAAGGCAGCAACTCTACCGTGCCACCCTAAAGTTCCTTCAGCATATTGTGTTTTTCCCTCGGATTAAGTGTGCTCCCCAGTTCATGCATGTTCCCAGTGGGCATTAGAACTGAGAATACAGTGAGGAAACATTTTGCCTGTGGAAAGATTCAGGCCAGTGATCTGTGGCGCAGCAGTTAGCACAGCTAGTACACAGCTCCAGTGACCTGGGTTCAGTTAAGTTTTCCATGTGGACTTTGCATATCCTCCGTGCCACCGCATGGGTTTCTTATGGGTGTTCTGGTTTCCTCCCATATCCCAAAGACATGCCTGTGGGTTAAGTGGTTAATACCAACTGTGCAAATGGGTTAATGGAGGGTTAATAGGCATTCCGGTTTCCTCGATATCCCAAAAGACATGCCTGTGGGTTAACTGGTTAGTACCCACTGCGTAGATAGTCGGCAGGAGAATCAAATGAGAATTACTGGGCATTTGAGAGAGAATAAAGGGAAATAAAACGTGGGAAAGCAAGTTATGGGAATGTGTAGGAAGGAACTGCAGATGCTGGTTAAAACCGAAGATAGACACTAAAAGCTGAAGTAACTCAGCGAGACAGGTAGCATCTCTGGAGGAGATGGATCAACGTTTCAAAACGTCACCCATTCCTTCTCTCCAGAGACGTTGACTGTCCCGCTGAGTTCTCCAGCTTTTTGTGTCTATCTTAAGTTATGGGAATGGCCATAAAATCTTCACAGAACTTTGGCTGAAGAATATGGACAGTGAGTTTGTGAGCGGGGAAGTAGGGACACAGGCAACGGAGCTCAGCCTTCATGTTATTATGCAGCCAAATAACATGAGAAACTTGCAAAGAAGCATGATTTACTGCATACCCTTTAAACAACATTCACACATAGAGGAAAGGAATAAGCTGGTGCTGACTCGCATACAGTCCTACCACATGGAAACAGGCCCTTCAGCCCAGCTTGCCCATGCCGACCAAAGAGCCCCGTATGTGGTTTCACCTGCCTGTGCATTCCCCGTATCCCTCTAAACTAGGTGAGCACGTTGATTGATATGGGCAAGTCGGGCCAAAGGGCCTGTTTCAGTGCTGAATGCCTCTCTGATTTATAATTACAACACTGTAGCGTCCTCACCACAAATTCAAATCCAGCAATAGAGGTGGACCCGACGATGGAGAATTCTCCGCTGCGCTTGGTCTCTTGAATTGTGATAGTAATCTTTGTTGATCCAGCCAGCTGGGTCTCTCCAGTAATTTCCAGTTTGCACACCAACCTGCCGGAAAACACACACTATATTTTTATTCCCTTCAACTAAGAAACACATTATTGTGAGTGCCGGAGATCGGTCGAGGTCACATCGCGAGAGAACAAAGAAGGGGGGGTGCCGAGAACACAAGGACGGACGAGATATGGGGGGGGGGGGGGGTTGAGAATGATGAGGGACCGGCAAGGCAGGACCACCGAGTGACCATGATGGGGGACCCGGCATGGGGGGGCACCAAGAACAAAGAGGGACCGTTGGGACTGCATTGAACACTTTGTAACGTTGCTGACGCCCCACACGTAGCATCTCGTTGCATACTTTGTGCATGGTGGGCCAAACAAAGAATCTCACTGTGACATGTCACATGTGATTATAAAGTTTCATTCATTCAAATTAGGCAGGCCTTTCCCACGCATGCAGCAGCCAACAGTGTTAACTCCAGCACTTGAGTTCAGTGTTGAATTCAGCACCTTTCATTACAAATTCACTGCGATGGAAGAACGTTCTTGCCTATTAGTGCCGGGATCGACTGTGGATGGAGAAAAATGCTCAAGGTTTCAGAGACCCCACTCATTTAAATCAGGAGTGTGGAGCTGTTGCTTATGTGGCCAGTGGGAAGCTAAATGTTTTTTTTTAAAGTTTAAACTTTAATTTAAAATTGGATTCAGTTAAGATCATAAAGATTTTAATCTCTATTTTTATGTTTTTTTTAAATGCCTCAGAGCGTCCAAGAGAGGTTAAAATACCACACTGAGGCCTAGTCACAGTGGAGACCTTGCTGCCTAACTCCAAGGTGTAGAGATTGCCCTACGCACCTGGTCCAGGTGAGTGCAGGTGAGGAGGGACCACAGACTGAGGGACAGGGCCTACCATTGGGGAGACCAACAGGTAATCTGTGAACCATTACCTAATTAAATTCACTTTGCTGCAAAAACAGCAGGTGAGTGCTACACCTTGACCTGAGGTTATCCAGGTCTCTCGAGCAACCATTTGATTCAGGAAACAAACCAACAATGGCTTGGTGCGCAAGACAACATAAACAACAAGCTGCAACTCACTGAGAATAAGACCAAGCATTGCATTATCTGCTCATGCAATTTCTTTGGTTATGTAACTACAAGTTTCCTTTATGGCCACATCTGTCAAAAGAACAGCAAAATGCTTGAAAACACAAGGAACTGCAGAGTTTAAGAGGGAACTGCAGATGCTGGAGAATCGAAGGTTACACAAAAAAGCTGGAGAAACTCAGCGGGTGCAGCAGCATCTATGGAGCGAAGGAAATAGGCAACGTTTCGGGGCCGAAACACTTCTTCAGACTGATCGGGGGCGGGGGTGGGTGGGGACAAGAAAGGGAAAAGGAGGAGGAGCCCGAAGGCTGGGGGATGGGAGGAGACAGCAGGGGGGCTGAGGAAGGGGAGGAGACAGCAAGGACTAACAAAATTGGGAGAACTGCAGATGCTGGTTTACCAAAAAAAAGACCACAGTCCATAAGACATAGGAGCAGAATTAGGCCATTGGGCCCACCGAGTCTGCTCTGCCATTCAATCATGGCTGACCTAGTTTTCTCACTCAACCCCATTCTCCTACTTACTAAGCCGGGTACATTCATTGATAAATGTTTGATTTTTATGTGGTTTTGCGTCTTGTTGCTTTTTTGTATGACTGTTGGCAAATCAAATTCCTTGTATGTTTACATACTTGGCTAATAACTTAATTACAATTACGATTTAATTACAATTAAAGCAACTTTAAGGTGGAAACACAGGAAGAAACAAGGAACTGCAGATGCTGGTTTGTAAAAGAAGACACAGAATGTTGGGCTATCTCAGCAGGCCAGGCAGCATCCTTGGAGATCATGGATAGATTACATCACCTATCCAAGAAATAGTCCAGCATTCTGCATCTTCTACAGGCATTTCTGACCCTAGGCACAAGGCGCAATGCATCTGGTATGCAGCCTCTTGTGTGGACATCTCCATATTGGGGCAGTCATTGAGGTGGGGCAGAATTAATAGTCCACAAATTCAATGCTACTGCTATAGACTTCCGACTGTGGAAGTTACAGGGACCCTAGGCGACTATTCACTACATTTTATCCTTTCTTTACACTGCTGGAGAAACAATTACCAGGAATCAGGGCCTGATAACAATTACCAGGCCCGAGCTATAAGGAGGGGTTGAGCAGGCTAGTACGCTGTGACTTGAAGTGCAGGAGGATGAGGGGTGATCTTATGGGGGTGTTCGAAATCATGAGAGGAATAGATCAGCCCAGAGTAGAGGAATTGAGAACCAGAGAACATAGGTTTAAGGTGATGGGGGGAACATTTAATAGGAAGCTAAGGGGGGTCACACAAAGAGTGGTTGGTGCATCAAACGAGCTACAGTTGAGACAGATTTAATTGCAAAGTTTAAGAAACATTTAGATAGGTACATAGGGATAGGACAGGTTAAGAGGGATATGGGCCAAATGCAAGAAGGTGGAAATAGTGTACATCGAACATGTTGATCAGTTTCGGCAAGCTGGACCAAAGGGACAGTTTCCATGCTGTATGACAATGTAACCAATGATCGGAATAATTGACCACATTAAATTCACCATATACTGTTGCTTCAACTTGCATTACCTCCAATGGCTCCATGCAACCATCTGTACTTTTGGAAAGAGAATCATCCCACTTGATTTAAAAACAGAGAAAAGAGAAAGTTGTAGAAGCGTACCTCCTTGCATCGCTGCTTTCAGGAATAACTCTGCAAGATCGGGTTCCCACTCGCACCACATGAGAGGCTGCCGTTATCGCGGGGCCGGTTGGAGACTTGAAGTCCCAGCCACACAGTGTCAGCTCCGTCTCACCGTTAACAGGAGCACTTTTGGGAAGAAACTGAAATTTATATAGAAGAGGGGGAAGCCGTTATTATGCAACATAACGAACGGAACCTGGTTTAACAACTTCCATTATAAGGAACTGCAGATGCTGGTTTACAAAATAAAAGACACAAAGTGCCGGAGCACCTCAGGCAGCATCCCTCGAGAGCATGGGTAGGTGATATTTTGGGTTAGAACCCTTCTTCAGACCCCATTATAACTTCCAATATAAAACTTCCATGGGATGGGAACACAGGTAAATATGGCTTTTGTCTCCTTGTTGATAGGACGAGGCAGAGGTTCACCTGCACCTCCTCCAACCTCATCTACACTGTTCTAGGAGTGGACTCATATATCGGCGAGATCAAGCGTAAACTGGGCTATCGTTTCGCTGAACACCTTCGCTCAGTTCGCCATAGCCTCTGTGAGCTCCCGGTTGCCAAACACTTTAGCTCCCCCTCCCATTCCAATACTGACCTTACTGACCGGACCTCCTCTGTTGGCAGAGTGAGGCCAAATGCAAATTGGAGGGACAGCACCTCATATTTTGATTGGGCAGCTGACAACCCAACGGTATGAATATTGATTTCTCTAACTTCAAGTAACCATTTGCATATCCTCCCTCTCCATCCCTCCCACAACTTGAATTTGAATTGAATTGAATTTCCTTTATTGTCATTCAGACCTTTCAGTCTGAACGAAATTTCGTGCCTGCAGTCACACATACAATACAATAATAGACAACAGAACAGACAGTAAACACAAATTAACATCCACCACAGTGAGTCCACCAAACACCTCCTCACTGTGATGGAGGCAAAAATCTTAGTTATTCTATTCTGTAGAGTTTCACTGTCTGTATAGCTCGTTATCACCTCGCCCACAGCCAACAATGGACCATTGTGGGCTTCACTTATCCATGATCAGTTACTTTTTGTATAGCTTTCATTCCTTTGTTCTATATCTCTCTATATCACCATCTCTATCGTTCATTTCCCTGAAGCAATGACTGAGAGCAACAAAGCATTCTACTCTGACCTTAACCGATCCTTTAAGCAAGTCCCTCACACAAAATCATACAAGGGGCACCAAATCCACGACCCATCAAAATATAGACACAAAATGCTGGAATATCTCAGCGGGTCAGGCAACATCTCTGGAGAAAAAGGATGGGTGAAGTTTCATGTCAGCACCCATGGGTCAAATACCCAGTTCATGATGAGTTTCACTGTAACTCATTATCATCTGGCCCACAGCCAACAATCAACTATTGTGGGCTCTAACCTTCCTTGATTATCATTACTTTTTACATTTTGTTCATTTATTTGTTCAAACTCTCTCTATATCCGTCTATATCTCTCATTTCCCTTTCCCCTGACTCTAAATCTGAAGAAAGGTCTCGACCCAAAACATCACCTATCCTTTTCTCCAGAGATGCTGCCTGACCCGCTGAGTTACTCCAGCTTTTTCAGTTTATCGAGGGTTTAAACCAGCATCCGTGGTTCCTTCCTACACACTGAATATGACCAGTTTGGATTGAGTTTTGAGGATCATTACTTATATATGAAGTGGATTCTGACAAAATCATTTTGCCAAAATCAGATAGACACAAGTAACTGCAGATGCTGATTTACAAAAATCAAACACAAAGTGCTGAAGTAACTCAGCAGCTCAGGCAGCATCTCTGAAGAACATGGATAGAAATTGGAGGAACAGCACATCATATTCCGTTTGGGGAGTCTGCATCCTGGGGGCATGAACATCGAATTCTCCCAATTTTGTTAGTCCTTGCTGTCTCCTCCCCTTCCTCAGTCCCCCTGCTGTCTCCCATCCCCCAGCCTTTGGGCTCCTCCTCCTTTTTCCTTTCTTGTCCCCGCCCCCGATCAGTCTGAAGAAGGGTTTCGGCCCGAAACGTCGCCTATTTCCTTCGCTCCATAGATGCTGCCTCGCCCGCTGAGTTTCTCCAGCTTGTTTGTGTACCTTCGATTCTCCAGCATCTGCAGTTCCTTCTTAAACATGGATAGATGACTGTTCGGGTCGGGACCTTTCTTCAATCTGAAAAAGGTTTTGACCCGAAACATCATCTATTCTTTTCTCCAGAGATGCTGACTGACTCGCTGACTTGAGTTACTCCAGCATTTTGCGTCTGTCTTCGGTGTAAACCAGCATCTGCAGTTCCTTCCTATCCGTTATTAAAACACCATATCCCTTCAACTAACTTTCGGAAGAAGGGTCCCATGCCGAAACGTCACAAATCCACGTTCTCCAGAGATGCTGCCTGACCCACTGAGTTATTCCTGCATATTGTACTCTCTTTTTAAACCAGTAGCTGCAGTTCCTTGTGTCTCCAACCCACTCCCAATACCTGACCACCTCTTCCTTTCCTTCACCAAATAATGGTGAAGGAAAGGATCTCACTTCGTGAATCTCACTTCGATGTGACCTTTGCTTAAGATTCGAGCTCACCTGATCATTACCTAACTTGTTGTTCCCCTCTGTGCTTCTGCATAGATATTCTTGACTATGAACTCAAATCCTTCACAAGTTGTCAATAAATAACTGTGAAGGTGCCAAGTTTGGGAAAGAAAGCCATAACATGCATGTCCGCAATGTCCAAGGCATAGGAAGCATGTGCTGAGAGGCAAGGATGTGTCATGAGTGCCATTTAGGGGGCTGCACGATGGCGCAGCGGTAGAGTTGCTGCCTTACAGACCCGGGTTCATTCCTGACAATGGGTGCAGTTTGTACAGGTTTTGCATGTTCTCCCTGTGGCCGTGTGGGTTTTCTCCAGGCGCTCCGGTTTCTTCCCACATTCCAAAAGACGTGCAGAATTCAAGGTTAATTGGCTTCTGTAAATTGCCCCTAGTGTATAAGATAGAACTAGTGTGTGGGTGATCGATGGCTGGTGAGGGCTCGGTGGGCCGAAGGGCCTGTTTCCATGCTGTATCTCTAAACTAAACTAAACTAAGAACCCACTCAGTCTGCTTCACACATTTTAGAATGAGCTGACTTTTATTAACCAGTTACCCAATTACTTGGCAGGTTATTCGTTTACCACTTTATATAACTTATTTACCACTGCAAATTAAAGTTACAAAGTTAAGTAAATCAATATATATTTAAAATGAGATTGGCCCCTTTCTCACCAAAGTCCATACTCAATAGAAATGCCATTCAGTAAGCATTGCATTCTGTGCCTTAGCAGAACATATAGACTTTGATAAAGTGGATTATAGAAATAGCTTACTGGGGCATTGGGTCAGATTTATATAATTGGCATGAATAAGGTTGAAGTGGGAATAATTGTTGACACAATGCATTGGGATTTGGACTAGCTGCCCCCTGTTGAAGTAGATTCAATAAAAAATATTTTCAAAGGGAGTTGCAGATGGACTTGAAGGTCAAAAAGATGCACTCCATGAGGTAAGATGAAGGAAGTGAGAATTTTATGCAACGTTTAAGAAACATTTATACATGTACGCGGATAGGACAGGTTTAGAGGGGTATGGGTCAAACGCAGGCAGGTGGGACTAGTGTAGATGGGGCATTTTGGTCGGCATGGGCAGGTTGGGCCGAAGGGCCTGTTTCTACGCAGTATCACGGTATGACTCATTTCATTAGGTCTATATTCCAGAAAGGAGGAACTTCAACAGTTCAACTTCCTCCACAGTAGGGGAGCGGGATTAAATACATTTGGAATTAAAAACTAGCATTTAGTGATCTGATTCACTAATATTTTCAGCGGAACAAAATCTGCTATCCTTACCCACTCGACTCGAGAGCAACTCAAGAGCCACGACAATATAATTGACTTTGGTAAACAGGCCTCTCAGCTCAAGGACACTGGGTTGGGCAATTAACACTGTACTAGCCTTTCAAGGTGATGCCTGTCTTTAAGATCAAAATGGCTAATGTTTAAAGGGCTAGAACGGGTGCAATGGGCCAAATGGCTTCCTTCCGTGATGTGCATTTCCACGTGTCATTGTTGAACCCGAGTGAACTGTTGGTGTTGAAACAGTTAAAGGTTTGTAGCTTTACTGTTAACACTCTACAAACGACACAATGGCTTTACTGCACCTGAACCAATCTCACTTTCCTATTCCCGAAATCTGCCTTGTAACAGCGTTATATTATATGATGCAACGAGCAGGTTTATACTTCTGAATAAGCTTCAAAGTAGCTTTGCCTCACGTCTGGCTTAATTATTCAACTCACTTTCCTCACTTACACTTGTTGGAAGTATAACAAACAAAGTAGACTTTGTAGTCAATGCAGGCTTTGGGTAATTACAACATGTTCAAAGTGCAAACGTCAGCAGCCTAAATACAGATAATTCCAAAGTTCAAAACTGCACAATGATTTTAGTATCTGAACATTTTAAACATGTGGATTGTTTTCCG
Source organism: Leucoraja erinaceus (assembly GCF_028641065.1). Classification (NCBI taxonomy): domain Eukaryota; kingdom Metazoa; phylum Chordata; class Chondrichthyes; order Rajiformes; family Rajidae; genus Leucoraja; species Leucoraja erinaceus. The sequence goes on from NC_073392.1 coordinate 30,730,534, forward strand.
TTTTAATGTCATGACAAAGTTTTTGAACGATTATTCAATAGTTTATTTTACAAGGTTTTGAACAATGGTAATTTTTATCTATGTGGATCATAAAAGTCTGAATCAAGATAAAGTCCTTTAACAAAGTAGTTACAGCATTCCACTGTACAAAATACTGCAACTGGTTTTACATTTCATTCATTTTTCTCCTTATCTTGCACCCTTTATCTACTTTCCGTCTCCTGCATGTGTCCTCTCATCCTCCAATGAAACTCTCCTCACAGGTATCCACCATCACTTGCCTGGCTTTGTCCTGCCCTGACTATAATCCCTTACTTTCTCCCCACTTCAGTCAGAAGAAGGACCCTGACCCAAAACATCACCTATCTACTCTCTCCACAGATGCTGCCTGACCTCCTAAGTTCTTCCAACAATTTGTGTTTTTCTTAAAACTGAAAATAATTGCGATGCTGGCTCGATGGGCCGAATGGTCTCCTCTTGGCACCTATTTTCGATGTTTTCTAATCTTTTCAGTTTAGCAGCTGTAGAGATTGAATCTCCATTTTCTCAGCAGTCAGACTGAGGGTTTTTACCATTAATGTACAGGTCAACCACCAATTTTCTGGCAAATGGTGGTCTAGCACCTCCTCTGGACAGTGAAATTTACAAGAGCGCACTTGAAATCCCCCTGCCCCCCCCCCCCCCCCCCCCCCCCCAGTAGCTCCACCAAAAGCGTGGTGCCTTGGCCGGGTGGGACAGCGGATCTAGACTTCATCGGGACCTTTGTGCTGATCGGCGCGGGTTGAATTTGTCCCCTGTGGCTGGGTTTCTGGAACTCTGGCCAAGCCGCAGCTGGCAGATCCGTTCCCATAGCCGACTTCCGAGGCTGACTTTGCGGGCAGGTACCTCGGCGACCTAGACAAACTGTTCTGGTAGCGATAGACTCCTCTCAGAGGCTGCGACCTATTAGTGGTCCGACATAACGGATAAACCAGAAAGGCTCTGGAACCAAGGGTGCTGGAAAGTTGGTGGGGGAACTGTACTTGAATGTATTTCCTCATTACCAGTTGCTCCCCACTGTCACTCTTTAAGGCATTAACGGTATTTTAACTCGATTCAATGTCTGCAATGTTGCTTCCAGCACTTTGTTAAAGAGGCTTTGCTTCATGTTTGGGACATTTGCAAGGTATGCAACAATGAGCGGCATCAACTGGTCGGCATATGGTGGCGCAGCAGTAGAGTTGCTGCCTTACAGCGCCAGAGACCCGGGTTTTTTCCTGACAACGGGTGCTGTCTGTATGGAGTTTTTACGTTCTCTCTGTGACCGTATGGGTTTTCTCTGGGTGCTCCGGTTTCCTCCCACACTCCAAAGATTTGCAGGTTTGTACATTAATTGGCTTCTGTAAATTTCCCCTGGTGTGTAGGATAGAACTAGTATACGGGTGATCGTTCATCGACGTGGACCTGATGGGCCGAAGGGCCTGTTTCTCTGCTGTATCTCTGAACTAAACTAAACTAATTAAATCAGTCAAGGTCAACAAAGATCTTCATAGATATATCATAGTCATGCAGTTCAGAAACTGAAACAGGGGTTACTCCAGTATTTTGCAACTATCTTCCTCTGTACCTGTCCAAATATTTTTTAAATATTCTTATACTACCTGCCGCCACCACCTCCTCTGGCAGCTCGTTCCTTATACCCACCGCTCTCTGTGCAAAGATTTATCATCAGATAAATGTGCTGATCTATGAATAGGAAGGGTAAAATAAAGAAATGTTGCACACATCTGGAATCCTACCTCAACAACAGCAGGCGAGCAAGTGTCTGGGACCCACGTTTGTTGACATTCCTCCTCCCACGTGCATTTTCTATCACACCAACCACACTTCATGAAGGACGGTGCCATCTGGCACTTGTAGCAGGTCAAGAAGTGATGACATCCCGGTCCATTGATGGGTACCTGGGTCACCTGCCATTCAAAAGGACAAAGCCTATGTCAGAGGGAGCAGGAAAAGTCTCTAACCATAAGATCATAGAGTCATAGAGTCATACGGAGTAAACAGGTCTATTGCCTCAACTTATCCACACTGACCAACATGTCCTATCTACACGTCCCATTTGCCTGCTTTTGGCCCATATCCATCTTCTTAGGCGCCCTTCGATCATGGCTGACCATGGGTGTCTCCAGGGTTGGAGGACGCCAGTGCGTGATTTTGTTTAACGTAGGTAGACTGGTGCACAGACAGCCACCACACGGTCCTAGACAGATCTGGGTCAGGATCCAGTGGCATGGAGTTCAAGACGACTGGAGACCCTTTTCTGCTGCAGCCTTTATCTGCTTTCTCAGCCATTGTGATGCTCCACTAAAGTCAGCCATCATCCTCCGCTTGTTCCACCGTTGAGGTCTTGGTTGGATTGCTCTTTGTCAGAGTCCTCCCCCTCAACCTTACCGCCATGGGTGGCCCTAACATAAGCATAGCTCCAGACGGCATCCCTCTAAATGTCCTATCCATGTACCTGTCTAAATGTTTCTTAGACGTAACGATAGTACCTGCCTCAACGACCTCCTTCAGAAGTTCAGTCCATACACCTGCCACCCTTTGTGTGAAACAGTTACCCCTCAGGTTCCTATTAAATCTTTCCTCCCGCACCTTAATAGCCCTGTCCCACTGTGCGAGTTAATTCAAGAGTTCTCCCGAGTTTGCCCTGATTTATGGTAATGGCCGCTCGTCTGTACTCGAGGCTCTCGTGGACATTTTTCAACATGTTGAAAAATCTTCACGAGTCTTCCCGAGCTTACCGCGTTTCCCGAGTACCTGCCGTTAGCGTTACGAGACGCTAAGAGACATCCCCGAGCTCCGATGTACCCGCTACGTTCATTCCACGTGCTTCCACGAGTTTGATTTTTTTTTAACTCGGAAGAGCTCTTGAATGAACTCGTACAGTGGGACAGGGCTTTAGACCTATGTCATCTGGGTCTCAATTCCCCAACTCTGTGCAAGAGGCTGTGCATCGACCCAATCTGTTCCACTCATAAATTTGTACACTTCCATAAGATCAAAACATGATAGTGGAATTAGGCCATGCGGCCTGACGGGTCCGTTCAAGTTGTGCCTTTGTGGCAAATTACACACACAGAGCACCAGAGTTCAGGATCAAACGAGGATCTCCAGCACTGCGAGGCAGCAACTCTACCAGCTGTGCCACTGTGTTGCTTATGAAGTGATTCGAGAATGAATCCAGAATAGTCTAAATTTAATTTCGCAGCAGGTATGAAAGTAAAACAAATGAACCGAAAGAGAACAAACAACTAGTAAAAAAGAGTTCAAGTAATTTTTCAGCTAACTGAAATTAAAAAAATCATAGTTTCTTCAAAGAAATTCCTTTTACCTAATTAATCTTGTACAGTTTGTTAAACCCAGTGACATGGGTTTGGAAATGAAAGGTTAAAATTCTACAATTGTTATGCAAAGGAACAGCAATAATGGCAAAAAGGGCGGCACGGTGACGCAGCGGATGGGGCTACTGCCTCACACACCCAGAGACCCGGGTTCGATCCTGACAATGGGTGCTGTCTGCACAGAGCCTGTACCTGCGTGGGTTTTCTTCGAGATCTTCGGTTTCCTCCCACACTCCACAGACGTACAGGTTTGAAGGTTAATTGGCTTGATGTAAACGTAAAATTGTCCCTAGCGTGTGTAGGGTGGTGTTAATATGCGGGGATCGCTGGTCGCTGCGGACACGGAGGGCCTGTTTCCACGCTGTATAAACTTAACTAACTGGTTGGGCCCGTTGGTATAACTCTGTGTAAATTTTTATAACATGCTGTATAACTCTAAGACTATATGAGGGAAAACATATTCAGCCTATTAAGTCTGTGACAATTGCTAACATGGCCATCCCCTCCGCCTCATTCACCCAGTGCTTTCCCAACATAGTACTTTGTTGAAGTAAGGGGTTCAGTTTATAATGCCCATGGTTTTCTTATCTCTTGCCCAGTTCCTACCTGTTTCCCGGTTACAAACAGCACGGAGTCATTCAGTTGGTTGACTTTTCGGGAAACGGGATCGGATTTGCTCAGGCTGAAGTTTGCATGTGGATAAAAGGACCTTTGAACAATCACCTGGAAAGAAGGAGGAATCGGATGACATATGAGGGGAAATCAGTCTGCTCTGAACATCAACAACATACAGTAAATATACATTTTGTTTCCATGATCAAAACACCAAAAGAACAACATGCAAAGTCTGAACACATTCACTATTTCAGGGTACTTTAGACCATCAAGTCAAGTCAAGTCAAGTCAAGTCAAGTTTATTTGTCACATACACATACGAGATGTGCAGTGAAATGAAAGTGGCAATGCTCGCGGACTTTTGTGCAGAAGACAAACAACAAAACAACCAAACAAATTATAAACACAATCATAACACACAGATTCTTTTACATAATAAATAATGGAAGGAAAAACTTTCAGTAGAGTTAGTCGCTGGTGAGATAGGCGTTTACAGTCCGAATTGCCTCTGGGAAGAAACTCCTTCTCAACCTCTCCGTTCTCACCGCATGGCAACGGAGGCGTTTGCCTGACCATAGCAGCTGGAACAGTCCATTGCAGGGGTGGAAGGGGTCTCCCATGATTTTATTTGCTCTGGAGTTGCACCTCCTGTTGTATAGTTCCTGCAGGGGGGCGAGTGAAGTTCCCATAGTGCGTTCGGCTGAACGCACTACTCTCTGCAGAGCCTTCTTGTCCTTGGCAGAGCAATTCCCAAACCAGATGGTAATGTTCCCAGACAAGATGCTTTCCATCGCCGCTGCGTGCACTGGAGGATCCTCGGAGACACTCTGAATTTCCTCAATTGCCCGTCCATGTTTAGATAGGATTCACAATAAACTAGTTTTGGATGGAATGTACAACAAGGGGCGGCACAGTGGCAGAGTTGCTGCCGAGCGCGCCAGAGATCCAGGTTCGATCCTGACCACAGGAGCTGTCTGTATGGAGTATGTACATTCTCCATGTGACTGCGTGGGTTTTCTCCACATCCCAGAAATGCAGGTTTGAAGGTTAATCAGCTTCTGTAAATTGTCCCTAATGTGTAAGATAGCACTAGTGCACGGATGATCGCTGATCAGCGCAGACTTGATGGGCCGAAGAGCCTGTTTTCACACTTCCAACTAGACTACACTCTGTTCTACTTTTCACTCATGTTAGACACATTCTAAAGTCTGAAAGTTATATCAGAACACAATAGTATTGGGTTTGGTTTATTATCGTCACGTGTACTGAGTTTACTAATAATAATAAAAGTTTATTATGTAATTTATTATATAACTATTTTACAAAATAAAATTGTTACACTGATAATATTAGTGGCTTTGCCAATGTAAGATAATCATGGTTTAAAGCTAGAGTCATAATGGCAGGAAACAGGTCCTTCTGCCCAACTTATCCATAGCAACCAAGTTGCTGACGAGCTACACCTTACTTGCCTGCACTTGGCACACATCCCTCCAAACCTTTCTTATCTGTGCTCCTGTCTAAAGGTCTTTGAAAAGTTGTTACTTGCACCTTTTCTTAATCACCTAATTGCTTTTTGTGATTTTCCCTGGCGACACATTCCATGGACAAAAAAAGGATGAGATTCTGCCGAGTGCATATGGAGTCGTAGAGGATGGAAACATGCCCTTTAACCAAACTTGCCAATGCCCACCAAGATCCACCATCTACACTAGTCCCGCCTGCCTGCATTTGGCCCATATCCCTCGAAACAAATGCTATCCATGTATGTGACTAAAGGGCCTGTCCCACGAGCATGCCACTCCATGCGGCGAGCGCGACCAAACCGGAAGCGGGGGGCCGCGCGGAGGTCGAGTGAGTGACATGAAGATCGAGCGAAGTCCGCGTGACGTACGGCGTCAAGACGCTGCATATGCCCGTTGAGGTGGTGCGTACGGCGTCGAGGTGGCTGCAGGCCGGCAGGCCATTGCCTCGCGGAATTTTTGAACACGGTCAGTTTTTCGGAGCCCCGCGCGATGTTGGGACCAGCTCCGCACAACTCCATACAGCTCCGGCGATCGAAGTGGGACCGGCCCCGCGAGGACGTACGGCTCAAGCGCGACCGCTGCATGGAGCCGCATGCTCGTGGGACAGGCCCTTAAAGGTTTTTTTAACATTGTGATAGTACCTGCCTCAACTACCTCCTCCAGCAGCTCATTCCATATACCTACCACCCTCTTTAAAAAAAGTTGTCTCTCAGGTTCCTATTAAATCTCCCCCCCACCTCCACTTAAACCTATGTCCTCTAGTTCTTTATTTCCATACTCTGGGAAAAGGACTCTACATTTACCCTATCTATTCCTCTCATGATCGTATACATATCTATAAGATCATCCTTCATCCTCCTGCATTTCAAAGAACAAAGTCCTAGCCTGCGCAATCTCTCCTTATAGTTCAGAGCCTCCAGTCCAGGCAACATCCTTGTAAATCTTATCTGCACCCTTTCCAGCTTAAACATCCTTGAGTATAGGAGCAGGGAGGTTCTACTGCAGTTGTACAGGGTCTTGGTGAGACCACACCTGGAGTATTGCGTACAGTTTTGGTCTCCAAATCTGAGGAAGGACATTATTGCCATAGAGGGAGTGCAGAGACGGTTCACCAGACTGATTCCTGAGATGTCAGGACTGTCTTATGAAGAAAGACTGGATAGACTTGGTTTATACTCTCTAGAATTTAGGAGATTTAGAGGGGATCTTATAGAAACTTACAAAATTCTTAAGGGGTTGGACAGGCTAGATGCAGGAAGATTGTTCCCAATGTTAGGGAAGTCCAGGACAAGGGGTCACAGCTTAAGGATAAGGGGGAAATCCTTGAAAACCGAGATGAGAAGAACTTTTTTCACACAGAGAGTGGTGAATCTCTGGAACTCTCTGCCACAGAGGGTAGTTGAGGCCAGTTCATTGGCTATATTTAAGAGGGAGTTAGATGTGGCCCTTGTGGCTGAGGGGATCAGGGGGTATGGAGAGAAGGCAGGTACGGGATACTGAGTTGGATGATCAGCCATGATCATATTGAATGGCGGTGCAGGCTTGAAGGGCCGAATGGCCTACTCCTGCACCTAATTTCTATGTTTCTATGTTTCTATCCGTGTGAATCTTCTCTGCACATATTCCAGTTTACCGCTCCCTCCCGTTGAGGGAGATAGGAAACGGGTTAAAAAGCAAGATTTTAGGGTTGGTAATCTCCAGATTTCTCCCAGTGCCATGTACTAGTGAGGACAGAATATGCCAGAAGCAGAATATGTCAGATGAATTCATGGCTGTGGAGCTGGAGCAGGGGCAGGGATTTTGAGTCCTTGGATCATTGGTATATTTTCAACCGTGACTAAATGGTAGAGTAGACGCGATGGTCATGACGTTATAAGTGATAATAGAATTAGGCCATTCGGCCCATCAAGTATACTCCGCCATTCAATCATGGCTGATGCATCTCCCCCTCCTGACCCCATTCTCCTGCCTTCTCCCCATAACCTCTGACACATACTAATCAAGAATCTATCTTTCTCTGCCTTAAAAATACCCACTGACTTGGCCTCCACAGCCTTCTGTGGCAAAGAATTCCACAGATTCACACCCTCTGTCTAAAGAAATTTCTCTTTTACTCCTTCCTAAAAGAATGTCTAATTCTGAGGCTGACCTCTAGTCCTAAACTCTCCCACTAGTGGAAACATCCTCTCCACATCCACTATATCCAAGCCTTCCACTATTTTGTGTTTCAATGAGGTCCCTCCCTCATTCTTCTAAACTAAATTCCAACGAGTGCAGGGCCCAGTGCCGCCAAATGCTCATCATAGATTCATCTACGCATTCCTGAGATCATTCTTGTAAACATCCTCTGCACCCTCTCCAGAGCCAACGCATCCTTCCTCAGATATGGTGCCCAGAATTGCTCGCAGTATAACATCACGATGGGCCGAATGGTCTCATTCTGCTCCGATGACTTATGAACTTGTAACCTCAGCAAAGGAGGAATGCAAAGGTTTAGTCCAGGTTAACAAAATAAGAACAATTGACAATGGGAGAAGTTAATAATGTTCAGAACCCAGTTTTGCTACGTAACTCAACCACTGAACACTTGCCAAAAGCTCAGGATGAAGAGGCTACCTGGGTTACATATGACATAGAACGATGCAGCATCGGAACAGACCCTTCCGTCCACTATGTCCGCTGATACGACCACAGTTACGCCGAAGAGCAAATTTGTGGACAGATTTCTGCTCAGTGCAAACCATTGGATAGTAATTGTGGAGAATTACATGTACCCTCATATTAATTGAGATACTGCCGTTGTAAATGGTTTTGCCTTAGAATTCCTTTGAATTATATTTAGGAGAATTTTATAGCCAGCATGCAGGAACACTGACAAGTCTTAACAAGTATCTACAGATCCTTGTCCCAAGGTGCAATTTCGTTGGACTCCTTCTCTGAGCCGTCCTCTGCTGACTTCTCACTGCTGATATAAAGTCCTCACCGGGAGAGAAGGGATGGGTGGCGTTTCGTGTCGAGACCCTTCTTCACACTGAGAATCAGGGGAGAGGGAGGAGAGATATAGAAGGGTAAGGTGTGACAAAGAGAGATCAAAGCAGATGATGATATGGAAATGTAGAATGGTTCATTGTTAGCTGAGAGGAAGGTGACATTTACTGATATTTAATCAGAAAGACAGTGGAACTAGTCGGAGAACTAGGATGTGGGAGGGACAAAAAGAGAGGGAATGCAAGGGAGTTAGAGACGTCAATATTCATACCGCTGGGTTGTAAGCTGACCCAGCAAAATATGATTAAGAAGGAACTGCAGATGCTGGAAAAATCAAAGGTATCTGAGTCTGAAGAAGGGTCTCGACCAGAAACGTCACCTATTCCTTCGCTCCATAGATGCTGCCTCGCCCGCTGAGTTTTTCCAGTATTTTTGTCTACCAGCTATATATGCTTCAATTTGCGTTGGGCCTCACTCTGACAGTGTAGGGGGCCCAGGACAGAAAGGTCAATACGAGAATGGGAGGGGGAGTTAAAGCGTTTAGTCAATTGGGAGATCATGTAGACCTGGGCGGACTGAATGAGGTGTTCTGCGAAACTATCGCAGGCTCGGCATCTGCAGTCCCTTCTCACACATAAAATCCTCACCTCCAGCAAGACCTAACTGAGTGGCCCGTCAAATCCACCCCTTGCCTGTTGCTTTCCAAGGGAATTCCTATCCCGCGGAGGGGAAAGACTTCCTCAACGTGTCACGTCCGTGCTTACAGCCATCTCAGAGGGATAAGTGGACAAGCCAAAAGTATGAATAGGAACGTGGAAGCAAGTCGTCCCGGGGAGACTCAGCTTGCTTCCTGTCATTGTTTGAATCCCATTCACCTTGGTTTCCCATGGACTAACCTCTAGTTAGTGTTTACACTCTTTACGACTGACTTCCAAGCCTAACAGCATCAGCACCCAGCAGACACTTCCACGGTCCCCTTATCTTGTTTTGCGATTGCCTGCATCATTGTCCTACGCTGCCAGTCAGTGAAACTGCTTGAATCTTTACTCTGCCAAACCCATCTCCAATTACTTCTCGCTATGCCCAGCAGCTCACAATTAATCACCTGCACCAGCCCTGTGGCCGCATGAATGGTTCTGCTGTATTTTTCTAGTAGTTTTCCAACAGGGACGCATATTAATGGCTTTTCATTCTGCGGTACTTCACCAACATCCCAAAATAGCACCGAATCACATTGGACATTGTTCAAATGGCAGTAAATAGAGAGCAAAACCTTCAATTCCTAGTTTGATTGAATTGGTTGAAAGACACAGCAAGAAAACAGCCCCTTCGACCCATCAGATCCATGCTGACCATCGATTCCCCCATTCCACTAGTTCCACGTTATCCCACTTTCTCATCCACTCCGTACGCACTGGGGGCAAAACAACCTACAAACCTGCCCGCCATTGGGATGTGGGAGGAAACCAGAGTACCCAGAGGAAACCCACACGTCCGAGGGAGAATGTGCAAACTCTATTGAAACAGCACAACAAGGTCAGGATCAAACCTGTGTCTCTGGCATTGTAGAGGCAGCAGTTCTAGTGCTGTGCCACTGTGCTGCCCATATCAGACGACCAGGTCAAAATAATTCCATTCTTTCCAGCTACCTCAACTCAAAAAGGTACCTCAACCAATCTGTGTACAGTAGGAAAGTCATTGTAGTAGAATCTCCAAACAGGTTGTGTTCTGGCAAAGAGGAACCTGAGTGCAGGTAGATGGGACTAGGGGAAAATAATTGTTCGGCACGGACTTGTAGGGCCGAGATGGCCTGTTTCCGTGCTGTAATTGATATATGGTTAACCTGTTTAAAAAGAAAACCTATTGGCAACAAAGTGGGCTGACCAGACCATAATCATCTCCCTGGGCTCCTAATGCACATACAGAAAAATAATTCAACCACGACCCATATGTGCAAAATGTTTCACTTCTGTGGTGAACATCAGTCACTTTCCTTCTTCAATGTTAAGCTTGGACTTCATGCGCTATTTTTTGATACGCCTCTTTCATAGTTACTGGACCAAAAATCCAATAGGTTTCAGGAAACTAGTCTCCAGTGTACAAAAACCACATCCCTCCATTCCCTCACAGCAGTTTTTTTTGGCAACACTGCTCCGTAAACTGATTCCCATTGTGAACAGACGCAAAACCACAGCACCAGAATAGAACAGAGATGATTGAAGCAAGTCGGCCAATCTGAGGAACCTGAAGATGGCGTGGTGGGTAAGCAGCTTTTTGATGTAGGTTGGGGCAAGCCCGTTAAGGGCTTTGTAAACATAAAGAAGGATCTTGAAATTTATTCTGAACCGCACTGGGAGCCAGTGGAGAGAGGCCAGAATCGGGGTGATGTGGTCCCTTTTTCAGGTGCCCGTCAGGAGTCCGTTGCAGTAATCGAGGCGGGAGGAGATATATGTGTGGATGATCTTTTTTATTCGGTTTTGATCACCCTGCTATAGAAAGGATGTTGTTAAGCTGGGAAGAGTGCAGAGATGATTTACGAGGATGTTGCCAGAACCCGATGGTCTGAACTATAGGGAGAGGTTGGGCAGGCTGGGACTTTATTTCCTGGAGCACAGGAGGATGAGGGGTGATCTTTTAGAGCGCTATAAAGTCATGAGGGGAATAGATAGGTCAAGTGCCCAAAGTCCTTTACCCAGTGTAGGGGAATCAAGAACCAGGGGACATAGATTTCTGGTGAGAGGAGAAAAATTTCAGATGAACCCGAGGGGAACCTTTCTCACACAGAGAATGGCGGATAAATGGAATGAACTGGCAGAGGAGGTAATTGAGGCAGGAGCTATCACAACTTTTAAAATACATTTGGTCAGGTACATGGATAGGATAGGTTTGGAGGGATATGGGCTAAATGCAGGCTATTGGGAATAGTGTAGATAGGACATCTTGGTCGGCGTGGGCAAGTTGGGCCGAAGGGCCTGTTTCTATGCTGTAAGACTCCATGACTACAGATCTCCCCTTAGCTCCAATGCTCCAGAGTCAACAATCCACCTTTGTCACCTCCCCTTTTAGCTAATACCTTCCAAGTGGTATGTTTAATGTTGTTACAGTGGTAAATATTCAATACAGGCAGATGAGAGCATCGTGGGGCTGGTTTACTGCCTTTAGCACAGCAGGAAGGATGATGCATCAGGCAGGGGACTCATTATTGCATAAGCTTTAGGTATCCTGTTTGTCTGGGCCAGTGTTCCAGTCACACAGACTGCTCAGAGCTCTAACACACTGACAAACAGCAACCAAGACAGAGAGACACACACAAAGTTAATCGGCTCACCTTGGAAATACAATTGCAGGAGAAGGTACTGATTTCCTTTGTTCAATTTCCGTTTTCACTGCACCACGGTACATGTGACAATAAACTAACAAATACAGTGCAGTGGCACAGCAGTAGAGTTGGTGCCATACAGCGCCAGACACTCAGTTCAATCCTGACAACGGGTACAGAGTTTGTACATTCTCCCCTTGATTTGCAAAGCTTTTCTCCAGCATCTCCGGTTTATTCCCACACTCCATTGATGTGCAGGTTTGTAGGCTAATTGGCTAGATAAACTTCTAAATTGTGTGGGTAGGATAGCGTTAGTGTGTGGTGATTGCTGGCCAGCCCAGACTCGGTGGGCCGTAGGGCCTGTTTCTGTGCTATATCTCTAAACTAAACTAAAGTAAACAAAAGAAAATATCTCCATGACTTTATGTGTGCGCGATTTAACGACAGCCCAGAGAATAGGATAGCAACAAGTAAAAATGCTCTGTGTTTGGAACTGATTGGACTCCAAGCAAAACAAAAAATAAATCTTCCACACTGAGGGCACTATCTCAAAGTCTCATCACATTCTTCTATACAGGCCTGGCCCCCAAGCCACCATCACCTCACAAAGTCAAAACTTTCCACATCATCTCAGTGATAATAAGGGTCCTGTTACACTGTGGGACCAGAGATCATAGGGCGAGATCCCACAACATCAAGTGGTAAGATTTATTGCACGGTTGACAATAGCTCGGCAAAAATAACCACAAAACCCTCGTGTTTTATTAAAGACTTGCATTTCAGTGGCATTTCAGGAGATAAGGAGGGATTTCTTTAGTCAGAGGGTGGTGAATCTGTGGAATTAATTGCCACAGACAGGTGTGGAGGCCACGTCAATGGATATTTTTAAAACGGAGATTAACAGATTCTTGATGTGTACGGGTGTCAGGGGCTATGGGGAGAAGGCAGGAGAATGGGGTTGAGCAGGGAAAGTTAGATCAGCCATGACTGAATGATGGAGTAGACTTGATGGACTGAATGGCCTAACTCTATTCCTGGCATGGATTTGTACACAATATCCTTTCCGTCAGCTTGATCTGCAGCATGCCACTAACAAAGGTGTGTGTATGTTAAACAGCTTTTACCTGTAAAATCCTCCCATCTGATGTCCCAAGATGAGCGACAGTGGCATTTTGAATCACGGTTACATAGATGGAAGTCAATATGGTATCATCGAGTTCACCATCAAATCGATCCAAGCGGATAAAAGCATGCCAGATCCTGGTCGGCTTGTTCACACAGTCTCTGCCATCCTGGAAGGAAAAGAAGGAGCAACTTCAGATATTGTACTGTTGGGAACAGGGAGAGGATACTTCAATGTGGGCCAAAGGGCAGGAGGTGGAAAGGCAATGTTTCTCAATGAGTTGCAGAGAGATCCAACACAGAATCAAAATCGATAGCCCAGCAAGACGGGGGGGGGGGGGGGGGGGGGGGGGGGGTACAGTGGCGCAGCGGTAGAGTTGCTGTTTCACAACGCCAGAGACCCAGGTTCAATCCTGACTACGGGTGCTGTCTGGCTGTCTGTACAGAGTTTGTCCTAGTGGGTTTTCTCCGGGGGCTCCATTTTCTCCCACACTACAAAGAAGTACAGGCTTGTAGGTGAATTGGCTTCGGTAAAATTGGAAATTGTCCCTAGTGTGTGGGATAGTGCGGACTCAGTGGGCCGAAAGGCCTGTTTTCGTGCTGTCGAAAGTCTAAAGTCCACATCAGCCATCAACCATCCATTAAAACCACTCCCATATTAATCCCACTAATCATGAGGGAATGAAATTCATTGAGGGACAGCGAAAAGATAGATCTCAGGAGCACAAGATTTTGAAGGAAGAAAGGGAAACGTGCAATGATTTTTTGGCTACATCTTCAAAAATTGGTGTCACATTGTAAGTAATGAGGTTTAGTTTTGATTAGAGACCTAGCATTAAAACAGGCCGCTCGGCCCACCAAGTCCATGCTGACCATCAATCACCTGTTCACACCAGTTCTATATTATCCTAGTTCCTCATCCACTCCCGACAAATGAAAAGCAATTTTACAGAGACCATTTAGCCTACAAACCCGCACATCTTTGGGATGTGGGAGGAAACCGGAGCACCCAGAGGAAACCCACGCAGTCACAGAGAGAACGTGCAAACTCCACACAGACAGCACCAAAGGTACCGGATCGAACCAGGGTCTCCGGCGCTGTGAGGCAGCGGATCGAACAGCTGTCTAGTTATTCTTCAGTATCAGTGGCATTTGTTGAAAAAAACTTGGCTGATGCACTGAAAACGATAAAAAGGCACAATCTTGGCACAAACACAGAGGACTGGAAAATCCTTTGTGAAGCACAACTATCAAGAGTATGTATTTGTCACATGCACCGGATATGAACCGGAACAATGACATTCTTCTTACTGCAGCTTCACAAACTAGCAACCCACCCACTCCCTCTTTATACCGCTAAATAAGTCCATACGGTTTAGGTGGTCTTATCCTCAGCTCCACATACACGACTTTCCCCTAATAACCCTCACAACTCCATTGTGCATCAAAAGTCCAAATAGGAGGAGACACGGTGGTGCAGCGGTAGATTTGCACGGTGACACTGGTTCGATCCTGACTACGGGTGCTGTCTGTAGGGAGTTTGTACATTCTCTCTGTGAGGTTTTTTCCCGGGTCTCCAGTTTCCTCCCACATTCCATAGATGTTCCAGGTTCGTATGTTAATTGGCTTTGGTAAAAACTTTAAATTGTCCCGAGTGTGTAAGATCGTGCTGGTGTACGAGGTGGTCACTGATCGGTGCAGATATGGTGGACCGATGAGCCTGTTCCCACATTGTATCTCTGAACTATGCCAAAGGATGATTTTTGATTTCTCTTAAAGCAACAAAAATTAAAATCACTGGGAGATGAGCGAGTAAGTGGGATTTGAATTCCTATTTTCTGTATCATTAGTCCATGTTTCAGATTACCCCGAATATCACCCCCATGCCACCAGATCTGTACATACACTACCAGGCCAGTTGATATTGTTTGTGTGGTTCTGCGATGCAGAGTAAACATATGCAGCCTGCATGCTAGTGCTTCAACCACCGACTCACTCTCACAGCAGTGAGGCAAGGTGGTCAGATGGATGTTGGATGCAACCCACAGCACAAGCTGAGTTAGTAGACCTCGTTACGACCATGGTATCAGCTGCAATTATGGGAGGCACAGTTACGCAGCAGCTACAGCTGCTGCCTCACACCACCAGAGACCCAGGTTCGATCCTGACCGCGGGTGCTGACTGTGTGGAGCTTGCAGGTTCTCCCTGTGACCACGTGGGTTTCCTCCAGGTGCTTCTGTTTCCTCCCACATTCCAACGACTGGGTGTCAGGGGTTAAGGGGAGAAGGCAGTAGAATGGGGTTGAGAGGGAAAGATAGTTCAGCCATGATTAAATGGCAGAGTAGACTTGACGGGCCGAATGGGCTAATTCTGCTCCTACAACTTATGAACATGTCATAAAGGTTTGTAGATTAATTAGCTTCTATAAATTGTCCCTAATATGTGGGATGGGAAAGCGGGATAACAAGGTGATCAATGGTCAGCATGGACTCAAAGGGCCGAAGGGCCTGTTTCCACGCTGTATCATTTAACTAAACGAGCCGCACCGGCATGGGCTACACAGATGCCTTCAGACACTGGATAGAACAGTGAATTTCTTCTGACTAAAATGGAACAGCAAGTAAGTACATTTCTACAAAAGTCAGTTTTAAAATCTATCGCCGTTAGCGAATCTGAACACATCCTACACCAGAGACTGGAGCACAACGATTCTGGCTGGCACTCCTGCAATGTACTGTGAGAAAAAGAGTACTGACTTTACAAACTTTTGATCAATATGTCCCTGTCAGTGATGTTTTGTTCACACGGTCCTACAATAGGTCCCAAGACACTACTCTGAAAAGCCTGACATCCTGCTCAGTATCTACATCGCCAGAGCCCTACACTGCAGAAACTTTGGGCGGCACAGTAGCGCAGCGGTAGAGTTGCTGCCTTACAGCCCCAAAGATTCCGGTTCGATCCCGACTACGGGTGCTGTCTATACAGAGTTTGCACGTTCCATCTGTGACTGCGTGGGTTTTCTCCGGGTGCCAAAGACTTACAGGTTTGTAGTTTAAATAGCTTCTACAAACTAAACCTGGTGTGTGGCCTGTGAAACTGCGTTAACACAGAATTAGAGTACGGGTGATCATTGGTCATCGCGGATTCAGTGGGCCGAATGGCCTGTTTCCACACTGAACTAAACTAAATGGGCGGGTCAGGCAGCATCTGAGGAGGAAACGGACAGGCAACATTTTGGGTCAGGTCCCTTCAGTCTGAATTAGGGTCCCTACCCTGCCCGAAACCTTCATCCAAGATGACACCCAAACTAGACGACTCTTTGTACTACTCACAGAAGTGGATCTGCAATCATGTATTACAATTGCTCCACTCTTTTTACTTGTACACTGTGGACGGCTCGATTGTGATCATGTATTTGTCTTTCCGCTGACTGGTTAGCGCACAACAAAGGCTTGTCACTGTACCTCAGTACGTGTGACAATAAACTAAACTCAAAACTCAAAAAGATCACTAGCCAGTCAGAGGAAGGGTCCCAACCCAAAACATCACCTGCCCACTTCCTCCATAGAGGCTGCCTGACCCACTGAGTTCCTCCAGCAGTTCCTTATATGCCCACGCCCTCCTGATGCACCGTACCCGCTGGGTGAAAACACTCTCAGCTGTGCATGAGTTTGCAACAGCCAACACCCTGCACCTGGAGAAGTTCACAAACATCTCTTCATTACCAGTTCCAGCACACACTTGCCAGCTTTCCATAAACAACCATCAAAGCATTTCGGACATTAAAACCAATTATGTCCTGCTCGATTTCCCCCTACACCAACACACCTTTCCACCCAACTCACCATCACTTTATTCAGCTATCTTTACACTATAGAGACAAAGCACGGCAACAGGCCCTTCACCCCACCGAGTCCATGCTGACCCACGCGGTCACAGAGAGAACGTGCAAACTCCGTACAGACAAGCCACCCATAGTCAGGATTGAACCGGGGCCTCTGGCGCTGTAAAGGGCCTGTCCCACTTAGGCAATTTGTAGGTGACTGTCGACGACTGCCATAGCCGCAGCAGGTCGCCGAAAAACCGCTGACTGGACCCCCCCCTTCGACATAAAATTTGAAATAGAATCGTTACTTTTAACAACAAAGGAAAATCGAAGTCAACCTTGGCGACAACTGGTCTACGTTATCTGGTGACAATCTACGTTAACCTGGCAACAACTACGACAGCACCTACGTCAGGATAAGTCAAGTTACGCCCATTGGCACTGTCGCAGATTGTCTCCAAAATGTTTCAACATGTTGAAAATCCAGCGGTGACCAGAAAGACACTACGTCTCTTTGGGCGACTGAGGAGACGACTCACGACCATACAGGCGACACCCCGGCAACCATGTAGCGGCAGCCTAGTCACCTACAAATCGCCTAAGTGGGACAGGCCCTTTAGGCAGCAACTCTACTGCTGCGCCACCGTGCTGCCCTCTAGTATGCGGGCTCTGCCGACTATTTCTGTACACCGCTAATCGAGGATGTGCTCGGGTATGGGAACACTATATGCAAGAATATTTATCTCACTGTGTGTTTGCACATGTGACAATAAAAGCATAATTGAACCACTGTCATTCCATTCTAATAATTCTCTCATGTATCCCCCAGAGATAGGCCTCCCCGTGTAGTCTTCTCCCTGCTGGGCCGACATAACAACCTTCAGTGGTTCATGCACTAGAATGGCCACATCCCCATGTGCCTCAGCTTTGCAACCTCTCACTTTAAATAGCACCCGCTTCTTGCTGTGTAGGAGACTCCAGTTCCCGTGGATAAGCAATCCCTGGCACTGTTGCTTACAGTAGGTGTGAGGTTGGGGAGTGAACTTTGAAAGTTTTTTTTAAAAAAGAGATACAGCATGGAATCAAGCCCTTAATCTCACCGGGTCCATGCCGACCATCGATGACCCGTTCACACTCGTTCTGTGTTATCCCATTCTCTCATCCACTCCTTACGCACATTTTTACAGAGGCCGATTAATCTCCAAACACACGTGTCTATGGGATGTGGGGAAAAAACGGAGTCCCTGGGTGGAAACTCGAGCGGTCACACGGAGAATGAACAATCTCCACACAGAATCAAGTACACAGGACAAGATGTTACGAAGTCCCCTGTGCCAATAGGTGTGGAGCATTTCACGACATTCGTTGACTGTTGAGAGTGGTAGACGCTCAACATTGGCGGGGGGTGGGGGGGAGGGGGGGGGGATATGTATATCTTGGCCTGGGTAACCCTCAGGACAGTTGGGCACAGGACACATCATCAGTAGTGTACCCTTGCATCACTGGGTGTTTCGTCCTTTTAACACTATACACCCTCCACAAGGGCGGCCCGCTGCAGGATGATCAGCCCTCAGCGCGTGTCCCGTGTCAAACCGTCCCAAAGATTCACCCCGACGTACTTGGGGCCCAGCATGGGTCTTTCCGCTTGAGCCAAATCCACCGGCTGCTTCTTTCAGCCGCCTCTGAGAGTGATCTTGTGGTCTTCCGCAGAGCCTGACCGTGGATTCCAAGCTCCTTCAGCAGTCTGATGGTAGATGACGCAATAAATCCTCTGCATCCCACTTCAACTGGATAGACTTTGGTGTTCCAGCCACGCTGCGTTGCATCTGCTGCAAGCTCTGCGTAGGGCCTCCTCAACAGAGTTCTCCCATGGAACTGTGAGCTCTATAATGTAAGCAATCTTCTGTGAAGGGGACCAGAACACCAAGTCTGGCCTGAGGTTGGTGGAAGCAATTTCAGGTGGAAAAATTAGTTGTCGGCCGATGTCCGCCATCATCCTCCAGTCACGGGCCCTGCATAGGTTTCCTTCTTCTGATCTGGTGGAAGGATGTTTAGATGTTTTCTGTCCTTCTCGGACAAGGGGGGGGGGGTTGCTTGCTCTCGGAGGCAAGGAGTTGGTCACACACCGCCTGTTCTCAAGGGCTGATGCCAGGCTTTTTAGTATCTGATTATGCCACCACGTGCATCTCCTCTGCGCGAGGCTGGTCTTGCCGCCTACCATGATGTGTTTGAGGGTCGCTGGAGTTGGGCAGAGGGCACAGGTTGGATCCTCGCCGTACCACTGCTGGAGGTTCTTTGGTGATGGAAGCACGTCATAAGTCGTTCTGATGATGAAGCTGATCTTGCTTGCTTCCATTTCCCATAGTTCTTTCCAGCTGATCTTCCTCCGCTCCACACCTTCCCACTGCATCCATTGCCCCCGTTTGGCAAGAGAGACCAGTCCGCCTTTGCACTTCTTGTGGCCGCCTCCTGTCGCCGCACCTCCTCGACCACCAATGTCCTCCGCTCTGATGTCGTGGCCTTTCGCCAAGTTGGTTTACTTGTCGTAAGGCCAAAGCCTCCTCTTCCCTGCTGGACTTGCCCCACGATGTCTTTGTGCCTCAGGGCTGATGAAGCTTGCTGTACTGCATCAGATGGTGTCCACTTCCGGCCAGTTACTAGGGGCAGCGCAACAGCACTGATGGTCTTGTCTCTAGAGTCCCTCAGTGTCATCTGGAGTCTTACTTTAGAACACTTGTATTCCTCTGTTAGACTAGTGAGAGGTAGTTCCAGGACCCCTTTGCCATATAGGCCGATGTTAGTTAGACATCGTGGGACCCCGAGCCATTTCTTCGCGTATGAAGTTATGGTTCGCTCCATCTTCTCCACAGTTGTTATTGGGGCTTCATAAACGGTCAGTGGCCACATTGTCCGAGGAAGGAGTCCAAACTGTAGGCACCAGAGCTTCAGTTTCCCAGGCAGTAGGGTCTGATTGATGTTCTCCAGGCCATTGACAATTTCTTGCCTTAGTTGTTGCACCTGCTCTTTGTCCTTGAGACTTGCGTTGTACCATCTGCCCAGGCTTTTAACTGGCTGCTCAGACACTGTTGGTATTGGGTCGTCACCGATGCAGAACCTTGTGTCTCTAAGCACCCCCTTGACTATGGAGATGCTTCGAGATTTACTTGGTTTGATTTTCATTCGGGCCCACTTGATCGTCTCCTGCAGCTTTCCAAGCAGCCGCTTGGTGCATGCTGCAGTAGTGGTTAGTGTTGTCATGTCGTCCATGTATGCCCTGATGGGTGACAGACTGAGCCCAGCCCTGGTTCGTTCACCGCCCACCACCCATTTTGAGGCCCTGATGATGACTTCCATGGCCATTGTAAAGGCCAAGGGTGAGACTGTGCAGCCTGCCATGATGCCTACTTCCAAGCACTGCCATGTTGTACTGAAGTCAGCTGTTGTGAAGCACAGCTGCAGGTCTTGGAAATAGCTCTTGACCAGTGTGGTGATGAGCTCTGGTACATGGAAAAAGGCAAAAGATTCCCAAAGGAGTTCATGGGGAACTGAACCAAATGCATTGGCCAGATCGAGGAAAATCACATGTAGGTCTCTCTTGTCCTTCTTAGCTGCTTGGATCTGGTTCCAGATCATGCTTGTATGCTCCAAGCAGCCCGAAAATCCTGGAATTCCTGCTTTCTGTACAGATGTATCAATGTACTTGTTTGTTACCAGATAGGTGGACAGCCTTTGTGATACAATGCTGAAAAAGATTTTTCCCTCGACGTTGAGGAGACATATTGGCCGGAATTGGCTGATGTCTGACGCATCCTTTTCTTTAGGTATTAGCACGCCGCCGGCCCTTCGCCACACCTTAGGTATTGTTTGCTTCTTCCACACCACCCTCATGAGCTTCCATAGAAAGCGTAACACATCCGGTGCGTTCTTGTAGAGCTTGTATGGTACTCCGTTTGGCCCCGGAGCTGATGCTGCTCTTGCTCGCCGGGCAGTGTTCTCTACCTCTTTCCATCTCGGAGGGCTGATGTCCAGGTTGAATTCAGGTGGTTGAATAGGCGGGATGTCATGTGGGATGACTAACTGCTCGTGCCTTTTCGTGTCTTGGTGGGCCTTTTCCAGGTGTTCCTCCAATTCCCGTTTTGATGTTTTCAAAGTTCCACTTTTTTTCCTTTGCGAAGAGGTCTTTGATGAACTTGAAAGGGTCTTTGTAGAACCGTGTTCTTGTATGTTCTTTCTTCTTGCGAAGTTTCCTCAAGTTCTCTGCTTTTCGCAAGGTTGCCAATCGGCTCTTGATGTCCTCTTGGAGTAGCATGAGACCTCTCTCTGCGTCAGTTGCTTTTTTCCATTGCTTTTTCAACTGTCTCCTCTCTCTGATTAGCCTCTCGATCTCCTGCTGCCTCCTGGACTTGATTGGTGTTGGTAATTTCTTTCCACCTCTCCCTTTACTCACCCCAAACCATTCTTCTCCGCAGCTGTAGATTGTGTTGCCCATCCTTTCAAGCTTTTCCACTGCTGTGCCCGCTTGTTGCTCCAAGATATGTATAAGGTCACTGTTGACCGTCTCCCACTCTTTCTTTTCAACAGCTTTGGGCCATTTCACTCCAGGTTTGTGCCCTTTGATCTTTCCCTCCAATGGAGGTCTTTGTCGTTGTTGCGTGGGCTCCTCCACCGGCATTTCTGTGCTTGTATCACCCTCTTCAGTGACATGGGTGCTGATGCTCTGCGAACTTTGAGTCCCGTCGCTGAGTCACCCTGATTTGGTTGCTTTTCAATGCGAGGCCATTTACTCTTTAGTAGCACATTTAGCGGGTTTCTCCCAACCAAAATGCAACTGTCCCACAGCAGCGTTGGGGACTTGCTGTCGTTTCCGTTCCTGGGTCTGGGTTATCAAGCCATCTTGCGCCCCCGCTCTCGCAGGCTCTAGGGGGATTTTCTTTATTTTACTTTTAGTAGCATTTAGCGGGTGTCTCCAACTAACTGAAACAGCGTTGGGGACTGCTGTCATGGGTAGCTAGCCCATGACGGCCCCAGTGGGGTCTGTTCACTCCTGTCAGCTGTCTCTCCAAGCTGTCACGTGGACTGTCCCATGTTGTCAGCTGTCCTTTCACAGCAGTCACTGGACGAGTCCAGATTATCACAATCAAGTACACAGGACAAAATGTTAAGAAGTCCCTTGTGCCAATAGGTGGGGAGCATTTCACGACATTCGTTGACTGTTGAGAGTGGTAGACGCTCAAACAGTACCCGAGGTTAGGATTGAACTCGGGGGTGTTTGGTGCTGAGACAGCAGTTCTACCGCTGTGCTGCCCATGAAAAGATGCAATAGAATTCGGAGAATTGATTCCGCACAATTAAATGCTTTTATTCTTGCCTTGCTCCTCGCTTTTTCCCACTCGAGCAAGAAAAATGGGATTAGTTCCTATTGTCTGAAGTGGATAATTGATATGGGAGATGCAGCTGGTAGAGTTGCTGACTCACACAGCTCAACTCTAGTGACCTGGGTTCGATCCTGACCTCAGATGCTGTCTGGAGTGGAGTACGCATGTTCTTTCTTGACTGAAGATAGACACAAAAAGCTGGAGTAACTCAGCAGCACAGGCAGCATCTCATTCATTGTTCTATATCTCTCTACATCGTCGTCTGTATCTCTCATTTCCCTTTCCCATGATTTTCAGTCTGAAGAAGGGTCTCAACACAAAACATCTTCCATTCCTTCTCTCCAGAGATGCTGCCAGTCCCGCTGACTTATTCCAGCTTTTTGCGTCTATCTTCCATTTAAACCAGCATCTGCAATTTTTTCCTACACATTCTTTGTTGACCATGTTAGTCTCCTCCGAAGACTCCAGTTTCATCGCACATCCCAAAGATGTACGAATGGTGGGCTGATTAACCACTGCAAATTGCCTGTGGTCCCGAGGTGTCCCTGGTAGGATCTGGGGTGCTGGTGGAATATGGGTAGAACAAATATGGCTTTGTTTTTTGGATTAGTACCAATAGATGCTTGTTGGTTGGCATGATTTAAGGGTGCTAAAGGGTCTGTCCCACTTTCACAACCTAATTCACCACTTTTTTTACTCGTGGACATTTTTCATCAGGCTAGAAAAACGCCCCGACCTACTTGATGCCACGAGTACCTACGACTAGCAACACGACCTGCTACAACCTACCTACGACCTCGTGACGACCATGCTGCAAGTATGAGTCAAGGGCAAACTCGGCAGTGGTCGTGAATTAGGTTGTGAAAGTGGGACAGGCCCTTAAGTGTGGAATGTCGGCTCCAAATGACAGTGGGACATATTTATTGCTGTTCACCCTTAGTCTCCACTAGATTAAGTGCCTGCATAGCACACAATACTAAATCAAATAGATGAAGCAGAAAGAATAAACAGGTTTTAATGGTTTATAGAAACACAAGACGGCCCGTTTACCACACACTTCGCAACATTTCCAAACCTCAAAGTGCTTGCAATTTTGCGTGGACAAAAGCAAGAATTTCTTCAGATCCAGTGGCAATAACAGAGGATGGACTTCAATCTATGGAAGTACAAGGCTACGGAAGGGAAACAGATTCTTCAGCCCATTAAGACGTGCCAACCAACAAGCATCATTGGCAGTAACCCTGGACTGTGTAAGTGCTGTGGAGCTGGTGTGGGTGAGCAGGCGTATCACTGTGCGTGCGTGTGTGTTTACAAGCTGGTGTTGGTGAGCAGGCGTGTGTGTGTGTGTGTTTTATTATTATTGTAGAAGTTGGTGAGGGTTGTTGGGCACGTGCTGAGCTCCCTCAGCCTTCAAAGGAAGGGAAGGCATTGGTGAGCTTTCTTGGCGATAGCTTTGATGTGGCCGTTCCAGGGCAAATTGCGGGTGATATTTATTCCGAAGAATTTGAAGCTTTTAATCATCTCGCATTTGTATACACCATCAAGGTATGCACGTGCATATTTGTTTGCGCTTGTGTGCGTTGGTGTGAGTGTGTGTGTTGGTGTGAGTGCGTGTGTTGGTGCATGTAAACATGCGCCTGTGCATGTGTTGGTGTGTTGGCGTGCCGATGGGCCTGTTAGCGTTTGTGTTGGTGCACGAGTTGTGTGCGTGCATATATATGTATATTTACACATACACGCATATATATATATTTACACATTCAATATTGTGTCAGCTCCCTTCTTGTTTATCAGCTAAGTAAAACAAACCAGCGACTAAACGTACTAAATGTTCAGAAACCCTGCAATCTGATTTCTCAATGGAGAAACATACTTTGTGGATAATGTAATAACTTCCAAATGCATCAAGCCAGAACATTCCTGGATTGAACTAACACTGTCCCAGTAAGGAGAGATCCTTCGATAAAGCCATCCAACTGCACAGCAGTCCGGCTGGAATGGTGTTTCACTTGCCTGCATTCTCCAAGCATCTCTCTCTCTCTCTCAAGAATTGAACCAACCCCATGATCAGATATTTGGCCACTTGTGTCAACGTTTCCTCTTGTAACTCAGTTTTAAATTGCGTGCAGTAACGTTCATGTGGAACACCTTGTCGGTATTTTATTACAACCAAAGGCCTGTATAAATTGTTACTGCAGTGTTATCTCCGGCATGGTTAGGATGCAATAAAGATTGCATGCAAGGCTAGTGACCAACAAAAACATTTTTTTTCAATTTGGTTGGTTAAAGCTGGCTCAACAAGAGCATCAGAAGCAGCCGACAAGAATTTTTTATATTCTTCCACAGGCTTCATTCATACTTTTCATGTTCATACATTCTAGGAGCAGAATTAGGCCATTCGGCCCATCAAGTCTGCTCCACCACTCAATCATGGCTGATCTATCTTTCCCTCTCAACCCCATTCTCCTGCCTTCTCCCCTGACACCTGTGCTAATCAAGAATCTGTCAGTCTGCGCCTTAAAAATACCCAATGACTTGGCCTCCACAGCCGTCTGTGGCAATGAATTCCACAGATTCACCACCCTCGGACGAAAGATATTCCTCCTCATCTCCTTTCTAAAGGCACGTCCTTTTATTCTGAGGCTCTGGCCTCTGGTCCTAGACTCTCCTGCTGGTGGAAACACATTTTACTGCCTGTCCCTGGTTACTTCAGATGTCTTGTTAGATTTAGCTCTTAGGGCTAATGGAATCAAGGGATATGGGGATAAGGCAGGAACGGGATACTGATTGTGGATGATCAGCCATGATCATATTGAATGGCGGTGCTGGCTCAAAGGGCTGAATGGCCTACTCCTGCATCTATTTTCTATGTTTCTAAACCACTCACATCATCTACAGGTCATCTCCCACTCCTGACATTTCCTGATATACAACGAAACAATACGTGTTTATTTGTTAAGCTACTTGAATACTTGGGAACCAAGACAAGGGGTAGTCCAGAATGTAGAAACAAGGAACTGCAGATGCTGGTTTACCCAGGAAATACACTAAATGTTAGAGTAACTCAGGGGGTCAGGCAGTATCCTGGAGAACATGGATAGGTGACGTTTCAGGTCAGGACCCTTTCTCGGACTGAAGACGGGTTCCAATCCAAAATGGCACCTGTCCATGTACTCCAGAGATGCTGCCTAACCCGCTGAGGTACTCCGGCATTCTGTGCCTAAGGGATATTCCAATTTATTTGAAGGGACACACCATCAGATCATCAAAGCCTTAAAGTTAAAAGTCTGAAACTCCCAACATGATGTCGACTTCAAACTTTTGTTATGGCGCATTCATGGTATGAATAATTGTATTACAGATAAAATAGATCCAGGGAGTATAGAGAATATTGTACTTCCATACATTCCTTTTCTATGCAGATAATACTTGTCCATGTGGAATCCCTGGAGAAGGTCAAAAGCTATCTCTGATCCAGCTACTAAAGCAGGGAATGCAGTCGGAAGAGGTGTTCTGGAAAATCACAGTGAGGACATCCCTAGATCAGCTGTGGATTGTTCACAAGGAGGCAATGATGACCTGGAATGTACCTCGTCAGTGAGATGGAAAGCAGCGTTTATATATAATGGCCAACCGTCCGTGAGGACCACATTCTCCACCAAAGGAACACGAGGAATAGCTGCATCATTTGTCCAGTCTCGCTGCTAATCCAAATATTTACTCATTTGCCCTTTATACATGGTTTCCAGATCACTTATGCAGACAGTTTATCTCTCCTTGCTTCTGTCATCATAACCCTTAGAAGAAGGCTCAGCAGTGCGGTACTGACATCAATATTCACAGCCATTGTTCACTTGTTTAATGTCAGAAATGATGCATGACATCGTTTTGTTTTTGAAGATGGATGTGATAAGGTTACCATCCCCATCAAAAAATCAAGAAACCTGGCACCCATCTATAAATCTCATTTATTGAATACATTTCAAAGTACAAGTGTACTTCATTTCCGTTGCGATAAATATCGTCATTCTAATGCCTTCTTAATTAGTTTTACGCCAAAGTGTAACCTGACCACATCCCGCTGTGCAACGCCATCCTCTTTGCAGTCTCTCTCTGTGAAGAATATTCTTCCTTTCGGTTCTTTCCAAAGTGAATAACTGTACACTTTCCCACATTACTTTCTCTCTGCCATCCATCCCTGTGCCTAATAACCTCATCTGTGAAGAAAGTGTAGAAACAAAAAAACTACGCATGTTGGTTTATTAAATAAAACCGCAAAGTGCTGGAGTGACTCAGCGGGTCAGGCAAAACCTTCTCCAGTGAACTCACATCCGTAGAAAAGGATGCATGGAAGTACAGTTTTATATACCGTTGCAACCATTTTATCTTGTAATACACCATAACATAAGTTTGAAGTCGAGATTATGCTGCAAGGTTCAGACTTTTAACCTTAAATCATTAGTGATCTGATGGTCTGTCCCTTCAAATAAATTGGATTACCCCTTGGAAAGACACAGAGAGCTCGAATAACTCAGCGGGTCAGGCAGAATCTCTGGAGTACATGGACAATGACATTTCGGGTCGGGACCCTTATTCACACTCCAGTTTGAAGAAAAGTCCCAAACCGAAACGTCACCTACTCAAGTTCTTCAGAGATGCTGCCTGACCCGCTGAGTTACACCAACACTTTGTGTCTTTGTTGAAAATCCTAATCAGTACATACTCTTTGCCTACCCCACCCCGTGAACTTTTGTCCCAACTCTACGTGAACGAGAAACTTTCTTCTTTCATCCAAACCATCAGTACAGAGAGTAAAGAACAGCTGCCGCAGCATCAATCCTAGTGTCACCCCAGCAACTAGTTTTCCAAAATGGTCATAATTTTACGAAGGATCCCGATCCCGACAGTCTGAAGAAGGGTCCCGACAGAAACGTCACCTATCCATATTCTCCAGGGATGCTGCCTGGCCCGTTGAGTTACTCCAGCATTTTGTGCCATCATTTTAATTCCGCTCAGTTCTCTACCTGTCAACCACTCATTTATACACAACAATATCATATTACCACAGTCCCATGAGTCCTTATCTTATGCATTAAACTTCAATAACTCAGCAAGTCAGGCAGCATCTCTGGAGAAAAGGAATAGGCCATTTCAGGTTCTCGACTTGAAACGTCACCTATTCCTTTTCTCGAGAGACACGGTCTGATGAGTTACTCCAGCTATTTGTGTCTATCTATGGTACATCTGATCAGTTTGGATAACAGAGCTTTTTGAACCCTGGAACATATAACAATAATAAACCTAAACCTACATCAATGTAACTACATAAGGCCTAGCCACATTTTTTTCCTGTATCGAAGGGTGAATTTGGGAACAACATTGTGTTGGCTTGGTGATTGCTTGTATATCAACCCTCCCACTCAGTGATCACGGTTGGTAAGTCACACCAAGCACTGTTATGTCCTTGAATTAACCAATATAAATATCGAGTCACAAACAACCAAGACGTTCCCACTATCGTTTGCAAAACCCAACTTTCCCAATACTCTCAACACTTCCTGTGTGTTAGAGGGTGGAGGGGCACAGTTGGAGGAGACGTGGTTGATATAGGAACCATTGATTGTATGCAAGAGCCAGCCTTCAAATTAATTCCAGTCCATGTTTATACATGTCCACCCCCGATCTTCCAGCACCCTTGGTTCCAGGGCCTTTCAAGAGTATCCATGTAGCCAGACCAACAGAGATCATGGCCTCCAGGAGGAGTCCAAAGCAGCCAGAACGGTCCGCCTTGGCTACCGAGGAGCCGAGATCCCGGCTCGCAAAGTCAGCCTCCAAAGTCGGCTACAGGAACGGTTCTGCCGGCTCCAGCCAGGACAGAGTTCCAGAGCCCCGGATGCAGGAGGTAAAATTCGACCCGCCGATCGGCGTGGAAGTCCCGATGAGGTCGAGATCGGCTGTCTCACCCAGCCGAGGTGCCACATTTTCAGGGGGGATTTCCGGAGAGGGATTTCACGTGCGGCCTCACGATTTTGTCCGGATTAGTGGAGGCGCCAGACCACGAGTTGCCGGAAAATCGGTGATGGACTTGTATTGTACGGAAGACCCAGGTTCTTTCATTGATGCCTGCACGCAGCCAGAGGGGTTCAAATGCAAAACTGAGACTGCACTCCATTAGAATAGCAGCTGCTAGATGTTTACACTGCAACCAGCCACTCAACATATTCTTATGCTGAAAACTAATCCCCACGCTCCATCCACTGCCGCATTAATATGTCAATATAGATTTAGTTTGGGGATATAGCCAAATGTGCCATGACCACAGTGGTTTGTTTCTGGGATGTTTGCTCAACATTGCAGGTACCATAATGGATCACACTCAGGTAAACAAGGCAAAGTAGAGACACAAGAGACTGCAGATGATGGAACCTTGAGCAGAACACTAAATGCTGGAGGAACTCAACAGGTTAGACAGCAACAGAGGAGAGAATAGACAAACAACCAAACAACAGGTGAGTCTTAAGAAACTGGAGCACCCGCAGGAAACCCTTTAGACTTTGTACTTCAGAGATACAGCATGGAAACAGGCCCTTCAGCCCACTGAGTCCATGCCGACCAGCGATCACACTGTACACGAGCACTATCCTACACACCAGGGATAATTTACAATTTTACTATTAACCTACAAACCAGTACATCTTTGGAATGTGGTAGGACCTGGAACACCTGGAGAAAACCCACACAGTCACAGGGAGAACGTACAAACTCCATACAGACAGCATCCGTGGTCAGGATCAAGCCTGAGCCTGCTTTGCCACCGTGCCGCCCCATGCATGAGAAGGATAATCTGCAAACACCACACAGGCAGCGGAGATTAGGACATTGTTGGCTGGAGCCATGTAGCAGCAGCCCTTATGGCTGTGTCACTGCACCATCTCCAATAACAGCAAGGGGTGGGGGTGGCCATTGCATTTCCTGTCCATTCAGACACAAAGTTGTTAATTTCAGGGGCAGCACAGTGGTGCAGCGGTAGACTTGGTGCCTTACAGCACCAGATGCACGGGTTCGATCCTGACTAAGGGTGCTGTTTGTTTGGAGTTTGCACATTCTCCCCGTGACCTGGTGAGGTTTCTCCAGGTGCTCCGGCTTCCTCCCACATTCCAAAGACGTGCACGTTTGTAGGTTAATTGGCTTTGGTAAAACTGTAAAATTGTCCCGTGTGTAAGATAGTGTTAGTGTACGGGGTTATCGCTGGTCAGCGTGGACTGGGTGGGCCGAAGGGCCTGTTTCTCTGCTGAATCTTTAAAATCTAAAAGATTTGGGAGTTCTCATCCCTTGATTCAAGGATAAAGAAACGCTTGATTCTTGCTGAAACATATCGCAAGAAGCTGCGTACCAAATACAGCTCGGTATGCAAACACGTCCATGGATGAATAAATCACAAAAGGCGGGGCGCTCAGAACCATGGGTCACAGTTTAACAATAAAGGGGGGGGGGGGGGGGCAGTTAGGACTGAGATGAGGACAAACTTTCTTCACGTAGAGAGTTGTGAATCTGTGGAATTCTCTGCCACAGAAGGCAGTGCAGGCGAATTCATTGGATGTTTTCAAGAGAATTACATTTAGTTCTTGGGTCTAACGACATCAAGGGATATGGGGAAAAAACAGGAAAGAGGTACTGATTTTAGATGAATAACCATGATCATATTGAATGGCAGTGCAGGCTCGAAGGGCCGAATGGCCTACTCCTGCACCTATTTTCTATGTTTCTATGCTTGAGTATATGGCAATAAAACTCGATTACTTGATTTTGAAGCATTCATGCATGGTGGAGGCATAATGTAGTCATAGAGTAATACAGTGTGAAAACAGGCCCTTCTGCGCAACTTGCCCACACCCGCCAACATGTCCCAGCTACACTACCTGCTTTTGGTCCATACCTCCAAACCTGTCCTATCCATGTCCTGTCCTATCAGTCTAACTTTTTCTTAAATGTTGGGATGGTCCCTGCCTCAACTATCTCCTCTGGCAGCTTGTTCCATACACCCATCACCCTTTGTGTGGATAAAGTTACCCCTTAAAAAGTTACCTCTTAAAAATACTTCATACAAAAAACATTGAAATCATACATCTACAGTGCACTAAAACATGATTTTAATACATCAAATTTCAAAAAAAAGCTCCCACCCTTCTTCCACACCCTCTCCCCACTCGGTTGCTCCACTCCCTCACCGGGTACCCCCAAGGCCA
The DNA here is from genome assembly GCF_028641065.1 of Leucoraja erinaceus. NCBI lineage: Eukaryota > Metazoa > Chordata > Chondrichthyes > Rajiformes > Rajidae > Leucoraja > Leucoraja erinaceus. Next base: position 30,760,931 of record NC_073392.1, read on the forward strand.
GTGATCAGTGATCGCACAGCCTCCCCCCTTTCAAAAACGCTCCAATCCAATTTAAAGCATATATATTGCATTCAAGTGCAAGTTATAAGACTCGCTACCGTATGCACCATACGCAACGCTCCCTCGGGCTTGGTCTCTCGCAAATTTCTCACTCCCAACTCTCACCCAATGTTGTCAGCCCTGGGTTTATTATTGTCTTGTGTACTGAGGTACAGTGAAAAGCTTTGTTTTACACGCTATCCAAACAGATCAGATATACTGTGCAGAGTTACAATCAGTTCAAACTCCAGTATAATACATAGAACAAAGGGAAAGATCAAAGATAGCCACAAAGTGCTGGAGTTATTCGGCAAGTCAGGCAGCATCTCTGGAGAAAAAGGCTGGGTGATGTTTCGGGTCGGAACCCTTCTTCAGACTGAAAGTAGAGAGGAGGGAACTTGAGGTAAGAAAAGGCCAGAACAAATCAGGACCGGCAACTGATGACCAAGGAAGGGTGGAGCCCACAATGGCCCATTCATTGTTGGCTAGAGAAGAGGTGATAACGTGGGGATACAAGGATGCGAACAGTAGAACTGGTAGGACTAGTAGGGGAGGATGGGAATGCAAGAGTTACTTGAAATTGTGGTGAATCTGTGGAATTCATTGTCATGGACGGCTGTGGATGGCAAGTCAATGGATATTTTAAAGATGGATATTGACAGATTCTTACTTACTTACTAAGGTGTCAGGGGTTGTGGGGAGAAGGCAGGAGAATAGGGTCGAGAGAGAAAGATATCAGCCATGATTGAGTGGCGGAGTAGACGATGGGCTGAATGACCTAATTCTGCTTCTAGTATTCATGCACTTATGAAAATTATAAAGATTGTGGAAGATAGATCTTAGATAGATCTACAAAATAATTGCAAAGAAACAGAGTTAGCAGATACAATCAATACAGATACATTACACAACATTGCAGTTTAACCTTCTATTCCTCTAATGTAAAACATAAATTGCATTTTAAATTACTTTTCACGTCTGCCTTTTGTCCAGGAATTACAGTGCCCTCCATAATGTTTGGGACAAAGACCCATCATTTGTTTATTTGCCTCTGTCCTCCACAATTTGAGATTTGTAATAGAAAAAAAAAATCACTTGTGCTTAAAGTGCACATTGTCAGATTTTTACACAGACCATTCTTAGGTCTTTGTCCCAAACATTATGGAGGGCACTGTACATCTAAAGTAATTATACACATAATTCTAGAACCTTCTGCACATCAATGAGATCATCACACGGCACCTCCCTTCTGAGATCAAACAGCAGAAACTCGGGGCAGAATTGAAAGAGAATTGAAACTTAAAAACTGTCAAGCAGCTACGAGACACACAGGGAGAACAGCAAATAGTTCATCTTTCACAAAACTCTCCTTGTGATTAAGTATTTTTTTTCTAATTTCACCAGAATAGTCCCGTTCCCCCCCCCCCCCCCCCCCCCCCCCACACACACGCACACACATATTTTCAAATTTGTAATACGTTCACATTCGTATGCACTGAGTAAAAAACACACTGCTGGAGGAATTCTGCAGGCTAGGCAGCTGTTCCCTGATCTGCTGAGTTCTTGCAGCAGTTTCTCTTTTGCTCCAGTTTCCACCATCTACAGTCTCTCGTGTCTCCATTAACTTGCAATCATTTTTTTTAATCACAGATGCATTAAAAGTTATAAGTTTTAAACTTTGAGATTTACTTTAGTTTAGTTTAGAGACACAGCACGGAAACAGGCCCTGTGGCCCACCGACTACGTACCGACCAGCGATCCCTGTACACTAGCAGTATCCTACACAAGAGGGACAATTTACAATTTTACCAAAGCCAACCAACATACAAACCCGTAGGAAGGAACTGCAGATGCTGGTTTACACCGAATATAGACATAAAGGTAGACAAAAATGCTGGAGAAACTCAGCGGGTGCGGCAGCATCTATGGAGCGAAGGAAATTGGTAACGTTTCGACCCGAAACCCTTCTTCAAATTGAAGGAGGGTTTCGGCCTGAAACGTTGACTATTTCCTTTGCTCCATAGATGCTGCCGCACCCACTGAGTTTCTCCAGCATTTTTGTCTACCTTCGATTTTCCAGCATCTGCAGTTCCTTCTTGAAAATCGACACAAAATGTTGGAGTAACTCAGCAGGGCATCTCTGGATAGGAAGAATAGGTGATGGCACAAAACGTCACCCATTCCTTCTATCATCGCTGAGTTACTCCCGCATTTTGTGTCGAACCTATAAACCTGTACGGCTTTGGAGTGCGGGAGGAAACTGAGGCACTCCTGCAGTGATGTCTGGATGGTGGACCGCCCACTAGCGCATCCATCTTTGGAGCTGTCAACCATTGCTCAGGGAGTGCCTCGCAGCAGCGTAGAAGATGTGATGCGAGATATTGTCATCGTGCATGCTTCCATTATTAACTCATTGATGACACATCGCCTTTCTGCAGTGTGATTTCATTCAAGCAAGTAGCTTATCCATGCCTATACAAGTCCTCCTTGCAACCTTTGCAATTGAACTGAAAATCTATTTTACTAACAATATTAAGCAAAAGGAAAACATTTTCTGCCTCACAATCTTCCCCCCATTCCAAAAGTGCATAGATACACAGTTAGATGTTTCTGGCAAGGACAAAACACAAGGGGACACTCCCTCAACTGGACACTAATTTAGATTTGAACCTGCCAACATATTAAAAATACCCACCGTGTCCTGAGACCTGCAAAGGGCGTTGTTCTTCTAAAACAGAGATTAAGTGATTAGTTGACGTTAGATCATCGGCCTAATCGTGGCTGATGGAGAGCTGCAAGTCCAGGCAGAGTCGGATGATCAATCAACACAGAGCTCAAAACTCAAAACTCTCAGCTACACCTCGGCGACTTACTCCCGGTTAGAGATACGGCATGGAAACAGGCCGCTCAGCCCACCAGGTCCACGCGGACCATCGATCTCCCGTTCACACTAGTTACATGTTATCCCGCATTCACATCCACTCCCCACGTACTCAGCAATTTTACACACACACACACACACACACACACACACCCTTTCTGGCTGCTCCCTCAGTGATATAAGATACTACATGACAGGGCAAGTTTTCGTCCTCATGTTCTGGACAAACATTGTCGCCCTACATCTCATCATTGTTATATTGCTGATTGTGGAAGGTTACGCACAAATTGGCTCTCAATAATAGGGAGAGGGGAGAGAGGGGAGGAGATAGGGGAGGAGAGGGAGGGGGCAAGAGGGGGAGGGGGGGCGAGAAAGGGGGGGGGGGCGAGAGAAGGGGGGGGGGGGCGAGAGAGGGGGGGGGGGAGGAGAGAGAGGGGGGGGCGAGCGAGAGGGGCGAGGAGGGGGGGGAGAGAGAGAGAGGGAGGGGGGGGGGAGGGAGGAGAGAGAGGGGGAGGGGGAGAGACACAGAGGGAGAGGGAGGGAGAGAGGGAGAGACAGGGAGGTGGAGAGAGAGAGAGGGGGGGGGGGAGAGAGGGAAGAGGGGGCGAGGGGGGAGGGGGGGGGGAGGGGGGGGGGGGGAGGGAGAGAGAGAAAGGGAGAGGGGGAGGGGGAGGGAGAGAGGGGGAAGGGGGGGGCGAGAGAGGGAGGGAGAGAGAGGGAGAGAGAGAGGGGAAAGAGGGAGAGAGATGGAGAAAGAGAGCGAGGGGGGGGAGAGAGGGGGGGGCGAGAGAGGGGGGGGGGCGAGAGAGGTGGGGGGGGAGGCGAGGGCGAGAGGAGAGCGAGGAGGAGGGGGGCGGGTTTGGGAGCGGGGGCGGAGAGAGGGGGGGGCGAGAGAGGTGGGGGGAGGAGAGAGGAGGGGGGGCGAGAGAGGAGGGGGGCGAGAGAGGAGGGGGGGAGAGAGAGGTGGGGGGGCGAGAGAGAGGGGGGGGGTGAGAGAGAGTGGGGCGAGAGGAGGAGAGAGAGGTGGGGGGAGAGAGAGGGGGGCGAGAAAAAAGGGGGGGGGCGAGGGGGGGAGAGGGCGAGGGGGGGGGGGGGCGAGAGAGGGGGGGGGGACAGAGAGGGGGGGGGCGAGAGGGAGGGGGGGGAGAGAGAGAGGGGGGGGGGGCGGGGGAGAGAGAGAGAGGGGGTGGTGAAAGAGAGTAGAATTAGGCTATTCAGACTGATTCTGCTCCTCCATCTAATCATGGATGATCTATCTATTCCTGTCAACCCCAACCCTATTAGAATAGTGGTGATTTCCTCCCACAAATTTTCTAAAACTAAAAAAAAAAAAAGTGGATTGTGCACACAGCTGAACTATTTTTAAAATGCCTCAAGCGTATCTGGGCAACATGGCTCAATATTTTTTTCAGAGTAACAAAGAATTTTTGAAATTCCACTCTGTGTCTCGGTATTTCATTGCAGGTTGTGTTCGGTGCCAAGTCATCCGAATGATTCCTCCCAGAGCAAAGAATATCAGGGGAAAGAAAAAATAAAGCAGTATTTCCTTGGGATTGGGAATGGTGAGAGAATGGGCGTAGTCTTTGGACAAGAAATGAAGCTGCAGGGTGTGTTTTGAACTTTAACGGCAAGTTTTCTGATCAGCTGGGAGCTGAGGCTGTCTACTTGTGTGGGAGGGCCAGCAGTGAGTAGCTGCCAGATAGCTTATGTGTTACAGCGGTAGAGTTGCTGCCTTACAGCGCCAGAGACCCAGGTTCGATCCTGACTACGAATGCTGTCTGTATAGAGATTTGCACTTTCTCCCTGTGAACACACAAGTTTTCTCCGGGTGCTCCAGTCTCCTCCCACACTCCAAAGATGTACAGGTTTGTAGGTTAAATGGCTTGGATAAATTTGTAAATTATGTCTAACGTATGTCATTGTGTTAGTGTATGGGGTGATCGCTGGTCGGCATGGACTTGGTGGGCCGAAGGGCCTGTTTCCACGCTGTATCTCTGAAGGCGATGCATAACCCCAGTTACATGTAGCTAAGGTGGCCCATGTCTCTATTTGCATGTAGCTAATGTTAGTGTGGCTGGGGAAGTACTCACTCAGCTCCCATCCAACCAGCAGTATACCAAGTCAATTTGCAACACTGCTACCTTTATTCCTACTGGTATTGGTTTTATTGTCAAGTGTACCAAAGTACAGTGAAAAGCTATGTTCGCAGGTTATCTGGAATTCTCTGCCACAGTAGATAGTTGAGGCCAGTTCATTGGCTATATTTAAGAGGGAATTAGATGTGGCCCTTGTGGCTAAAGAGATCAGGGGGTATGGAGAGAAGGCAGGTACAGGATACTGAGTTGGATGATCAGCCATTATCATATTGAATGGCAGTGCAGGCTGGAAGGACCGAATGGCCTACTCCTGCACCTATTTTCTGTTTCAATGTTTCTATCCAGGTAAGTCATATCATAAATAGATCAATGTAGAGCAAGAGTGGAAAAAACAAAGCAGAATATTGGGTTAAGGGCCTGTCCAGCTTACGCAATTTTTTCAGGGACATGTCGAGGGGCGACGCCTGTATGGTCATGGGTAGTCGCTCAAAGAGTCGTACCTTTTTCTGGTAGCCGCTGGATTTTCAACATGTTGAAAATTTTCGGCAGCATGCTGCGACTATGACGGGTACCAGTAAGTCGCTGAAAAAATAGTTTAAGTGGGACAGGCCCTTTACAACTACGAAGAAAGTGCAGATAATTAAAAAGTGCAAGGCCGCAATGAGGTAGATTGGAAGATCAGGATTTCATCCTCGGCAATAGAGGTCTGTTCATATAGTTTCATAGCAGTGTTCTTGAATCTGGTGGTGCGTGCTTTCGGACTTTTGTAGTTTCAGTCCGAAGAAGGGTCCCAACCTGAAGCGCCACCTATCCATGTTCTCCGGACATGCTGCCTGACCTGCTGAGTTACTCCTGCCCTTTGTGTCCTTTTCCGTATCTTCTTCCCGATGGGAGAGGGGAGAAGAGAGAATGACCAAGGTGTGAATGCTCCTTGATTACATTGGTTGCTTTCCCGAGGCAGCATTACATGGAGATGACTTGATGGGAGGTGGGGATGGGAGGCCGGCTCACATGTGGGTTGGGCACTGTTCGCAACTCTCTGAAACTTGGGCCTAGCTCGTTTGGGGCTCCCTGGTCGGCATGGAGAAGTTTAGTTTAGTTTATTGTCACATGTGCCGAGGTACAGTGAAAAGTTTTTTTGTTGCATGGAACCCAGTCAGTGGATAGACTGTACAAGATTACAATCAATCCGTCCACAGTCCAAAGATACAGGACAATGGAAATAATGTCTAATGCAAGATTAAGCCCAGTAACGTCCAGTTAAAGATAGTCCACGGGTCTCCCATGAGGTTGATAGTAGCTGTAGGACCGCTCTCTAGTTGGTGAGAGGATGGTTCAGTTGCCTGATAACAACTGGGGAAAAAACAGTCCCTGAATCTGGAGGTGTGCATTTTCACACTTCTGTACCT